>NC_080695.1:6299713-6609356 GCF_030445035.2 Dasypus novemcinctus | reverse complement strand
TAAAATTAAGATTTATTTATGGGAAGCAGACTTGGCCCAATGGATAGGGTGTCTGCCTATCACATGGGAGGTCTGCAGTTCAAACCCCGGGCCTCCTTGACCCGTGTGGAGCTGGCCCATGCGCAGTGCTGATGCGCGCAAGGAGTGCCGAGCCACGCAGGGGTGTCCCCCATGTAGGGGAGCCCCACGCGCAAGGAGTGTGCCCTGTAAGGAGAGCCGCCCAGTGCCAAAGAAAGTGCAGCCTGCCCAGGAATGGCGCCGCACACATGGAGAGCTGACACAACAAGATGATGCAACAAAAAGAGACACAGATTCCCAGTGCCGCTGATAAGGATAGAAGCGGTCATAGAAGAACACAGCGAATGGACACAGAGAGCAGACAACCTGGGTTGGGGGGGGGGGGGAAGGGGAGCAAAATAAATAAAAAATAAATCTTTAAAAAAACCCAAAAAACCCCAAGTTTATTTATTTACTTACTTTCCCCCTTCCTCTCCTCCTGCCCTGTTGTTTTTGCTGTCTGTGTTTTTTCTCTTTTCATTTTCTCTCCTCTAGGACTTAACAGGACTTGATCCTAGAAACCCCCAATGCAGAGAGAGGCCTCTTGTCAACTGCGCCACCCCAGCTTCTGGCCTCCACTGTGCCCCAAGTCTCCTGAAGCAGACATGGCTCAACTGATAGAGCATCCATCTACCATATGGAGGGTCCAGGGTTCGATTCCCAGGACCTCCTGGCCGTGTGGTGAGCTGGCCCATGTACAATGCTGCTGTGTCCAAGGAGTGCCATGCCATGCTGGGGCCTCCCTGCATAGGTGTCACCCATGTGCAAGGGTGCACCCTGCAAAGGAGATCCACCCCCACAAAGGAAACCCACCCTGCGTGGAAAAAGCACAGCCTGCCCAGGAGTGGCACCACACACACAGAGATCTGATGCACCAAGATAACACAACAAAAAGAGACAGTTTCCCACTGCTGCAGTATAATGCAAGTGGATGCAGAAGAACACACAGTGAATGGACACAGAGAGCAGACAACAGGGGGGAAGGGGAGAGGAATAAATAAATCTTAGAAAAAAAAAGAGAATCCTTAGTCTCACCAATGCCACCTAAAGTGGACAATTCTATTCCAGCCTTCCCCCAACACTCCCAAATCTGCACCTCTAGGCTCTTCTTCACAACCTTAAAACACTGTACCAGAAATGAGACATTAGACCCAAAAAACTCATTTTCTATTTGACCTCTGTGAAGCTACAAAACAAATTGGATAATGAAACTCAGTGGCCAGAAAACAGCACCTTCAATTTCCAATTCTCCGAGACTTAGAGGACTTTATCCAGCACAATAGCAAGTGGTTCAAGAGTTCCTACTTTCAGGCTTTCCTCTTCCTTCCTTCCCTCCCTCTGCCAATCCTGCTTTACCTAACAAGTCCTCCTTCTCTGCAGTCACCCCTTCTTCCACACCCAAGACCTCCTTCTTCCAACTTCAACCCCCTGATCATACCCCACCACTGCCGTGGCCCCAGCAGCACCCTCCGAGCTGCTCTATCCTCCTCCCATTCCCCTGTGCCTCCCTCTCAACTCCCTCCCTCCTCTCAGCCTGCAGCCAGCTCACAAAAACAGGTGCAGATGATGACCCATTGGCATGCTCAGGTTAAAGAAAAAAATATTAAAGCTAGAAAGAAATTTGTAGACTTCCAACTCTGCCTTAATAATAAATCTCTCTGAGCAACTAGATATGAAGGAGATAGTGGTGCAGACATAGAAACTATAGAAGAATTTTAAAATCATGTTAAACTGCTTGTGCAAGAAAAAGCTAAATCACAAATACAACATCCCGCACAAGCAAAAGTGTTAAACAAGGCCCTGGTTAGTGAAATCAAGTTTTAACCTGCTAAGGAGTTAACTAGCGTAAGAGGAACATCCGGCAACAATTCCTCAATGATGTGGCTGTGAGCGAATGGGGGCTGGTGGAATAAAACTGCTGAAAGAGTAAAAAACTTAACAACGTGAATATTTTATGTTTTGTTTCCATGCTAATTCTAATTAGGCCTGTATAGCAAAACTGATAAAATTAGTGTTCAAGTTTAGTAAATTTTAAACTGAACAATTCTATGATAGTGAATAAAAGAGAAATATCAGCAGCTTTTGTAAGCCTGCAATTAAAGGTGAATATTACTTCAACAATATTTTAAGTTTTAGTCACGTTTTATTTTAATCAGAATTTTTATCAAAGTGTTAAAAGGAACTTTCAGTTTTAAATCAATAGCTTACTCCTAAACTTTGAGCCTAAGTGTACTCCTGAAGAGTGATAATGCAAAATACAAGTGTTAAATGCCTGTCTAAACTGCTAAAGTAGAGCTTAACTGTATTTATACTGCTCAAGTATTGCTAAACTGATTGCTGATTACTAATATGCAGGAATGAGCTTGCATAGTACAGACAACATAAATTCCAGAAGAAATCCTTTTTTTTAAATATTACATTTAATTGTCCTGTTTCTCTCTCTTTTAAAGATTTATTTTATTTATTTCTCTCCCCTTTCCCCCCATTGTCTGCTCTCTGGGTCCATTAGCTGTGTGTTCTATGTCTGCTTGCATTCTTGTCACGTGGCACTGGGAAACTGTGTTGCTTTTTTGTTGTTGTTGTGTCATCTTGCCATGTCAGCTCTCCATGTGAGCAGCACCACTCCTGGATGGGCTGTGCTTTTTTTGTGTGGGGCAGCTCTCCTTTTGGGGTGCACTCCTTGCGTGTGGGGTGCCCCTATATTGGGGACACCCCTGGTTGGCCTAGCACTCCTTGCATGTGGTAGCACTGCACGTGGGCCAGCTCACCACACAGGTCAAGAGGCCCTGGGTATCAAATCCTGGACCTTTCATATGGTAGGTGGACACTCTATCAGTTGAGCCACAACCACTTCCCCCAGAAGAAATCTTAAAAGCAGTAAAATCAGAGATGTGAAAACCTAGAAACCTTGAAGACAGCTATACCAAAGAAGTAAGAATTTTGAGTCAAATTAGTGAGCTTTCAGTTTCTGTTGGTGTGTCTTAACTCTTTTTGTGTTTGTCTGTTCAGTGCCGGTGTATATTTGAATACATCTGGATGGTGGTATTAAATTCATAAGCAAAAATTCTTAAAAGAGCTCTATTTAAATGGTCAAAAAATAAGTGCTTTTGTTAATAAATTAGTATGAATGCTGTAGCAGTTTGATATAGTTATGAATTCCAAAAATAGATATTGGATTATGTTTATAATCTTGTCTGTACCTGGGTGTGATTGAGTTATGATTAAGGCTTTGATTGGGCCATGTCATTGGGGCACTGAGTCCCTGCCCCTCGGTGGGTGGGGCTCACAGATAAAAGGCATGGCAAAGGACAGAGTTGAGGGTTTTTGATGTTGGAATTTTGATGTTGGAGCCCTAGGAAGTAAGCTCACAGAGGAAAGAGAAGAAAGCCCCAGGAAGGGAGGAACCCTGAGCCCAGGAAGAAGCAAGTCCTGGGAAGGAGGGAAACTTGAACCCAGAGAGAAGCAAGACCCTGGAAGGGAGGAACCCAGGAAGCCTGAGCCCTCACAGATGTCAGCAGCCATCTTGCTCCAACATGTGAAAATAGACTTCGGTGAGGGAAGTAATTTATGCCTTATGGCCTGGATTCTGTAAGCTCCTACCCCAAATAAATACCCTTTATAAAGACCAAACAATTTCTGGTATTTTGCATCAGCACCCCTTTGAATGACTACTACAGAATTTGGTACTGAGGAGTGGGGAAGTGCTTTTGCAATTACCAAAATGCTGGAACGGTTTTATAAATGGGTAAGGGATATTTTTTGGAGGAATTGTGAGATGCTTGATGGAAAAGGCCTGGATCACTTTGAAGAGACTGTTGATAGCAATATGGATATTAAAGAGACTTTTTATGAGACCTTAGAAGTCAATGATGAAACTTATTGGAAACTGGAGGAAAGGCGATCTGTGTTTTAAAGTTGTAGCAAACTTAGCAAGAGTAACTTCTGGTGTTTTATGGATGGCAGAATTTGAAAATGGTGAACCTGGGTATTTAGCTGAGGAAATTTAAAAAGTAGATCCAGAGAATGCAGCTTGGCTTCTGCTTGCAGCTTATAGCAAAATGCTAGACAAGAGAGTTATACTGAGGACTGAACTGTCAGGCACAAAGAAAACAGAAACTAATTTTGGAAATTCTAAACCTCTGGAAACTAAGTTCCCAGAATAAAGTGCCTCATTGGAGGACTTAACTAAACTTGAAACTTGTAAATCAGTTATATCAGAAAGACTCATGGGAAGTCTTACTATCTGATGGTTTGGATCCCTGCTTCCTGCATGCTAAACCAACAAACTTTTTGAGAGAGCTGTATGAACAAAACCACTGTCAGCTTGGACTAAAAGAGACATGGAAAGGAGAGATTGAAGGAGAAACAACTTCAAGAGGAAAACCATGGCAGCTGAGATCTGGAATTAAGACATCACCTTGGGCCAAGACAGGAACCCCACCCATGTGGACAGAGAGGGTGTTTGCCCCAGCAGTTGAAGAGAAGGGATGTTCCTTCCCAATGTTCTGAGAGAGTTTTGCTGCACCAGAGTGCAGAGAGGGTGGAGCACATTCCCCAAGGATTAGGGTGGTTAAAGTCAGCACCCCACAGGTCTGAGAGGGGTGGACCTGTCCCCCAAAGGTTAAGGAAGACCAGGTGGTCAACTCGTTGCTCTGAGAGGGTTGAGCCTGTATACCAAAGGTTAGGGGGAATGTTGTCTCATGTCACTGCACTAGGGGGGTTTAAGACTCTAACTCAAAGATTGGGTGAGGTGTGGCAATCACCCCAACACTCTTGGAGGGAGAGGTCTGAGCTTGGTGGACACCCAAATGCTTGATGAGGGTGGAACCAAGAAAATGGCCATTGGGCAAGACTATGGCAAGGCCCCATATGGCCCCAAGGAGAAGAAACCATCATCTTAAGAATGACTCTCAGACTGAAATTGAATGGAGGATGCCCTGCAGGTTTACTGAACTGCAGAGGACCTGTGACTCATGTTTGCCTCCCAATTTCTCCTTATTGTAAAGAAAATGTTTATCCTATGTCTGTCCATTTGTATATTGGAAACAGATATATTGTTTTGTAAGTTTCAGAGGTCTATAGCAGACAGGACTTCATCCCAAGACAAACTGTATTGCTTTAAATTGATTGTGATATGATTTATACTTGCATTGTTACTGATTTGAGTTTTTTTTCAAATATTGTCATATCTTTTTGGAATTCAGAGTGTAGCAATTTGATATGGTTATCAATTCCAAAAACAGATATTGGATTATGTTTGTAATCTGATCTGTATCTGGGGATGACTGAGTTATGATTAGGGCCTTGAGTCCCCACCCCTTGGAATGAGGGGACTCACAGATAAAAGGTATGGCAAAGAACAGAGTTGAGGGTTTTGTTTTTTTTAAAGATTTATTTATTTCTCTCCCCTCCCCCCACCCCCCACTCTGGTTGTCTGTTCTGTGTCTATTTGCTGCGTCTTCTTTGTCTGCTTCTGTTGTTGTCAGCAGCATGGGAATCTGTGTTTCTTTTTGCTGCGTCATCTTGTGTCATTTCTCCATGTGGGCGGTGCCATTCTTAGGCCAGCTGCACTTTCTTTGGCACTGGGTGGCTCTCCTTACGGGGCGTACCCCTTGCATGTGGGGCTCCCTTACGTGGGGGACACCCCTGCATGGCAGGGCACTCCTTGCGTGCATCAGCACTGCATGTGGGCCAGCTCCACATGGGTCAAGGAGGCCCAGAGTTTGAACCTTGGACCTCCCATGTGGCAGACGGACGCCCTAACCACTGGGCCAAGTCTGCCCCCTGAGGGTTTCTGATGTTGGAGTTTTGATGTTGGGAGTTTGATGCTGAAGCCTAAGTTGGAGCTCCAGAAAGTAAGCACACAGAAGAAAGAGAAGCAAGCCCCAGGAAGAAAGGAACCTTGAACCCAGAGGGAAGCAAGACTGTAGAAGGGAGGAACCCAGGAAGCCTGAACCCTCATAGCCATCAGCAGCCATCTTGCTCCAACACATGAAAATAGACTTTGGTGAGGGAAGTAACTTATGCTTTATGGCCTGGTATCTGTAAACTCTTACCCCCAAAAAATACTCTTTATAAAAACCAACGAATTTCTGGTATTTTGCATCAGCACCCCTTTGACTGACGAATATAATAATGTTGGCCTTGAGTTTGAAGTTCATATAAGGTCATGTTTTCTTTGAATGGTGAGATTTTTACTTATTGCTTTCCAATTTGGATACCTTTTACTTATTTTTCTTGCCTAATGGCTCTGACTAGAACTTCCAGTACAATGTTGAAGAGGAGGATGGACACAGGCACTCTTGTTTTATTCCTTATTGTAGAGGATAATCCTTCATTTTTTCACCATTGAATCTAAATTAAATTTTTACTGTGTGTTTTAACTGTGTGTCTAAATTTTAACTGTGTTTTTCATAAATTCCCTTTATCATGAGAGGAAGCTCTCTTTTATACCTGCTTTTGTGAATGTTTTTATCAAGAAACCATGCTGGAATCTTTCAAATGCTTTTTCTTTTTAAAGATTTATTTTTATTTATTTAATTCCCCTCCCCTCCCCCGGTTGTCTGTTTTCTGTGTCTTTTTGCTGCGTCTTGTTTCTTTGTCCGCTTCTGTTGTCGTCAGCAGCACAGGAAGTGTGGGCGGCGCCATTCCTTGGCAGGCTGCTCCCTCCTTCGCGCTGGGCGGCTCTCCTTAGGGGGCACTCCTTGCGCGTGGGGCTCCCCTACGCGGGGGACACCCCTGTGTGGCAGGGCACTCCTTGTGCGCATCAGCACTGTGCATGGGCCAGCTCCACATGGGTCAAGGAGGCCCGGGGCTTGAACCGTGGACCTCCCATGTGGTAGATGGACGCCCTAACCACTGGGCCAAAGTCCGTTTCCCCAAATGCTTTTTCGATGTCAGTTGAGGTCACCTCTTTTTTTCACTACGTTCTAGTCACGTGGTTATTACTTTGATATATTTTTGCAGTCTTTCACTTCCCTTGAATGGTATCATGTATACAGCTGAGTGGTTTACCAATTTGTTTCCATCATGTAGAAATCTAAGAGTCAGCGAATCTTTCATGTTGTCCCTTCTTCCTCTGTTCCTGGCCATGCTGGTGGTGGCTCTGCTCCGACACAGCCTCCAGAACCCAAGGATGTGACCTACCTTGTATGTCACAGGGACTCAATGCATAAGATAAGACTCTCATCCAAGCTGTGTCCAGGATGATATTGTCTATATTAAAATGAGTATTTGGTTTGAGCTTTGGTTAAGGATAGAGGTTAGGGATAAGATTTACATTGTTGTTAGTAGTCAGGATTCAAGATTTGGGGTCACATTCTTTTTCTGGGTTAGGAATTAGGTTTAAGGTTGGAGACCCCTTCTTCCTCTGTGGTCCAGATGACCTTGCCTAAGAAGGTCAAGTGTGTGAGTGGAGCAGAAAGTGAATGGGTGGCTGGGCTGCTGGGGGAGAGCAGTGTTGCAGGCTTCTCCTTGTCCATGGGCAGGCCTTCTGGTTGCTGGCCAGAGCTTGGGTGTCTTACTTGGGTGGGAGTGGCTCCCAGCAGAGACTTGTAATCACAGAGCTTTTCCCCTCCTGTGAACACTGGGCCATTTTCATGGACGCCTGTGGGTCAGGCAGAGGGCAGATGCTGGCCAGGATGTCTGTGGGGTTTGCTCCCCAAGAACTCCATGTTTCCTCATGCCCTCCCTTCTCCAGGTTATTTTTATCTTTCTTCTCCTTCACCTTCCCTAACTTGTAACTCATTTCACAGGGAAACCTTTAGACTTTGGCCCCAAACCACACTCTCACAGGGAGTGGCATTGACAGTGTTTGCAGTCCGACCCTCGGTGTCCTTGTGTGCACTTTAAAAATATATATTTTTTAATTTTTTAAAATTATTTTTTTGTTTTTTTCGTTTGTGCACTTTTATTGGGTGAACCTCACTAAAATTATCCAAATCTTCTACAGGGGAAGGATGGGAACCAGCTGGTTTGAGTGCTCTGAGCATAGCACCCCTTTACTTGACCTGCATGCATCCTTGCTCCCCTTTGTCCAACCTGCAGAGCATCCGCCAGGACCAGCCCCAGACCCAGATTGTCTAAGTCCAAGCCATGTTGCTTGGAGGCCCCTGAGGTGCCCAGATTGTCTAAGTCCAAGCCATGTTGCTCAGGGAGGTCCCAGGTGGGCCTGTGCCCTGACCAGCAGCTGAATTGGTGGGACAGGTATTACCCAGGGTAAACAGAAAAATATCTCCTGGGCCCTCCTCAGTGGCCGTGGGTGGCTCTGCTGAAACTTTCAGGCTGGTGTGTCCTGGAAGGATGTCCATGGGTGAAAACTGAAGAGAGATCTCATAGCTCATGTGCCCTTCCAGCAGTTCAGGCCTGCTTTTGGGTTCCACCTGGAAGGTTGTATATCGTCTTGGAAGTCAATAGGATACTCTAAATGATGTCTTTCCGTAGATATCTGGATGACAGTGGTTGAGCCTTTCTATTGTCGAGGTCACAGACTACAGGGCAGATTCCAGGGCACACCTGTGGGGTTAGGGTGAGGGCGAGGATTAGAGAGACGCTGGGCTTGAAGCTTCTAGTTAGGGAGGTAAGGACAGGGCTGTGGCTAGGGTCATGGTTAGGAAGAGCGTTCCTCAAGTTCTCCTCTGTAGGGACCTGGTCACATATGAGCCTGTCTCTTGAATTGTTCTTATGACACTGGTACAGGTCTGTAGGTTTGGGCAAGGTCTATAGGACTTATATCACTTCACCTGGAAATCCACAGATGAGCTGCCAGGAATCTTCAGTCATGCTTCCAATGTCATTTCCTTCCAGGCAGGTGGAATTTCCTGTGAGAGGGTAACTCAAAACCCTTTTCAGTGTCATTATGTTACCTGAGGGCATATGATGCCTCATAACATTTTCTGATGTTCACATTGGCTGATGGAAACTGCTGAACTTGGGCTTTTTTTCCACAGAGATTGCACTGCAGATCTGCTCTGGATACTGGTTGTTGCTCCTTGCTTGTATGAACATCCTGGAAAATTTTCAAATCCCCTCAGTGTGTCCTGCTCATGCCAGCACACACTGGAGGTCTGGGGAAGGCATCCAGGTTTGCTTGAGGGGAATCCTGAGCATCACTAGCTGGATTAGCCTCCTGAAAGCTTTTTTAAATTTCACTCAAGTCACTTGGGCAAGGCACAGATAACAGGAGAGGCCAGCTAGGCTTTTCTGGCACTAACCTCTTTAAGATTTTGAAGTCCCCTTAGGGAGCTGACACCAGCCCTTGCCAGTAAGGGGACCCTTTGCTGGAAGCATCTCCTGATCATTAGCTGTTCCTGACAGAAACTGGTGGCCTTAGTGCTCTTCTGAAAAAATGTGCAAAGCCTCCCTTCCTGGGGGCTGATGAACCTGCTCTGAAAGGGGAATGTGCCAGGTGCACTGAAACTCTGAGTGTAGGGGGTGGTCAGGTGGAGACAGTGCTCCAAGGTGCCTTCCTCAGGCCTCTGGGCTGCAGCACCCCCTCAGCACCTGGTGGGAGGCCATGCCCCCTGACTGTCCAGGCTGGGAACAGTCCCCTCCACACCTGCCCACACCTGGATGGGTAAATCCAGGGCAGGTGGTCCTGCACCACCTTGGCAAGACCCTCCTGAGACATGTCCACCCCTTCTGTACCCTCTTCTCACTACTTCCCTTCCATCTGCCCAGGCCTCCCTTGCTCTAGGGCTGCTGGGACCCAGAGCAAGGTCAGTTGGCCTGAGGTAGGTGGAGTGTGTATGGGCAGGGTTGCAGCCCATTGAAGCGACTGGGCTTGGGGCACAGGTGCTGACCAGTGAGGAGCTCAGGTCATCCTGCTATGGACCTGCTGGGAGCTCGTATCCACAGTGTCTTTTGGTCAGCTGAGGGCCAGCAGCAGCTGCTAAGACAAAGTGAGAACAGGGTGATGCCAGCTCTAGCACCCAGCAGCTGCAGGGGCTCCCAGAATTGGGGAGGCAGGGAATGATGGGAAGCCACCACCTTGATGGGAAAGGGCTGAGGAGGGATGGCGCTGTCCCCACTTCTCCTGCAGTACTGCCCTGAGGTGCACACCCAGGCCTCCCGCTTCACAGAGGGGATCCTCCTCACCTTGTCTTGTCCTCATTGTCCTCCTTAGCCATAGGCTGCTCCCTGGCCTTCCCCTCATCAAGGCTGGCTTCTTCCTCAGGTCCCTCAGGCAGGCATTGCCTGAGAGAGGAGGAGGTTTGTGTGCTGGGGCAGCAGTTTCCAGGAAGATTGGGAGGTGAGCAATGGCCTGGGCATGGTGGCCAGTGGGAAGGTTGGGCCACAGCACCTGCCGGGAAGCTCATCCACCATGGCTGAGGAAACTGGCTGAGGAGGAGAGACAGAGCTGCCCCTGTTTCACCTTTAGTTCCCACCTCAAAATTCATAACTTCAGGCCAAGGATGTCATGGCTCTCCTGCTTCATCAACTGCAGCTCCTTCCCCCACACCCCAGACCCAGCCCCTCTGTGCTCTTCCTCTGACACCCACTTCCCTAATGTAGCAGCCAGAGATATTCCAGAGAAACCACATGGGAGCCCAGCATCAGTCATGTCTTTATTTACTCATGTAACCAGACTGTGGCAGACTGGGGGAGGCTCTGTGGCTTTTTTGGAGGCTACAGGTTTATATAGAGGGGTGTATGTGCCCAAGCAGGAAGCAACACATTTTTTGTGGCCTAGGTAATGGGTGCAATATAAGCAGGTACCATTAATAATAAACTTATCTATAGCCTAAGTACATAAATACCAGTTAGACACCTTGTTCCCTCTCTTTGCTGGCCAGTTCAACCCCATCCTTCTGGCAGCCTACACAAATGACTAGTGGGAGGCAGATGTGGGAATTCCATTTCCCTCTCCCCACACTCATACCAACCTGTCCACATTCCAGAATCTTAAGTTCACCGAAAGGGCATTTTACCTTCATTTACCCCACATCTACCTTAGAACACACACAGAATTGAAGCAGGCTAGTAAGACAAGGAATCGACAGAGAGATCTGGAACCTGGCAAGAAGTCCACGTGCCATTCAGTACCCCCCAAGATGGCTGCTGGAAGACCCTCACGAGATTCTGCCATTCAGAACGAGACTTCCTCCAGAAGCCAGGAGAAGCCCCAGATATTCTCCAGGGACCTTATCATTGGGCCCTCCTGGGAGATTGATCTGTGAGGTAACCAATCAAAACAGCAAAGAGCTGGAATCCTCCCATGCCATTAGCAAAGGGGTGGAATAATTAATGATTTAAAAAGCAAGCACAAAGGCCTTTTGCTCTCTCATGATCTCGCTCACCTTTGGACCCCTATTCTGGCCCTCTACACCCCCACCTGGATCAATTCACAAGTAAACCTGGGGATTTATAATCCATAATGTGGAATTAGAATTTGTAAATTGGTCCACTTTATCAATCTTCAGCCCCTTCCTCTCTATCTGGGGCCCATGATCTGTTCTTTTTTCCCTTTTCTCTTCCCTCCCTATCTTAATAAATTACTGGCCTTACTAACCTGACATGCTCTTTTTTTTTTTTTAAAGATTTATTTTATTTCTCTCCCCTTCTTCCCCCACCCCAGTTGTCTGTTCTCTGTGTCTATTTGCTGCGTCTTCTTTGTCCGCTTCTGTTGTTGCCAGCGTCACGGGAATCTGTGTTTCTTTTTGTTGCGTCATTTTGTTGTGTCAGCTCTCCGTGTGTGTGGCACCATTCCTGGGCAGGCTGCACTTTCTTTTGTGCTGGGTGGCTCTCCTTATGGGGTGTGCTCCTTGTGCAAGGGGCTCCCCTACGCGGGGGACACCCCTGTGTAGCATGGCACTCCTTGCGCGCACCAGCACTGCGCATGGGCCAGCTCCACACAGGTCAAGGAGGCCCGGGTTTTGAACCGTGGACCTCCCATGTGGTAGATGGACACCCTAACCACTGGGCCAAGTCTGCCATCCCTGACAAGCTCTTGATATTCAGTTCTGCAGCATAGCCAAGAACTTAAACAAAATCCAGCTACATATCTTGGCACAACCAGCCAAGATGTTATTAGTGAGTAAAACTATGCCTTACAGCCTATTTAATGCCTTTCTTTTAAATGGGTTAACCTATGAGCCCCCACAGGATGTAATCCTGGGAGGGAAGAGGCTGGGGCACGGGAACTCTCTGCATCCACACTGCACTTCAGGCTTGTGAGATCTGACCCCAGCCGGAAGGGCTGGAGCATAGGGCAGGGGCTCAAAGCAGGGCCCTGCCAAGACAGAGGTTCCTCAGCCGAGCTCCAGGTGCTGCGAAGCCACTTTTTCAAGCCCTTTTAATAGCTGTTGGCTGCGTCCTTGGGCCTGGCTGCCATTGCCTTCTCCTGCCCTCTTGCCTTGGTGGCAATGACAGCAGTGATGGAGAGCCAGGGCCTTGCACCTGCCTGCAGGTCCACGCCTTTGCAGGTCCACCTTCCTGTCAACCTCCCTGGTCTGGGACGTGGTGGAAAGGTGGTGGCAGGCAGGGTGAAGTGGGTGCCCTGGGAGTGCCCCTCCCCAGGGCAGACTTCTCTCCATAATTACCCTTACCCACGTTTTACCTTCCCACATCCTGCTGGTGGATGTAGGATGACCAAATACCTGAAAGGAACTTGTTTCTCTCCTTGTTGCTAGGATACAAAGAAAAGAATTGTATGTAAATCAGAAGGTAATGAGATGCAACCCTCTCTTTGGACCAAATTCCACTTATGGTGGTCAAGAACATCCTGTTGAAGCAATGAAGTATGAAAACCAGCTTCAACCAGTTGGCTGGACCTGCGCAGAAGCAGCCTCTCGCTGTCCTCACTTCAACTTGCTTAATTAACATAGTAAAATTCCCACCCAGGGGTGGAGTTATCCGCCCCTTTCTTGTTCATGCAATTTATGTGCAAGTGTGATTTCCTGAACATACTAATCATACAATTATATAACCAGCTATATGTGTTCATCCATATGCATAAAAACTAATGCATAATCAAAGCAAATGCTAAGTAGTAACTTGGGTAGTTAAGCAAGAGTGGAACTGCAGTGCAGGGAGTTGGGTCTGAGCCATTTGGGCTGGCCTTGGCTTCTTACCTCTGCAGACGTAATAAATGTGAGTTTGCCTAACTCTCATGCTGAAGTTTTCTTCATGCCATCTCTGGTTATCCATAAAGGCCCGGCCTTGAGACCTAACAGTACTGCTGAATTTCTCTTTATAGATTTGTGTTAAAATGCTTTGGAATGTCTTAGGAACTGTTAAGCTGAAAATGCATTTCCTAGCGAGGAAGTTATTGCCTCAAGGCCTCAAGACCTGTTAGAACGATTGCTCTCTAGTCATTTAATAGCCTTCTAACAGCTGGTCTAACTGGGAAACTACCAGATGGTAAAGGACCTCTGTAAGAACAGGAAGAAGGTTTTTTGTTTTTTTCTTCCTGTCGCTTCTCCAGTAGAAGCAATATTCAGCTTGGAAAGCGTTCAATCAATCTATTCAGTCTGACTTCCAAGTCCAACGTGGCCCCAGAAATGCCTGGTGGCAGGGTCTCTGTGATTCCTGGGGTGGCAGGAACCAGAGAAGTAACTCTGAATGTCCCCCAAAACTTGAAGCTTTGGGCGCTTTGATTCAGAGAGCAAACACTTTCCCTTAGATTTATCTCAGGAGCTTCTGTTTGGGGAATGTGCAGTCAGTCTCAGACCCTGGAATGTAGGGGTGCAGAGAACCAGAGCAGTGAACTCTGAACAGCCCCCATGCTTTGGGCCCTTCCATTCAGAGGGCAGCCAAATGGCCCCTGAGCTCTCACACAAGTGCTTCGATTCGGGGTAACTGCCCAGTGTCTTCCACCAATCCATCCTAGGTGCTTTGGTCTGAACTTGTGAGCTTTCAGGCATTCCCCAAGACCTAAGTCAACAATAGTAATGCCCACCAGCAGGGCTCTGGGTTAAAATCTCAAGATGCTGAGACTAGAGCATCAGCTCCAAATTATTTGGAGTGTGAACCTTTTAGTCAGACTTGGATTCTGGAAGTCCAGATTAGTTGACTAAAAAATGCTACTTCATTCTTCCTAGAATAATGGGCATGGTCCCATAGGAGTGCCTTCTCCAGATCAGAACTTCTGTCTACTGTTGGTCTACATGGCCACAGTATAGCTGAGAGCAGCTTCCATTCTACATCATATGTGGAGGTACATTGAGCATGTTAGAAGTCCTGGGAATCTTCATTTTCTAAGTAGTTGATGAACGTGCTTAACCCAGGTATCCTTCTTAGCCCTTGTTCCAGAACCTTTCCTACTTATACCCTGGGGAGGACTGGCAGACCCACATGCCATCTTGCCAGGGCTAAGCATTTCCCACCAGAAGGGAAACAGCAAACAAGGTGGCTAAAACCCACTTCAGTTTAGCCCTTAGAGATGGTCAATGGACAACCTGTCCTCACCCAGGACCTGGAAACCAGGTTGTGATCAAAACTTGGCAAGAAAACAAGCCTCACTCTCACTTAAAGCCAAATTGGAAGGAACTTTACTCTGTAGTTCTGATCACTCCCTCAGCTGTTAAAATTAAAGGAATTGCCAGCTTGGTGCACTAATCCTGAGTGAAGCCAGCTGCCCAAGAAAGTGCCAGCTCACCAGAAGCACATGAAAGAATGTACAAGTGCCAGTCATTGGATGGTCTGAAATCCCTCTTCAAGAGAAAAAGCTAAGTAGTGTCTGTATCAAAGTCAGCTGTTCCCTCTAACTATAGCCCAAATGCCTATTGCTAGGGGGAAGACAAACTAGACACCTTTTTAAAAAACCTTGTCTGTTTTCACTTCCTGTAACTTTTTCCTATATTATAACTAAAGGGCAATGCCTCTTCTCATTCCTCTCTTCTACCATAGGAACTGGGATTGGCAATTTATACCTAACCCCATTGTCTATTGCAATCTCTTCCCTAGAGTTGGCCAATAGCCTAACATAACTGAAGGAAGAATACTGTGTCACATTAACTTTGGAAAAATGCAGCCTTTACAGGCACTGGGTCTTTTCTACTTTTGTTGTCCAGTACCCTCTTAGTGGGACCATATATTCTCAAAATTCTAATCAAGTTTATTTCTTCCAGAATCAACATCTTGTTAGCCACATGAGGGTTTCATCTAGCTTTGCCCAGGATGGCCCGATGTGTCTTTGTCAACTGAGATAGAATAGCAGGAGGGTTTTACACCTTGTCAGGGAGGACCTACTGCCCCTAACCAGCAGGAAGCAATTCCAGAAGAAAGAGCATAATCTTTCAACACCCCTTTAAGAATAAAGGTGTAAACTCTCTGTGGGGGGAATGAAGCAGGCTAGTAACACAGGGAATCAATAGACAGATCTGGGACCTGGCAAGACGTCCGCATGTCATTTGGTACCCCCAAGATGGCTGCTGGAAGACCCTCACAAGATTCCACCATTCTGCCATTCAGAATGAGATTTCCTCCAGAAGCCTGGAGTAGCCCCAAGTATTCTCCAGGGATCTTATCATTGGACTTTCCTGGGGGAGTGATGGGTAGGGTAACCAATCAAAATAGCAGACAGCTGGGACTCCTTCCATGCCATTAGCAAAGGCATGGAATAATTAATGGTTTAAAAAGTACAAAGGCCTTTTGCTCTCTTGCTCTCTTGCTTTCACCCTGTCCTGGTACCTGTTTGTGCTTTATTCTCGCTACTTTGCCACCACCTGTATCAATACATAAGTAAACCTGGGCATTTATAATCTATAATGGGGAATTGTATTCTGTAAATCAGCCTTCTTTACCACTCTTCAGCCCCTTCCTCTCTACCTGTGATCTGTGATCTGTTATTTTTCCCATTCCTTAATAAATTACTGGCCTGACTAACCTGACGTGCTCTTGAAATTCATTTCTTGTTGTTCAGTCAAGAACCTAGACAAAATCTGGCTACATAATCCTGATGTGTCTAACCTGGTCCAAGTCTCAGCTTGTTTTAGGTTATCAGATCACTCAGGCAGATAGTACATAGTGTGGAGTATTCACTCTTTTTTTCTTTTTTTCATTAGGGAAGTTGCAAGATTACAAAACAATCATGTGTAATGTGTAGAATTATTATACATCACCCCTCCACCAAAACCTTACATTGTTGTGGAACATTTGTTACAGATTATAAAAGAACATGATCAGACTATTACCACTAACTATGTACATTTGGTGTATATTTTCCATATACCCCCTATTATTAACACTGTGTGTTAGTATTGTTCATTTGCTATAGTTGACGAGAGAACACTGTCATGTTTGTACTGTTGACCACAGTCCATCGTCCATCATGTGGCTCACTATGTTACACAGCCCCATGCCTTGTACATTCCATCCAAAGTGGACACTCAGTGGCTCTCACTGTCATCACAGTAAACATTTGAATGTTTTCCTTAATTCCTCAATTTTTCTAAAATTTAAAGTTGTATTTTATTAATGTATGTATTGCATAAAGTTCAAACTAAGAAACACAAGTTTCTATTGACAAAACCCAAAGCATAATAATAACTGAGTACAGTGTTTTGTAATACAGGTCTCCTAATGAGAAGAATGGGTACCCCTTTGGTTTAACTGGGCTTCTGAGTGTTTCTTATCAAAATTGATTGCAAACATCTGTTAATGCTGGTTGTGTACAGGAGAGCAAGTGAAATATATGCCCATTTTTATTACATATTAAGAATATTGGTTTGTCAGTCAAATACTTGGTCTCTACAGCAAAGCAATATTCTAAATAGTGTCATATGCAACATTAAATAGAAAAAAACATAAAATAGAAGAATTGCTATGAGAAAAATATAGATTTTATATTTTACTGTGTTCCTGAAAGTTTAATGAGTTTTATTCTAGTTTGTTCTAGAATAAACTCACATTTCCAGCAATTTTGTACTGTAGATACTTTCTGTTTTATGGTTTTGGCTGTGTGATGAGAAGGCTTGCAAGGTTTTGGTAAATCTTTCAAATATTTCACAGAGCATTAAAAAATTACAGCACTATGAATGTCCTTGTTGGAAGGAATTTAGCATTTGTTTTACTTTGTAGGAGCAATCTAAGATCACTTACTGTTAGTTTTTCTACCTTAATAATGTGCTTGGGAGAAAAGTTCTGAAATGTTGTTTTCAGACATAAGTGCTATTAAATTAACCACTCACAAGCATACAATTCAATTTGGTTAATCACATTCACAATATTTCAGTATCCTCACAAAATTCCATTAGTTAAACTTTCACTTCTCCCCAAACAGAATCCCTACACTCATTGTGCCTTAGTTTGTCTTAGGAGACTTTTATGGTGAGAGTAAATCAGAAGTGATGAGGTCTAAACAGTGGAAGTGGAGAGGAAGGGAAATAGAAATAGAGGTGGGATCTGCAGGTCCCCGTGACTGGACAGGTGAGGAAGGAGCCTGAGTCATGATGATGGCATTTCTGATCTGAGCATTAGGATGGCTGGGGCGGCCATCCCTGAGGTGGGAGCACAAAAGGAGGAGGCAGTGCTGGGGACAGAGTGGGGTGGAGTAGATGATGACTCCAGGTTTGGATGAGTAGAATTACTGCTATGCATTTTTTCTTTAGATGAAAATGAAAAGAAAAATATTGTTGGAAAGCACAAAATGCAAAGTACATCCTTGGTAAAATTCTATTAACACTTATGTGGATTAATTTAAATTTAGTGGAACATTTTAGTTTGTGATTGGCTGTGGGGCTTGGTGTAGATGGAAGCAGTATTTTGTTTTTGATTCTGGTTCTCCTCTTGCCTCTCTGGCTACACAAAGTTTCACTTCTTCATGAACCTCTTCCATTCCCTTTCCCACTCTCCCACATTGTTGTTTTTCTTTTCAATAAACATTTTGTTTTAGAACAGTTTTAGATTTACAGAAAAGTTGCAAGGATAGTCCAGAGAATATCCCACCCCCAGGTCAATCGATTTTAACATCTTGCATTTAAATGCTACAGTAGTCACAACTAGTTACCAAATATTGGCAAAGTATTAACAAAATTCCATACTTAATTTGGATTTCCTTAGTCTTAATATCCTTTTCTGACCCAGGATTCCATCCAAGATGCCACATTATTTTATTTAATTTATTAGAGAAATATTACAAAACAATCATGGTGTGCAGAATTCCCATACATCACTCTTCCACCAACATCTTACATTGTTATGGAATATTTGTTAAATGTGAGGAAAGAACATCAATCAGAGTGCACACTCAGTGACTCTTACTTTCATCGCCCCAGTAAACCTTTGAATGTCTTCCTTAGTCCAAAAAAAAAGCCCCATACCCCTTTATTATTGGCCCTTAGCATTGCTATAGTACCTTCTTTGACATTGATGCAAGAATATTATGATATTTCTGTTAACTGTAGTCCATAGTTACTGTGGCTGAGAGGAGTAGTCTAGGGATGTACATGTCAATTGAAAAAAAGCTGGAGAATAACCTGGGGAGTGAAGAACATCGTGAACCTGGAGGTGGAGGAGGATTGTGGTTAACGCAAATGCAAGAATGCTTTTCCATGAGCTACACAAATTACACCACTGCTACAAGATGGGAAGACCTTAGTGGTGCATGGGAAAAAGAATTAACTTTCTCAGTTTTTAAATTGAGATGTTAGTCTTTTTGTTGAGTTTTAATAAATCCTTATATCATTTATATATTAAACTATGATCAGAAATATGGCTTCCAAATATTTTCTTCCTTTTTCATAGGTTTTCTTTTCATTTTGTTGATAATGTCCTTTGGCTTTCAGAAGTTATGTTTGATGAAGTCCATTTTAGCTATTTTTTCTCTTCTTTTTTTGTTGTGTGTTGGTATAAAATTTGAAAAATCATTGTGTACTTCAAGGTCCTGAAGGTAGTTATCTATATTTTTTTTGTAAGAGTTGTATGGTATTAGCTCTTACATTTAGATCTTTGACCTGTTTGGAATTTATTTTGTTTATTGATGAGAAGTAGATGTTCACATTCATTCTTGGCATATTGAATTCTTGTCCCAGTACCATATTTTAAAGAGATTATTTATTCTTTCCTCATTGAATGGACTTTAACAGTTGTCAAAAATCAACTGTCCATAGATGTATGGTTCTTGACTAGGCTCTAAATTCTATCCCGTACCTAAATTTGACTAGCCACATGCCAGTACCACACTGATTATTATTATAACTTTGTACTAAGCTTTGAAATCAGGAAGTATGCATCCTCTTCACTGTTCTTTCAAGATTGTTTTGCTTATGCTTATGTATGTTCATTGCAGTGCCATAGGAATTATTTTTTAATTTTTTTAACAAACCAGTTTTGATATATATTAATAAAGCATACAACTCATCCAAAGTGTACAACCAATGTTATTTGGTATAATCACATAGTTGTACATTTTATTTTATTTTTAAAGTAACTCTAGATTAAATAAATGATACATCAAAAATGTAGGGGATTCCCATATATCCCTCTCCCTCCCCCTTCCTATCATATTAATTTGAGGGTCCTCTTTACAAAATTTAAATGTCACTTGAATTTTGAGAGAGATTGCATTGAACTTGTCGATCCCTTTAGGCAGTATTCATAACCTAACAAGGTTAAGTGTTTCAATTCATGAATACTGGATGTGTATCCATTTGTTTAGCTCTATTTCTTTCAGCAATGTTTTGTATTTCAGTATCTCAAGATATTTCCCTGGTCTTTTGAGATTTCTTCTGCAACCCATGTATTGTTTGATTTCTACATATTGGTAAATTTTGCAGTTATTTTCTGCTACTGATTTATAGGTTTAGTCCATTGTAGTTTGAAGAGATCTTTCTATGATTTCAATATTTAAAATTTATTTTGATCTTATATGTGGTCTAACATATGGTGTACCCTGGAAAATGTTCCCTGTGTGTGGTACACATGTATTCTGCTGCTGTTGGCTGTATATACATTTATCACCATCATCTCTTGGCTGAAAGAACCTTTTATTAATATACATTTTTTTATACCTGAAGACTATATTTCTCAAAATACTATAGCCACTGGGGACTTTTTTGGATTACCATTCTTATGGAATAACTTTTTCCACTCTTTTCACCTTACTTTTTTTTTTTCCAGTAGGTACTGGGATTGAATCCAGGACCTCATGCACAGGAAGCAGGAACCCAACCACTGAGCCATATCCAACCCTCCCCCAATAAGAGTTGTTTTTTTGTTTGTTTGTTTTGTTTTTAGGAGGTACCAGGCATCAAACCCAGGACCTTGTACACAAGAGGCAGGTATTCAACCACTTAAACTCCACCTGCTCCCCTTTCACCTTCTTTTTGTGTTCGTATCTAAAGTGAGTTTTTTTAGACATTTATAGTGAGGTCAGGCTTTTCATCCAGTCTACCAATCTCTTCCTTTTAATAGGGGAGTTTAATCCTTTGCCAGTTAAGATAATAACAGAAGGAAGGCATTACATCTGCAATCTAGTTGATTTCTGAATGTCATGTGTTTTTTTGTTCTTCAACGACTCCTATACTACCATTTTTTGTTTCTATTTTTTTTGTTATATACCATTTTAATTTCCTTTCCCTTTCTTCTGCTCTATATTTTCATATTATTATTGGTTATCTTCGTAATTAACACAAATATCTTAAACTGAAATAACCTAGGTAAACTAGTACCAACTTCATTTCAGTAACAAAGTGTATTCCCATAATACTCTTTTTCTTTGTATTTTTACTGCCTCAGATTATATCTTTGTACATTTCATGCCCATTAACATAGATTTTAAATATTTTTACATATTTAAGTTATGTGAAGTGCATAATTGCTTATTTTATCTTGTTGTATTGTCCCTTTTATTAATATATATCATTCTTTTTTGTCTCTTGTAACTTAAAATTTTTTTTAAATTTTATTAGAGAAGTTGTGGGTTTATAGAGCTTCAATCATCCAAAAAATACAGGATTCCCATATAGTATCATATTATTATCACCCTGCATTGGTATGGAACATTTGTTACAGTTGATGATAGCACTTTTAGAAAATTGTACTACTAACAATAATCCATGGGTCAACTTAGTGTTGATTGTGTAGTGTGGCTCTATGGATTAAAAAAATTGTGTTCTGTCTTGTAACAGTTTTGACTTAGTCTGTTATTGGAGACAGTGTCCAGGTATCTAGGTCTTTGGCTTCATTGTGAGAAAGAATTCAAGGACAAGCCACAGATTAATTAAACAAGCTGAGAAGTTATTAGGGGGTAGAGCAAGAGAATTGAAGTACATCTCCAAGTCATGGGATGGGTATTTGCAAGGGAGAAAATGTGAAATTCTGCCCTGTGGGCCCCTGTTTTATGGGGGTACAAGACTCCAGTCCTAAGAAAAGCAGGGGTTCCTTATTGGGTGAGGGTAATAAGAATTGGGAAATTTTTGGTTATTATTTTCTCAAATGTTCTTTCTGCTCTTTTCCATTCTCTTTTCTTTCAGGGTCACCCATGAAGAGAATGATTGTGTGCCTCACACTGTCATTCAATTCCCTGATACTTGTTCAATTTTTCCCATTCTTTGTTCTGTCTGTTCTATCATTTTAAGTTCAGATGTGTTGTCTTCTAATTTGATGATCTGCTCTCCCGCCATTTCAAAACTTCTATTTTATGCCTATAATGTTCTTGTACTTTTAATTTTATCCAATGTGTCTTTCGTTCCCACAGATTTGATACTTTTCTTTGCAAGCTTTCAACTTTTTCTTCATGCTCACCCAGTGTCTTCTTAATACCCTTCAAGTTTTTAGCTATATTTTCCTTCAGTTCCTTGAGTTGACTTAGGAGGTTTGTTTGAATATCAACTGACTAGTTGTTTCAAACCCTGTGTCTAATCTGCATTTTTAATTTGTTCTTTTGATTGGCCATATTTTCCTGTTTCTTAGTATGGCTTGTAATTTTTGCTGATGTCTAAGCATCTAATTATGTTTGATGAGTGTACCCTGATGGTCAGTTTCTCTGTCTTGCCTAGATTTTTAAAAAATTTATTGAAGTATATCAGTCATACATAAACAATAAGTATATAGTAATAGTTGTGAACTTAAACATACATAACATCATACAGGGCTCTCATACCTCACCCTACCACAACTATCTTGCATTATCGTGAAACATTTTTAACTAATGATGAAAAGGCATCCTCAAAATATTACTACTAACCAAAGTATTTTCCCCCAACTCACCCTATTATTACTTTTATATCATTTATACATTAACATACATAAACAATAAGTGTATAGTAAAAGCTGTGAACTTACAAAGTAAACATACAAGGGACCCATACATCAACCCACCACTAACACCTTGCATTGTTGTGAGACATTTGTTACAAATTATGAAAGAATATTGTCAAAATCTTACTATACTAACTATAGTCCTTTTCTTACATTTCGTGTATTTCCCTCCTATTATTATTAAATATGTTTTTATGACAGAAGTTGTAGACGTTCAAAACCACCACGCACTTGTGCTGAATCCCCATACAACACCCCTCTGTCAACACGCCACACCAGGGTGGAACATTTGTTACAGATTATGAGATAATATCAGATTATTACCATGTCTTGACTAGATTTTTATTGTTGATTTGTTTTGTTTTATGGCTCTTGGTTCAACCTACTCCAGATATTTAAAATTGTGTTTAAGTTATCAAAACAGGGCCAGGGACCCACTAATGGGGTACAGACTATATCCAAAGGGGCTTGGTAATGGGGACAGGAAAGACACTAAAAAGCCTTTTTCCACGTCACTTTCCAGGCCTGCCAGCAGATGGCGCTCTTCTTTGAGCCTTTCCATGGAGGTGTCTGCTCCAGCCTCCACAGATGGTGTTTCCTGGATGGCTGGAGCTAAGATCCAAAGCTGGGCTCCGCTCCACACTCCCTCTTCCCAAGGAGGTTGGCGGCTGTCAGCCATGGGTTGTACCGAGTCTGTCTGCCTCGGGGGTGGGGATGGCTGCGGCTCCTTGCCACTGGGGTGATGAATGCACAGTTTTTACTTCAGCCTCCTCACCCTTCCATCCCACTATCTTCTGCACGGTGCACAGCACTCCCCTGGTGTGCAGAGCCCCATAGCTGCAGGTCCGGACAGCCGCTGTCTTTCCTCTGCCACTTTTGTAGGAGAGATGAGCCCTGCCGATCTCTACTCTGCTGCCATCTTCCCATAACTCCCATTTCAAGACAGGTGACGGAAGTCTGAAATAATTTCAGTGTATGAGGTTTCTCAGTGATGATTTCTTGCAATTTTTTTTTTTTTTTTTTTTTGGTTTATGAGTTACAGTTTATTTCTTCGTATGCTTTGTAATTTTTGTTGATTCATGGATATTTTATTATGTTGTTAGAAGTTTGGAAAGCCAGTGCTCTGAGTGTTCTGGGATCATTAGCTTGTTTTGTTTTGTTTTTGCCATGTATTAGTCTGCCAAGGGTTGCCAATACAAAGTACCAGAAATGTGTTGGGGGAATTGGATTTGGCCCAGTGGTTAGGGCATCCGTCTACCACATGGGAGGTCCATGGTTCAAATCCCGGGCCTCCTTGACCCGTGTGGAGCTGGCCCATGCACAGTGCTGATGTGTGCACAAGGAGTGCCCTGCCATGCAGGGGTGTCCCCCACGCAGGGGAGCCCCACACGCAAGGAGTGCGCCCAGTAAGGAGAGCCACCCAGTGTGAAGAAAGTTCAGCCTGCCCAGGAATGGTGCCGCACACATGGAGAGCTGACACAATAAGATGATGCAACAAAAAGAAACACAAATTCCTGTGCTGCTGACAACAGAAGCGGACAAAGAACACACAGCAAAATAGACACAGAGAACAGAAATAGACACAACTGGGGTGGGGGGAGAAGGGGAGAGAAATAAATAAATAAATCTTTAAAAAAATGTGTGGGCTTTTTAAAAGGTATTTATTTGGGGTAAAAGTTTACAGTTACAAGGCTCTAAAGAGTCCAACTCAAGGTTGCTTTCTCACCAAAGGCAGTTGCCACATGTTGAAGCAAGATGGTTGCTGATCTCTGCCGGGCTCTGCTTCCTGGGTCTCCTCATCCTCTTGAGGCTCCGTGGGCCCCGCTTCTTCTGAATTCAGCTGTGGGCTGGCCTAGGGCTGTGTAAAGGCTTCCTAAATCAGTCTCCACTCTCTTCCCAAGGTCAGCTGCAAACTATCAGGACTGTGGCTCATCCCTCTTTGTGTGGCCCCAGGATCAACACTCATAGCTCTCTTGTCCATGTCTTCTTGAGTGGCCATTTATACCGCCCATCCCGGCGGTAGGCACTTAGCCTGAGGTACGCCTTACTGGTGTGGTCGACTCAAGGGCCCTAAATTGATTTTATCACCTAAACTTAATCAGAGCCCCTGATATCAAAGGGTATCACACCCAAAAGGACTGATTAGCTTACAATCATAATCTTTCTCATAAATAATCTCAGACTGCCACACAGCATGTTTGATGGTGTTTGTGAGTTTTCCTAACTATATGTTGCTTCCAAATGGGGAAGGGAATAAGAAAAGTGAATAAAGGTCTCTACCTCATTAAGGTACTTCTGTTGCTTTTCCTGAGAGGGTTTAGAAGAATGGTTGCCCTTCGTGCCAGTCACCTCAATTTAAGAGTTTTCTTCCATCTTTTCCCTGAATATTCCAGAGTTTCCTGAACTCCAGAGTTCCCAAATAGTTCTTTTGAACAATTTCTGCTAATGCTATAGATGACTTTAAGGATTAAGGGTTAGGGTCAGGGTAGGGCTAGGGGCTAGGGGTTAAAGGCCAGGGCCAGGGGCTGGGGTCAGGGGTTGGGGTAAGGTTAGGGTTGGGTTTAGGGCTTAGGGTTAGGGGTTAAGGTTAGAGGGTTAGGATTAGGGGTTAGTGATATGTGGTTAGAGTTAGGATATTGGGGTGCTAGGGTCAGGGTTAGAGGTCAGGGTCAAGTTAGGGACAAGGGTCAGTGTTGGTGTTAGGGTTTGGGTATTAGGGTTAGGGTCAAGGGTCAGAATCAAGGGTCAATGGTCAGGGTACAGTTTAGGGTTAAGGCCAAATGGGAGCTGTGAGGTGTGAAATAGGGAAGAAAGAGCAGTGCTACAGATGGAGAAGTTTAGAAAGGAAATGAGAACTCACACTCCTGGGGTGAGATCAGGAAATCCTGCCAGTGCTTCTTTCCAGCTGGCTCTAGGCCAGGAAGACAGGAGGAAGGTAGGACCGAGGTGTAAATACATGCTTGGTGTCAGGTACTGCTTGGGGGTGGAGGCCTTCAGGGCCCCGCTCAGGAGGCCGGGTGCGGGGCTGCCCTGGGCGGGCTCGGCAGGCTGGCCCGGGGAGCACTGGGCTCAGGGCGGGCGCTGGGCTGGAGAAGGCCAGTTTCGGCGCCGCCATCCCCAGCAGGGAGGCGGCAGGGGTGCTGGGGGGACGAGGCGACCTCGTGGCAGCTCCACTCTGAGGCTGGCATGGGAGTCAGAGTCGCTTTGGGAACAAGGGCCCCCCACGTTCAGCTGTGCCTCTGCAGTCTTCCCTGGTCGCTCAGGGTGTCGCTCAGGCGGCTCCTCTGTGGTCCTGGAGTTGGACTGGGGAAGTTGGGTGCCTGGCCGAGGCCGGCTCTCATGGGATCACAGAGGGTGGGGTTCGTCCATGCCCCGGAGCACGGCTGACCCCCCTGTGCCCCCCCACCCCCCAGCGCTGCAGATCCCGGACGACGCCAACGTGTATTACGCTATGGCACCCTCGCCCGATTATCGGTATCTTCTTCTGAGGAAGAGCACGCCCCTGGACGCTGAGGTCAAGGAGAGAGCTCTCTCAGCCCTTCCCGGGAGTCGGCAGAAGGGACCCAGGTTCAGAAAGGGGAAACTGTAACTCGCCCCAGCGGCCTCCCCAGCCTCAGGGCCCCTTTCCCTTCCAGGTCCACCTGACCGAGTCATTCTGCTGACCCCAGCCACCGTGGGCCAGGCCAGGCAGGCGCTTCCCTCCCCAGCAGCCAGTCTGGGCCACCCCCAGACTCCACTCACACCCCTGGGCCTGTCCTGCTGCTCCAAACATGGCTAGTCGGAGAGAGGGTCTTGAGAGATTGTCAAAGAACTGAATTGAGAATCGACAGCAACAAAGACTATCTATCTAAAGGGGAGGGGCAATACCTACCTTTGTCCTTAGGAGATGTTCAATGTGAAGGTTTTATTATTAAATTCTTGTTTCCACTACAGCCTGGGAGTTGAGTTTGGTTCTTGCATTTCCTGTGTTCATCGAAATGAGATACAGACTCTTGCAGTGCTCAATCAAAGGAGACATCCTGCAGAGTCATCCGTTTATTTTAGAAGGGAGAAGCACAAAGAGCCAGCTGCCCCTCCCCGGGTTCCTGAAGCCAACACGGGCATCCACAGCAGAGAGCATTTCGGTGCGTTTCGGTGTTCCACCCGGCGGGAGCTGAGAGCACCCAGGAGGACCGTCGGGCTTCAGACCATTCACAAAGACCATTTCCTGAGACCGGGCAGGGCAGCAGCCACCTTTCTACCACTTTGGAGGAAGAAGGAACCTTTCCTGCTTCTTGCCTGAGGCTCTGCTTGCACACCAAATGGGTACTTGTCATTTTCAAGGGCAAACGATAGGGTGACAGCAGCAGTAGGTAGGGCAAGAAGGAGAACACAGCTGAGAATGTGGAATGGAAAGGGACAGAGGAGCAAATGAGAATTCTTGGCACATATGCAAGGGCAGGCAGACCCGGCCTCCTCAGTGCCCTGAAGGGCCTCACGGTCCATGCTTGACCTTGGAGTTCCTGCTTTGCCATCCTCATCCCTGGCTCCAGAATGCCTTTTCCTGAGGCGGGGACGGGGGTTTGAGCTGCAGCGCCCCAGGCTCCAGCTGGGCATCCTCGGTGTCCTCACCACTGCCCCCTGTGAATGAGTGCTTCCCACTGCCATGCCACTCCCTGTGCACGTCCTTCCCCCGGAAAATCCCCCAAGGCCCCGCCTCTGCGCGGGCTCCCCAGTGGGCTCTCCTTGCTGGCCGGGGCCTGCGGCAGCACGCGGGAGCTCTCGATGCCAAGACGAGCACTCCTTCCTGGCGGCCAGAGACCCCGCACGCCCTGTTCTGCAGGTGGAGGGGAAGTCGGGCCGTGCGCTCTGAGGTCCACACTCCCCACCGTGTGGCTGCTGACTGGCCTCAGGGGGAGCTTGGCTCTGAGCACTTCGAGCTCGCGGGACCCTGGGAGGGCTGCATCCATCGGTCCACAGCTCGGGCTTTGCTGATGTCACGGTGGTGTGGACAGGTCCTGTTGGGAGGGGGTGCAAGTCACGGCCTGCTGGGACCAACGAGCACGGTCTTGCCCCCGATTCCCCTCATGGCACGTTCAATCGCTGAGCGGCTCCCTGTCGGGGGGTGGCAGGCCCTGTCCTGAGCTCCCCGTGAGCTCTAGCCTGGCTTCCCCATGACTGGGAGTTAAGGTGGAAGCCCTGGCTCAGCACAGAGCCCTGGAGCCTGTACCAGCCTCCCGCCTGCCCCAGGTGAGGGCTGAGAGGCCCCTTCCATCTGGGTGATCGGGGAAGGCCAACACTCTCATCGTACACTTTCATGAGGAAATATTGGTCTTGAATGCATTTTCTCTGTCAATAACAGAGTCTCTAGCTCCAGCGGTCACTGTGAGCTGTTGATGCTGGATGCTCACCTCTGAAAGGGAAAGAGTCACTGATTGTCGGGGGGTTGCTGTGATACCAGTCATTGTCCCCTAACACTCGTTCCACCCTGGTAGTGGGGCTCGGTTCCCTGGCCTCCCTCACATCCTCTCACACACCAGCTGGGGACAGGCTGGACATCCAGTTCAGGGATCCTGTCTACAAACACAGGGGCCGGGAGGCCGAAGAGGAAGAGGAGGGGCCGCCTGGCCTTGTGGTCGGCCACACTCACCTGCCTGACCCCAGGTGCCCTGCTCCTGGCTGTCCTCTGTGGGTGGCACCTGGGCACCTTGACTGTGGGGAGGTGGCCAGATATCTGGTAGCCTCCCCGCCCTCTTCACCCCCAGCTTCTCCAGGCTCTCCAAGCCTACCAAGCCCATCAGCAGCATGGCCCCCCCACCCGGCAGTGTTCCAGGTGCCTCCAAGGTCCATGGGACCAGGGAGGCATGTGGAGGGCTGGTGGCACATGGCGTTGGCCAGTGCCTGCGAGCGGAGCCATGGATGCATCACCCACGTGTGCCCTGCAGTGACCAGCGGGCATCACTGCCCTGTGTGCAGAGTCCCCCTGGTCGACCTAGTTGTCCAAGGCCTGCAGTCGCATGTGATCCCTGATCCTGCAGTGGGATCAGAGCTCTGGAGCTGGCCGCTCACACCTGTGGGTCCCTGGGTGGAGCTTGGTCTTGCCAGAGACTCTCCCCACCCACTCCTACCTGAGCACCAGAGCAGAAGTTGAATTGGGTAGCAAGGAGGGAACACTCAGCAGCGTGGCACTGCCCTGGCAACGGGAGCCGCATCAGCCGGGGAGGCTGCCAGGCAGCGGCTGGTGCGATGAGCCCCGACCCGGGGCGACTGGGGGAGGACGTCCCTGCCTGGAGCCCAGGAGCAGGCCAGCAGTCAGGAGCTGCCTGGAGAGCCGCGGGCAGGAGAGGAGTGGCCAAGCCCAAAGCTGAGGGCAGTTTCCCAGATGAGTGCCCTGTCCTGTCCTCTCCCAGGGTGTGGGTGGTAGCTGTGCCAGCTATATGCCCACACCCCATCCACAGGAGGTGAGCTGGCACGTGCTCTCTGAGTGCACACTCACACACTTTATGTCCAGCTCTACGGTATAAAATTGGGAAACTGACACCAAGAGAGAGGGAGTGATTGGCCCAGGGCACAGGGCTGGGCAGAGTCCCAAGTGTAAGGAGGGGTTGTGGCCTCCAAGCCAGGGCTCCACACCCCCCACACAGGGTTTCCTACCCAGGCAGGAACCTCCAGGGCTTGTCCCAGGGCCAGGAGCCAAGGGCAGCCTCGGAGCACTTCCCTGGTGGAGCACAGTCTGGGAAGATTCCTGAGCCAGGGCTTCTCCTAGAAGCAGGAGCTTTTGTTCCTCCCCTTCCTGCTCCAGGTCCCAAGGGACCTTCAGGAACTTCTATTTGAAAAGAGAAGGATGAACTCCAGGGCTGCAGTTTCCTTGGGACCACTGCTTTGGGCCAATCAGTGCTCTCACCCACTCGACAGAAGGCGAGTGCATCAGGCTGCTCACAGCCATGTCATCATTACCAGTGAGGAGCACAGAATGAAT
This sequence comes from Dasypus novemcinctus, assembly GCF_030445035.2. NCBI lineage: Eukaryota > Metazoa > Chordata > Mammalia > Cingulata > Dasypodidae > Dasypus > Dasypus novemcinctus. The sequence continues at coordinate 6,580,141 of NC_080695.1, read as the reverse complement.
GAGTGGACAGTCAAATGATGGTGCCATAAGATCCCTTTACCCCAAAGCAACAGGAAACTCTCCCCTGGCTCCAAGTCCCCCACCGAGACCTCAAGACTCTTTTGGCAAAATGGACTGAAGGACAATTCCAGCTGAGCACTGGTCTTTGCCAAAGCAAGCCCAAAGAGACATTATTCAAACAAAGATCAGTCTATGACCATCAATGGTCATGGATCAGGCCACTCAGGGTGTCCCTGCCCCATGTGTAAGGAGATGCAGACCAAGAGCAGCCCCTTTCCTAGCTGCAGGATCTTCAGCTTGAGCTCTTCCTGCCTCAGCCAGAGAGCGATGGTGACAACTGGCTCTGCCTGCTGGACAGCAGCCTGGTTCATGGATGCACCGAACCAAAGCATACTTCTTTCAAGGAATATCCCCTCCACCCAGGGCTTGGAGGATGGCATCAAGCATCACGTCACAGTCAGGGCCAGACCCAGTTGCTCCCAGGGTTGAGATCCCAGCTCTCAGAGAGGGCCTTGCCAGGGCTTTTCTGGCTACTGTGCTGACAGCAGGGGGCAGGGCTTGTCCTGAGCTCTTCACTCGACCTGGGCACAAGCTTCTGCTGGTGGTGGCAGCCCCAGCCTTCAGTCCACAGAGTCAAGCATCTCCACCTCCATCTCGATCTCATTCCTGTCCAACGGCTTGAGCGCCTCTCCCTCCTCTTCATCATCGCCCTCCTCATCCAGAGGCTGAAGGCTTTAGAGCCAAGGATCTTGGACATAGAGCCAGAAGCTGAAAACCAGGAAAAGCCAGAGATGGAGAGAGAGAGAGACAAAGACAGAGACAGAGACAGAGAGACTGCCAATACCTTGATTTCAGACTCCTAGACTCTAAACCCCTGAGCCAGTAAAGGTCTGTAATTTAAGTGAAGCAGCACACTTGGGGCCTAATTCCAGCTGGGACACCTCAGCCCTGCCCCCAGAACATCAGGTCTGAAGTTTCTCTAAAGACAGGTGTCAGAAGAGGTCAGCGTTTGAGGGCACTGGAGCTTTCCCATTTGGGAGGTACCCACTTCATAAACCACATGCCTAGATGCCTGCAGCCCCGCTTGCCATGGGCTCCTGCATCTTAACGTTCAGGTCCAATCCTTAATGGTCAAGGTCTCCCTCCCTGACGTTCCACTCCCACATCGCCCACAGTGTGGCCATTTGAAATTATTGGATGAATACCGAAGAAGAGAAAGATGATGTTTTTACAGCCATCTCTTGCTGTGGGTGTGATCCACTTTAAACTCGAGTAGAGAAGTTCAAAGCATGACCATCAGTAGAGAGGCCTTTGACTAGATGACTTAATAAGACTACTCGAGGGTCTCGATTGGACTATGTCAGTGAGGCCTGACTCAGGTCGAGTCTCCCCTGACTGCCCTCGCTGTCACTGATACAAGCAGAAGCACAGAGAGAGAAACAGACAGAGGCAGGGAAGCATGCTGCCATGTGTGATCCTGCCGCGCCGAGACTGAGCGGGGAGGCCCAGAAGAGAGCAACCCCATGCGGGCTTTGCCGAGAGCTGCAGAGAGCAGAGGCCTGGGCAGAGACCCACGGCCATCTCGCTTAACCTCGTGGTGGCTGACTTTGGTGGGAAAGCACCTGTCACCATGCCTTGAGTTGGACTTTTCACGTTCTTGCAGCTTTGACCCCAAAGAAATCCCCTAACCAAAGCCAACCCATTGCTGGTACTTTGCAACGGCCACCCTTGGACCAAGGAAAACACTTGTGGGGGGCCTGGCCCAGCACAGCCATGCTCACCCTGCCCACCATTCAGCCTGCTCTTCCCACCATGCCCGCCACCCCCCACCTGCACCATTCCAGGGACTCCCCGTGCTGTCCACGGCCCCAGGTAGCCTGCCTTGACATGTCCCCTCGGGAGTGGGTGACTTTCCATGTGCCCACAGCACCTTCTCCTCATCTTTGTGTCAGCAGTGACCCTATTCTTATGCCCAAATCTACCCCTCCCCAGCTGTCAGCTCTAGCAGGGCCCAGACAGTGCCTGACTCCCTGTCCCTGGTGCCAACCCCCCACAAGGCACCACATAAAGGTTTGTGGAGTGACTGCATGACTGGGAGGCAGTGGGAAGAGAAGAGATTTGGAAGCTTTCCAGCATTATCCCTGAGCTGTAGACCATCAGGCTGGTGACCGCAGGCCTTTGAGCCCCGAGGAGGAGGATAGGACCTCCAGGTCAGAAGGCGTCTGGGCATTGACCTTCCTGACCAGCCGCTTGACTCTTACACTGGATGTGCAGGCAGCATGGTCAACAGGGATGTGACCGCATACCCACCATGTTCAGAACAGGACGCCGAGGCCGGCCTCCTTACCGTGGAGGTGCTCGGGGACCCAGGCCTGGGTGTGGGGAGAGCTCATGCCCCTTTGGCAGCCCCCAGCTCTGCTGTTCTGTGAGCCATGGCCAGGAGCCCTCCCAGGGTGCCCCCCACTGTGCATTCCAGCTCCATGGGTGCCTCGTTCAGCCTTAAACAGGCAAGGCCTTGTCTACCCCAGAGCCCCCTGCCTGCATGGCTATTCCCTGTAACCCACCACCTGCTTGGGCTCTTCTGCAAAGCACAGTCTTTGGAGTCAGAGTGTCCAGGGTGGAAAACACACAGCTGGAGAAGCTCATGGCCCTGTGTTGGGATTGTGGACCCTGCATTTTCTAGAAGGCCAAAGGAAGCCAGTGATTGCCAGCTCAGGCGGGTGTGTTGGGGTTGAAGAGTTGGTGTGAAGCCTTGAAAGAGCTTCGACTCAGGAGGTCCCTTGGCCCAGTGAGCATGCCAGAGGCAACGTCCCACTCAGGAGGAGGGGAGGGTGGGAGCAGGGACCGTGAGCCCACCTTGGAGGCCGGGCTCGCTCTCTCGGAGCTGCAGGACTTGAGTGCTGGAGCTGCCTGCTCACCGTCCACCGGGGCAAGGGTCAGGTGGCCCAGGAGGGCTCCTTAGCAGCAGTGAGCACCTTGGCTCAGTGCTGGGGGTCCACCCTGTCTCCACCCTGGGCTCCCCTGCCCTCTCATATCCCCCTGGGATCTGCTAGAGACAGGGTGGGTTCAGGTGTCCTGGGTCTTCTCAGGGAGGACAAGAGGAGGCAGAGGGGCAGGAGCACAAGGCTGACCTGCCTTCTCCCCTGCTCAGACTCCCAAGGCTGTGCCCGCCTCCAGGTCCACTCCAGGTGCACCATCCGCTGGCACGTGAGAAAATGAAAAATCAGGAAGAAAGGCTTTTCCAGCCTTTGGAGATTCCCTCCCCACAGCCCTAAGAAGCAGGTCTGCCACCAATTCCTGAGTCCAGAGCCCAGTTTTGAGCAAGTAGCAAGGCCCATCCTAACAATCCACATCCGGGTCGAGCCAAGAATAAAAGAGCAGTGGTAACACACAGCCTCCCACCACTACAACCCTACCAAAGAAAAAAAGGGAGCATCTGAGTACATCGCATCCTCATCAGATGCCCAGACATCAGCAACAAATTATGGGCCCTACTAAGAAAATGGAAGGCATGGCCCAAGAAAAGGAATAGACCAAAGCCCCAGACGAGATGCAGGATTCGAGAGGCCTCATTGGCAAGATGCGCACAAATTTCCAAAATCACAATAATGAGCTGAGGGACAATGTGGCTAAGGAGATAAATGACAAGAAGAAGACATCGAGAGAGTGCAAAGACACGTTTGAAATCTTGACCAGAGAAGTAACAGAGCTCAGGGGAATGAAAGACAAAAGAGGTGTGATACATAGCCCATTGGAGGCACACAATAGCAGGCTTGAAACAACAGATGAAAGAATAAGTGACACCGAAGACAGAACAAGTGAAATTGAAGGGAGCAAAGAACAGAGAGTGAAAAGAATGGGAAAGAATTTAGCAGGGTCTCAGAGAGTTGAATGACAACATGGAACACAATAACATACATGTCATGGTAATTCCAGAAAGAGAAGAGAAGGGAAAAGGGGCAAAAGAGTGTTTGAGGAAATAATAGCTGGAAAATTTCCCCACTCTCAAAGAAGAACCAAACTTACATGTCCAAGAAATGCACCATACTCCAATCAGAATAAATCCAAATAGACCTTCTCCAAGACACATACTACTCAGAATGTCAAATGTCAAGGATAAACAGAAAATTTTCAGAGCAGCAAGGGAAAAGCAAACCATCACATACAAGGGTGCCCAGTAAGACTCAATGCAGATTTCGCTTTAGAAACCATGAAGGTGAGAAGACAGTGGCATGATACAATTAGGATAGTGAAAGAAGTCTTTATTCAGCAAAATTGTCCTTCAGATATGAAGGTGAGTATAAAATATTCACAAAGAAACAGAAACGAAGAGAGTGTACAAAGAAGAGAATCCACCTTTGTAGGAAATAGTAAAGGAAGCCTTAGAACCTGAAATCTAAAGACGGGAGAGAGAGGCCTGGAGAAGAGTATAGAAGAAAGACTAGCAGAAAGGATAACTAAAGGATAAAAGAGTAAAAAGATAGACAAAAATAGGACACAAGCTAAGAAAACCAAAGAATAAAATGGGGGAAGTAAATGATGCATTTAAAGTAATATCATTGAATGTGAATGGATTAAACTCTCCAATTGAAAGATACAGGATGACAGAATGGATAAAAAATATGTAGGTCCTGCCATGGCCCACGGGTGGACTGGGTGAGATTGTAAACTACAATATAAACCACTATCCATGTGGTGCAGCAGTGCTCCAAAATGTATTCACCAAATACAATGAGTGTGCCACGATGATGAAGGAGGTTGTTAATGTGGGAGGAGTGGGGTGGGGTAGGGTGGGGACTATATGTAGATTTCATAATTTTTGAATGTAACATTAAAAAAATAAAAGGAAAAAAAAAGAAACAAAACAAACAAACAAAAACCATGAGTCATCCATATGCTGCTTACAAGAAACTCACCATAGACCCAGGGGTACGAAACAGCTGAAAATGAAAGGTTGGAAAAAGCTACTCTACAATAATTGTTGGGAGTCTTCAACACCACACTCATATCATTAGATAGAACAATTAGACAGAAGATCAACAAGGAATGAGAGAAGTTGGACAACATGATAAACGTGTTAGCCCTAACAGACATATACAGAAGGCTGTATCCAAACTCAGTGGTTTCTACCTTCTTCTCAAGTGCCCATGGATCTTTTTCCAGGAGAGACCACTTGTTAGGGCACAATGCAGCTCTCAATAAATATAAAAAGATTGAAATTAATCAAAGCACCTTCTCAGATCAAAATGGAATGAAACGAAATCAATCACAAACAGGAAAAAAGTAAATTTGCAAAGGTGTAGAGGCTGAAATAAATCCTTAAATAATCAGTGGGTCAATGAAGAAATTGCAAGTGAAATCAGTAAATATTTTGAGACAAATATGAGAACACAACTTATTAAAACTTATGGGATACAGCAAGGGCAATTTTGGGAGGGAAAATTAGAGTCTTAAATGCTTATGTTAAAAAAGAAGAAAGAGCTAAACTCAAAGATTGAACTGAACAACTAGAGAAACTAGAAAAAGAACAGCAAAGCAATCCCAAAGCAAGCAGGAGGAAAGAAAGAAATAAAAATTAGAACAGAAATAAATGAGATTGAGAACAACAACAACAACAACAAATAATAATAGAGTAAATCAACAAAACCTAAAGCTGGTTCTTTGAGACAAACCCCGAGCTAGACTAACAACAACAACAACAACAAACAAAAAAACAACAAAAAAAACCCTAAACAAATGAAAAAAAGAGAGAAGATGCAAATAATTACAATCAGAAATGGAAGAGGGGAATTTGTGACTGACCCCACAGAAATTAAAAGGATCCTAAGAGGATATTATGAGAAGCTGTATGCCAACAAACTAGACAACCTGGATGAAATGGACAAATTCCTAGAAACACATGAATGACCTACACTGATGCTACAAGAAATATAAGATCTTAAGAAACCAATCACAGTTAAAGAGATTGAACCCATCATCAAAAATCTCCCAGCAAAGACAAGTCCAGGACCAGAGAGTTTCACAGGTGAATCCTACCAAGCAGTTTGAAAAGAAGGAACACCAATCCTGTTTAAACTCTTCCAAAAAATTAAAGAGGAGGTAAAATTACCCAACACAGTTTATGAAGCCAACGTAAGTCTAACACAAAAGTCAGATAAAGATACCAGAAGAAAAGAAAATTAGAGACCAATCTAATGGACATAAATCCAAAAACTCTCAATAAAATACTTGCCAATAGAATTCAACAGAATATCAAAAGAGTTATACATCACAACTAAGTGGTATTTAATCCTGTAATGCAAGACTGGTTGAACATAAGGAAATCAGTCAAAGTCATACACCCTATTAACAAATCAAAGGAAAAACCCCCCACATCACTATCTCAATCAATGCAGAAAAGGCATTTGACAAAATCCAGCATCCTTTTTGAGATAAAAACTTTAAAAAATAGGAATAGAAGGAAAATTCCTCAATATGATAATGGACATATATGAAAAACCCATAGACATTATGTGCTCATGGACTGGAAGAACAGATATTGAGAAGATGTCAATCAAAATTCCAACGGCCTAGTATTAGAAAAAGCCATTACCAAATTCATTTGGAAGGGAATGTGCTTCCAAATAGCCAAAAGCATTCTGAAAAAGAAGACCGGCATGAGAGGAATTTCACCACCTGGCCTTAAAACATACTACAGAGCTACAGTGGTCAAAACAGCATGGTAGCAGCATAAAGACAGAACACAGCTATCGGTGGAACAGAATTGAGAATCCAGAAATAAACCCTTACCTATACTGTCAACTGGTTTTTGACAAACCTACCAAGTCCATGTTAATGGGACACAACAGGCTCTTCAACAAATGGTGCTGGGGAAACTGGATATCTATAACCAAAAGAAGGAAAAGGCACCCTATCTCACTCCCTACACAAGAATCAACTGAAAATGGATCAAAGACCTAGATATAAGAGCCAAGACCATAAAACTACTAGAAGAAACTGTAGGGAAGCATCTTCTAGACCTTGTAGGAGGTGGTGGTTTCTGTGACCTTACACCCAAAGTGCAGGCAACAAAAGAAAAAATAGATAAATGGGGCCTCCTCAAAATTAAACACTTTTGCACCTTGCGGGACTTTTTCAAAAGGGTGAAAAGACAGCTGACTCAAGAGAAGAAAATGTTTGGAAATCACATATCTGATAAGGGTTTAATATCCAGGATCTATAATGATATGTTACAACTCAATGAGAAAAAGAGAAATAATCCAATTTATAAATGAGCAACAGACTTAAGTAGACATTTATCCAAAGAAGAAATACAAATGGCAAAAAAAACAAAACAAAACAAAACAAAAAAAAAAAAACACAGGAAAAAATGCTCAAGATCTCTTATGATTAGGGAAATATAAATCAAAACCCACAATGACATATCATTTCACACCTATCAGAATGGCCACTATTAAAAAAGACAGAGAACTAACTACAAGTGCTGGAGAGGCTGTGGAGAGATAGGAACACTTCTTCACTGTTGGTGGCAATGCAGAATGGTCCAGCCACTGTGGAGGACTGTTTGGCAGTTCCTAAAGAAGTTGAAAATAGACTTGCCATGTGACCCTGCAGTATCACTACTGGGTATATATACCCAGAAGAACTGAGAGCAGTGACACAAACAGACATCTGCATGTCAATTTTCACTGTGGCATTCTTCACGATTGCCAGAAGTTGGAAACAACTCAGGTGTCCATCGACGGATGAGTGGAAAAACAAGCTGGTGAATTCACATGAAGAAAAGTTATGCAGCAGTAAGAAGAAATGAATTGTAAAGAAGAAGACAACATAAATGAACCTGGAGGAGATTCTTTTGAGTGAAGCAGGCCAGACACAAAAGGGAAAATACCATATGATTGTGTTATTACAAACCAAATATATTGTGTAACATATTGTACAAAAAAAACAATTTCTATGTAGCCAGTACATTTAATTGAGAATTGTACATTTTGATTCAATTGTGTTTGCTTTTTCTTTTTATACTATTGCTTATATCTCCAGTTCTTAAATGGACAAGATAGAGTTAGAAATAATAAAGGCAATGGGAAGCCTCTGGCAGGATTGGTGGCACAGCTGCCATGTCTGAGCTTGGTCTCACTTCCACCTCATCACGGGACAGAGGCAAACAGCAACCCAGGAATGGAAGTGGGTCTCCTCAGACCACACGGCCCTCCCCCAGCCCTGAGTGGAGTTGGACTCAGGGTTCCATCCGTCCCCTTCCTGCTTCTCCCATGTCTGAGTGTGTGCATTCACTCCGTGTGAAACCATACCCCGGAGCTTGTAGTGTCCACCCCCCCAAGGATGTGACGCTGTCCCAGGAAGCCGATGCTAGAATGGATCCCGCTGTGTGGTGAGGAGACTGGGGGTGGGCCTCCGTGACTAGCCTGGACTCCCAAAACTGAAAGGATGGAGTAGTGGGCTCTGAACCCAGCTGGGTCTCCCCCGAGCTGGGGCCCGAGCTGCCCACAGCCTTCCCAGGGACCTGCGTGTGTGTGGTGGCGGGATGTGTTGGCAGAACTGTGTCCAGGGAACAAGGCGATCCAGGAGAGGGGATGGACAGATGGACGTGCAGAGGGACTTTGGTGGAGCTCTTACAGTTGAAGGGCCCAGGGGAAATGACCCAAGGAGGTGACCTCACTTCCTTGGTGATGGGCCCCAACAGAACTTGGAACCCTGGTAACCAGGCACCCAGATTCCACAGGCAGCCCCTTCCCAGCTCACTTGGCAGGAGACGCTCGAGAGAGCAACATGTTCCCCTGCTGCATTTCGTGACCCTGAGGCTCCAGCCTCTATCAAACCGGAAATGAATCCCCTTGCCATTGCTTCCGACATTGGCTCAGGCCTCAGCCATGGAGCCGCTGGCCATCGGCACCCAGAGGTGACACAGGGTGGCCCAGGTGAGCCAGTTCAGCACAGGCCAGTGCTGTGCCCCTCCTGGGCAGACCCACGTCCATCCTCTTTCCAGGGTGTGGGGGCGTGGACGGGGGACCACCACAGGCAGGAGCAGCCATTAGGGTTGGGGACACGGAGGGCCTTCCCTGTCCCCTGCCAGGTCATGGGTGGGGGTGGGAAGAGGCAGCTTGGGGACATCCATGTGGACTGTGTTTTTCCTGAGCCTTGAGCTCCCCCATTCTATCCACCGGGCTCAGGGGAAGACAGTCCCCACCTGGGCCTGCCCTGGGTCCCTGCCCGATGGAGGGCCAGCTTCCCCTGAGGGGGAGGACAGGCCCCTTGCTGACGCCCCTTGGCCCGGCCGCCGGGCACTGTTCGCAGAGCTCCAGGCAGGTGGTCGGCAAGGAGCTGGAGGAGGGGTTCGTCTACACCGTCTGTCTGAGGAAGGTGCCGATCCATTGGGGCCCCGGCCAGGGCTGGCGCTGGTTCCAGGTGAGAGCAGGCACTGAGAGGGGGCCCGAGACAGCCGGGGAGCACCCCAGGGCCATGTCCCACCCTGACCATCGCCTGCACGCTCCTTGAAGCTTTCACTCCCGAGTGGCCCCATATCCTGCTTCCCGAGGAACCTGGGGCCCCACCAGTCACTCAGCACATGGGGGAAGGTCACTGATCACGTGGAGAGGGGTGGGAGAGGGTCTTTAGCGCAGGATTTCCCGTCAGGGCTGGCTGGGGGGTGGGCACGCCGCAGACACGTGCACATCGTGCTGCTGTGTTTGCGAGTGCCCTCCTCGGCCCCACGTCCTCGGCGGCATCTTCGTGACTGTCCTTGCCCATCTGCTCCGAGCCATCCAGCTCTCCTGCTGAGGAGGGTTCTCGCCATCTCCCATAAGCTCCCCCTTGACCTTCCCGGGTAGGAGCTGGGGTCTGCCTCGTTTGCCCAGGATTCCAGGAGGGTGGTGGCTCAGAGCAGCCTTTTGGCCTTCAGGGCTGCTGGAGCCAAAGGTCCTGTCCTGGGGCCCTGCTGGCTCTGCTGCTCTGGACACCTCCCGCAGGCCCCCAGGCAGTGGTCCTCCTGGCCCCAGCAGAGGCTCCAGGAAAGGGACGGCCAGGCAGAGGACACGCAGACCTCCCTTTCTCCAGCGAGGGCCAGCTGACCTTGCTGAGGGGCAGTGGCAGGGGACCACTGGCTCTCTTTGGGGGGAGCGTCCTGCAGCCCCTGGCCCTGGACCTGGAGTTTTCCTTCCTTGTTCTGATGTGGGGCCGGGGTGGCCAATGGCATCCCCTTGTTCCTGTGGCCCCATGACAGTGCAGTCCAGAAGGTGGCCTCATGACCATGAGGGTCTGCAGTTCCCCAGGGTCTGCTCAGGCCCTCAGCCCTGCAGGGGTCTTTCTCCCCCATGGACCCTCCAGGCACCCACCCTTTCAGGTCAGGGGCCTCACCTTTCAGGTGTTGGCTCACCTGCAGTTCAGTGTGAAGGCTGAGGACCTTTCACCACTAGGGGCCCACACAGCCCCTTGGCTGGACATCACTCAGGGCTTGGGGCAGCAGGTGGGCCCTGGCCCCACCCACCTGGGGTCCATGGCTTTGCAGATTTCCACCTGGTCCAGGGGTCCAAGGCCCCAGGGACAACGGGGAGGGCGGAGGACCTTACTGACCTCAACCTGTTCAATTCTGTCAGGAGGGGAGCCCCAAGTTTGCCACCCTGGACGTGAACCCCAACAGAGCCCAGAAGCAGCAGCAGCAGCAGCAGCAGGAGAGGGGGAGTGTGACTCATGCTGGGGGCAAGGGCAGGTGGCCTCCACATCAGGGTGGAGCCCTCCTCCCAGCCATCCATCCTGGGCCTCTGAGCCCAGGGAGCCTCCCTTCCATGTCTGTTCCCCTGGAAGCTTGAGGGCCTGGAGCCAAGGGAATCCTCGGGGACTAGTGGCAGCAAGTCAGAGCAAGAGCCTGGAAGAGCCGATGCTGGTGGACTGGGTGGGGCGGGGTGTGGGCTTGGAATGGAAGAAATGCCGGTGCTGGGAGGTGACTGCAGGGGAGTTTGGGGTCCTTGGAGGCTGGGTGGGGGTCTTCGGGGTGACAGCTGAGTGCCTGAGCCTGTGCCAGGGTGATGCTGGGTGGTCCTAGGAGTCTGTACCTGTGGGGTTGTCAGGGTGGGGTGTCAGGGGTCCCCGAGCACCTGTGCTCATCCCCAACCACTCAACACCACAGGGTGCCATCCAGGGCTCTGTCCCATGGCTGGGGACATTCCTCAGTCAGTTTTTGAGGGTGGACTGCTGCGATCTGCACAGGTGAACAGAGAACCTGGGGGGAGGTGACGGGAGCTGAAGAAAGACACATAGTGACAAAGACAAGTTTAGAGGGAAACGGACTTTGGCCCAGTGGTTAGGGCGTCCGTCTACCACATGGGAGGTCCGCGGTTCAAGCCCCGGGCCTCCTTGACCCGTGTGGAGCTGGCCCGTGCGCAGTGCTGATGCGTGCAAGGAGTGCCGTGCTAGACAGGGGTGTCCCCCGCATAGGGGAGCCCCATGAGCAAGGAGTGCACCCATAAGGAGAGCTGCCCAGTGCGAAGGAGGGAGCAGCCTGCCGAGGAATGGCGCCGCCCACACTTCCCGTGCCGCTGACGACAACAGAAGCGGACAAAGAAACAAGACGCAGCGGGAAGACACAGAAAACAGACAACCGGGGGAGGGGAGGGGAATTAAATAAATAAAAATAAATCTTTAAAAAAAAAAAAAAAAAGGACAAGTTTAGAGATGGATCAGGGCTAGCTGATGGCAAAGCCAAGGCCCCGAGCTGGCACCACAAGCTTTATTTAAAGCAGTTAACTAGGTCACTGTTCTCAGAGCAGGGACCTTCAGGCATGAAGTTCTCTGAGGAGGGTTTTCTTAGAGTTCCTTCTTATCAGGATGTCAGCTCCTTTCTGCTCACTTGCAGGTACAGACACAGTAGTCCACACCCTCACCTCTCTGCACACATTGATCCTCCCTAGCCATGTGGCTTGAGCCCCACACATTATTCGGGGACCCCTACAGGTCTCCCTTTTCTTTTTTGTCTGGACATCAGCTGTGCCTGTCTTAGGTTGGTTTCCTCTGAAACTCTTACCCATCATTGACTACCAGCTGGCTACGGACTATTGTGCATGGGATGTCACGGGAGTGATCCGAGGCCACGCCGAGACTTGTGTGTAAGTTTAAGGTATGTGGTTGCAGTTTGCATGTGTCGGAGCACTCGGTGGGCTTGGCTGCAAAACAGAGAAAACATGCACCACAACACAAGAACACAGACAATAAGGCCTGCTAAATACCAAAAGCTATGCTGCAACAGGTTCCAAGGATTGAAACTGTGTAAAGTATGTAGGAGGTACTTGGCCAATTGTTTGGGGTCTCTAACTGCCAGATGAGCAGTTTGGAGAGCTAAGATCTCATCGTGCAAATGTTTTAGATCCATACTAATTTCTCCATAATTCCATACCCTTGTAGGTGCAGTTTCACTGCCGTCCAATTCCAGAAAGTTTCACTGAATTGAACAGAGGCCACACAAACACATGTGTACTGCAGATGGCACTGTAGCTGTACACAGTACTGCAGTGCCTCCAACTGATCTCCTAAAGAAAGGACAGTTTCTTCCAATGCATTTAATTTTGCTTTCAAATTTCAGTCAATATGTTCCTGATTTTCTAATGCTAGTGAAGTGTTTCTAGCCAAATCATTTACAAAATGAGCTGTCTGAGTGCTCTTCGCTAAGGTCAGACCAGAGGTTACAGAGGAGGCTCTAATGGGAATGAGGGCATCAATGTTGGCAATGATGAGGCCAAGGGCTCTATGACATCATGACTCTAGTGCATGCTGCATGAGCTGCAACTTTCATTCCCCAGGGTCAGCACACCAGGGCTCATCTAGGGCCACTGGGAGCATGACAAAGCTAGATTGTCAGATGATGAGTAGATCATCATCCCAGCTAGCAGTGGTAATGCAGTTGGTAAGGTTACAGAGGGGGGATTCTACCACATAGTAAGAACTCTGAAAGGAAGTATTTACATGGCCCACTAAAACTGCACATGGGCTGGGGACACAGGCTTTCTATCCATATCAGAACTGGAGACCACAGTCTGTGGCTCTAGCGCCTGTGAAATTGACATGATGGATCACAACAACTGTCACAGCTTATCCTGCGAAACACACTTTGGAGAAGTGATGACATTAGCAACAAAACCTCCTGCAGATATATAATGAAAATTTGGATGCTGGGGTTCCACACGGTGGCCCAGGTGTATAAAGTACCCAAACCTCCTGAGATGTTATGAGCACAGGCTGGGACATAAGCACACAAGACCCAAGGAGGAAAGCCCTCAAAATCAGTGCTTTTAGAGCAGAGTGGCAATGGGGGCCGATGGTGCATGGCCACTGGGGTACCATTAGTGAATCCCCATTTGCTTACAGTTTGGATGTATTTATAGAGACCCCACGGGCCAGTGACATTGGCTACATGACTGCCTCCATAGGCTGTCTGATTTTCCTGCTGGGTATGTAGACAACCCACAGTTTCCTGGGGAGAAAAACAAAGAGGCACTTTGACAGTGAGGCCACTGTAGTTAAATGGGTTGACAACAGGAGTCTGATATGATCTGTCAGCAAGCCTCCTATCATGGCTGTGTTTAGTCCCAAAGAGGGTTGCAATCAATTAATGTTCCCTAACAATTTTTTGGAAATCATTTAAAGTAGCTAAATGTGACACATGAATAGTCGGCCTTTGTGGCACTGCTCACTGCTTTTCCACTAGATGGCCTAAGTAAGAGAAAGGAAAGTCTTTTGAACTTTTTCTGGAGCAATTTGCAGTCCCACTGCATAAGCAGCTGTTGGGTATCTGCAAAAAATGAAAGCAACTGTTCTTGTGTGACACAAGTCAATAAGATACCATCCATATAGTGAATAATATAGGCAGAAGGATATTTTTCTTGCACTGGGGTCAGAGCCTTAGGTACATAAGCTTGGCAGAGAGCAGGATTGTTGGCCATGCCTTGAGGCAGTACAGCCCAACAGAACTGGCATAAATGTTGTTGAAAATTATGCTTGGCAAGGAAAAGGCAAAACAGTAGTGGTAGGCAGGGTGCAAGGGAATAGTGAAAAAGACATCCTTTATGTCTAGTACTAAAAGGTGATATTGTAAAGGCACAGCAGTTGGAGATGGGAGTCTGGGTTGTAATGGATCCATATTCTGCATGGTTTTATTTACTGAATGCAGATCTTGTAACAACCGCCAATTTCCTGATTTCTTTTTAATAACAAAAATGGGAGTATTCCATGGACTAAGTGTTTCACAGAGATGGCCAGCAGATCTCTGTTCATTCACTAGCATTTCTGCAGCAAGTAACTTCTCCTGTGTAAGGGGCCACTGATCCACCCAGACAGGTTCATTGGATAGCCAAACTATGGCTGCTGCAGTTGGCTGGGTTGAAGTATCAGTGCCCCCAGCTAAAAAGGTGGGTACTCTAAACCCTGTTGAGGAGGAGTTGAGTATGCACAGGTTCCAACAAACCCTGCTTTGGTTTTCCCAGGCCCTTTTGTGGTCGCAGCCCTGTTCTAACATCATTTGCATAACAGTAGATGATGGGTTAACAAGCAAAAGGCCAAGATTAGAAAGAATATCGCATCCCCATAAATTAATAGGTAATGTTGGCAGGCCAAAAGGCTGAAACCAGCCTTTATGTCCTTCTGCATCTTCCCATTGAATGAGTTGGGGCACTACAGAAAGGGTGATGCACGGTGCCCACCCCTTGTAAGGTACCTGAAGCTGTTTCCACCGGCGAAGTTGCAGGCCAATGCTGCTGGGCAATGGCAGATACATCAGCCCCCATGTCTGAGTCCCTCAAAAGCCTTGCTATTTAGATGCAGCATTAGCAACAGCCGTTCTGCCTGAATTAACTGAGTACAATAAGTGGCTGGTGAATGATCAGAGGAAGGATGAGTTGAGGCAGCAGGAAGCAAAGTGAGGTGAGCATGAGCATTGTGAGGTTCTAAGGCAACAATAAAGGTAACAGTTATCACTAAGTAAATTTCTTCAGTGTAAGTAGGGGTGATTAATGATGGAAGAACAATTTTTCCCTTCACAGCCAAATGAGGGAGACCAAGAATTAGCCCATTTAGTTGGGGGCAGGATCCCAGACACCAGTGGGAACAATCTGGGATCCCATTTCAGGGTTAATATCCACTGGGTGGTGGGACTGAGTTCCATGTTGTTGATACTTTGTTGTCAGGATCTGGAGGCAGTGAACTGGGCAGGGCTATTTCTGAGTGAAGGCTGTGCCACTTCAGGATTGGAATAGGTGGGGTAGTTAGAGCCCCTACTATTTGGCGGGGCCAGGGCCGGCCCCACAAGCCATGTCCCAGTGGCTGTACAGGTTGTTCCAATGCAGTGGCCTTAGACAGGTGTTCATTTGCCCAATGCTTGCCTCGCTGGCAGCGAGGGCAAGTGCTACGTGCTTGCACTTGTGGATGCAACAGCAAAAGGGGAGGAGGGCACAAAGTCACAGAAGGGCAGTTGTGATGAAAATGGCCTGGTTGTTGGCACTGAGAACCAACTGATATTTTGGATGGTGGCTTTAAGAGCAGCCACTAGAACTGCAGAAGGACCAATACCTGCACAAAGCCGGATGTAGTCTGTGATGGTGGCAGTTTTTTGATAAGGTCTGATAGCACATTTGCAAGCTGCATCAACATTTTCAAATACAAGCTGTTTCACCACGATGCCGCCAGCTTCAGGATCGGTGATCACTCGCCCTACCACCTTAAACAGGCGGGTGACAGAGTCAGCATAAGGCTCTTATGGTCCCTGCACGATTTTGGATAATTCTAAGGATTTCACTCCCTGTGAGGGCATTGTCTCCAGGTTTGTAAGGTGCAGAGGCTGATTTGTTGGTAGGCCTGAAGCCCAAACAGGAATTGCTGTTGGAGAGGGTCATATTGACCTGTGCCAGTGTTTCCATGGAGATAGGCACACCATGTGCTCGATTGCGATCAGCCTGTGCACTAGATTCCTCGAACAATGACTTTTCCACATTAAATAATGTCCCTCAGAAAGACAGATTTTAGCAAGAACTGCCCAGTCCTTTGGGCAAAGGGTGTCAGTACCCATGGATTCCAAAAGGGACATGCTGAAAGGTGAAGTACAACTGTAAGTACTGCAAGCCATTTTTAACTCTTCCAGCCATTTGAAAGGAATGGGATCATGATAGTGTGAGACCTGACAAGGATTATTGGGGTCTGGGTGCTCCATGATGTGGAACAATTGGAACCCTGTGATGTCTTCCCTAGCAAGACATGCCATGTGCGGCCCTGTGGCAGTGGGGATACCAAAGGAGCCTCCGCTTCATGTGCGGGCACCACAGAGGCAGAAGGGAGAGTTGCAGCTAACATGTTCTGATCCTGCACAGACAATTGAGGCATCTGGCATTGTAGTCCCCCTAATCCAGAGCCCAAGGGCATGGTCATCTCCTCCCTCTCTTCCTTGGGGTCCTCAGTAGCAGCCAGAGAGGACTTCTTTAATCCTTTATTAACTGTGGATGCTAAAGTTCAACCATAGGTTGGCCTTCCAACTCTCTCAGAGGATCCAGGGAATCCCTTATTAAGCCTCACAAAGTAAAGTGGCACACTGGCATGCCCTGTGGCCCTTCAGCAGTGTAATGATCCCAAAGACATTGACCAACCTTCTGCCATGTCTCTTCACTTATAGTGCCTTCATCAGGAAACCAAGGGCAGTACTGTTGCACAAAATCTAAAAATGTTTCCAGTTGTGAGGTAGTCACTTTTGATCCTTACCAGATAACAAAGCTACATGGATGGCTGTTTTAATAATACTGCTTATAACAATGGCCTGTCTTAACCAATGTTACAACATGATTACAGAGCATGACCAGCTGGGATGAGCCAACAGCCTTGTTCTTGCATGAGCATTGCAAAAAGAACCCTCTAACTATTGTGCCAGGAGAGCTTGGCTGGTAGTCAATGATGGGTAAGACCCTTAAACTGTGATAAGGGCAACCTATGACAGGCACAGTCACCCTGGTACTAAAAGAAAAAGAGGGACATGGAGGATGTAATGACTTGTCGGTTGAATAAAATAAGATGTGGTGTAACCTATGAAACAGAAAAAGAAAAGAATGTTCTTGGTTGAGACTCCCTTGGTCAAAAGGAAAGGAATGTCTCTGGTTAAGATCTATTAGGTCAACAGACCAGATTATTAGAAAGAACAAACTTGCCTTAAAAAGTTAAAATAAAAATGGTCTGCCTCTGTTTCTAACAGATAAGATACCAACAGTAAATCTGCCTCTGCTTTTTGGGCTTTTACTACTCAAGCTTTCTCTATGAATATGTAGCTGCATAGAAATCAACTTGTCTGTGGGCATTGACTTGCAGATCCCCTGATCCCTTCTCTCTTGTTATTCAATCCCAAATCCCTTCTAGCTGGATGCAACAGTACTGCAAGCCATTTTTAACTCTTCCAGCCTTTTGAAAGGAATGGAGTCATGACTGCGAGACCTGACCGGGATTATTGAGGTCTGGGTACTCCATCACATGGAACAAATGGAACCCTGTGATGTCTTCCCTAGCAAGACATGCCATGTGCAGTCCTTGCTGCAGTGCAGATACAAAAGGAGCCTCAGCTTCATGTGTGGGCACCACAGAGTGGAAGGGAGAGCTGCAGCTAACAAGTTCTGATCCTGCAGAGAGAGTTGGGGTATCTGGCATTGTAGTCCCCCTAAAACAGAGCCCAAGGGCATGGTCTTCTCATCCCCCTCTTCCATGGGGTCCCCAGCAGCAGCTGGAGAGGACTCCTTTAACCTGTTATTAACTGTGGATGCAAAAGGTTCAACCATAGGTTGGACTTCCAACTCCCTCAGAGGATCCAGGGAATCCCTTATTAAGCCTCACAAAGTAAAGGAGCACACTGGTATGCTCTGTGGCACTTCAGCAGTATAATGGTCCCAAAGGCATTGACCAACCTTCTGCCATGTCTCCTCATTTATGGTGCCTTCATCAGGAAACCTAGGGCAGGCCTGTTGCACAAAACCTAGAAACATTTCCAGTTGTCAGGCAGTCACTTTTGAACCTCTATCAACTAACAAAGCTCCAGGGATGGCTGTTTTAATAATAATGTTTATAACAATGGCCTGTCTTAACAATTATGTTATAAAGTGATTACAGAGCATGACCAGCTGTGATGAGCCAACAACCTTGTTCTTGCATGAGCATTGCAAAAAGAACCCTCTAACTATTGTGCCAGGAGACAAAAGCTATAGGGATGTCTGTTTCAGTAATACTGCTTATAACAATGGCCTTTCTTAACTAATATATTACAACACGATTACAGAGCACAGACCAGCTGGGATGAGCCAACAACCTTGTTCTTGCATGAGGATTGCAAAAAGAACCCTCTAACTATTGTGCCAGGAGAGCTTGGCTGGTAGTCAATGATGGGTAAGACCCTTAAATTGTGATAAGGGCAACCTAAGACAGGCACAGTCACCCTGACACTAAAACAGAAAAGGCGACATGGAGGAAGTAATGACTTGTTTGCTGAAGAAAATAAGACATGGTGTATCCTACGAAACAGAATAAGAAAAGAATGTTCTTTGTTGAGACTCCTTTGGTCAACAGGAAAGGAATGTCTTTGGTTAGGATCTATTAGGTCAACAAGCCAGATTATTAGAAAGAACAAAGTTGTCTTAAAAAGATAAAATAAAAATGGTCTGTCTCTGTTTCTAATGATAAGACAACAACAGTAAATCTGCCTCTGCTTTTTGGGCTTTTACTACTCAACTTTCTCTATGAATATGCAGCTGCATAGAAATAAACTTGCCTGTGGGCATTGACTTGCAGATCCCCTGATCCCTTCTCTCTTGTTATTCAATCCCAAATCGCTTCTGGCTGGATGTAACAGTACTGCAAGCCATTTTTAACTCTTCCAGCCATTTGAAAGGAATGGAGTCATGACAGTGCGAGACCTGACCGGGATTACTGGGGTCTGGGTGCTCCATCACATGTAACAATTGGAACCCTGTGATTTCTTCCCTAGCAAGACATGCCATGTGCAGCCCTTGCTGCAGTGCAGATACAAAAGGAGCCTCAGCTACATGTGTGGGCACCACAGGGGCAGAAGGGTGAGCTGCAGCTAACAAGTTCTGATCCTGCACAGACAATTGAATCATTTGGCATTGTAGTCCCCCTAATCCAGAGACCAAGGGCATGGTCATCTCGTCCCCTTCTTCCCTGGCTTCTCAGCAGGGACCGGAGAGGACTCCTTTAATCCTTTATTAACTGTGGATGCAAAAATCTCAACCATAGTTTGGCCTTCCAACTCCCTCAGAGGATTCAGGGAATCCCTTATTAAGCCTCACAAAGTAAAGGAGCACACTGGCATGCTCTGTGGCCCTTCAGCAGTGTAATTGTCCCAAAGGCATTGACCTACCTTCTGCCATGTCTCTTCATTTATGGTGCCTTCATCAGGAAACCAAGGGCATGCCTGTTGAACAAAATCTAAAAATGTTTCCAGTTGTGAGATAGTCACTTTTCAACCTTACCAGATAACAAAGCTATGGGGATGGCTGTTTTAATAATACTGCTTATAACAATGGCCTGTCTTAACCAATATTTTACAAAGTGATTACAGAGCATGACCAGTTGGGATGAGCCAACAGCCTTGTTCTTGCATGAGCATTGCAAAAAAAAACCCTCTAACTATTGTGCCAGGAGAGCTTGGCTGGTAGTCAATGATGGGTAAGACCCTTAAACTGTGATAAGGGCAACCTATGACAGGCACAGTCACCCTGGCACTAAAAGAAAAAGAGGGACATGGAGGATGTAATGACTTGTTGGTTGAATAAAATAAGACATGGTGTAACCTATGAAACAGAATAAGAAAAGAATGTTCTTGGTTGAGACTCCCTTGGTCAACAGGAAAGGAATGTCTCTGGTTAAGATCTATTAGGTCTACAGGCCAGATTATTAGAAAGAACAAAGCTGTCTTAAAGTTAAAATAAAAACAGCCTGTCCCTGTTTCTAATTATAGATTACAAGAGTAAATCTGTCTCTGCTTTTTTTTTTTCTTTGCAAGCTTTCTCTACGAATATGTAGCTGCATAGAAATCAACTTGTCTGTGGGCATTGACTTGCAGATCCCCTGATCCCTTCTCTCTTCTTATTCATTCCTGATACCCTTCAGGCTTGATGCAATATGTGGCACTGAACGTGGAGTCTGAAGTTTTCTTCCCTGCAGTGTTGAGGAACCAGTGGATAGGACTCCCATGAGGGTCATGATCATTGTCCCCTAAGTTTTTGACTCCTGTCTTATGGTAAGTAACATTTCCATGAATCATCAGGGTAATGGGAAATCAAACAGGATGACTGGAGGAATATTCTCAGGTTTTGTAAACTTTACTGAAAACCACTGGGGTGCTTGTTAAAACTTCTGAATTGCTTGAGATTTTTGCCTTAGTTCAAAAACATTGTTATTGATTTCAACTGCAGGGACAAAATATCTTAAATTTGAAATCACAGAAATTAGTTATGAAGGTGCTTCACTGAGCCTATCAGAAAGGTGAGATTGTTCCCTTGTCTGTTGGGGCTTTATGTCACCAGATTGCTGCCACACTACATCCTTTGCAATTGGAGGACGGAGATGATGATGAGACTACTATATTTTCTAAAACTGCTGTTAAGCAGAAATCTTGTGATAACAAAACCTTGGTTTGGGATAGGGACAATGGTAATGACCCTGATTGTCATGTTCCTTCTGAAAATACCACTCCTTTTTTGGATGAAAATGTTGCCAATAATCCCAGTGAAATTCCTGAACTTTACGTTTCACGTCTCACTAGTATATTGGGATTAGGTGATCTGAAAGTGCATGTTTTTCCTGTTCAACCTACTCCTCCTTTAGATCCTCAGTTGATTTCTTCGGTTTCTCCTCCACAAATTGTACTATGGTGAATGGTCCCTTTGGGCTTTTTTTCTGATAATCCTGATGCGTTGCCTTACATTAATGAGGTTGTGATACCTAATCCAACACCACAAATGCCATTGATATGTTGTCTTTTGCAGGGCTCACACCAAGGGGATCCTGAGGCAATACAGTTCTTATCCACTTTTCCTATTACACTCAAACCCATTCCATCAGATTTAAATAACCCTTAAGGTGGAATAGAGTTTCATCATGAACCAATTCCTTTTAAATTATTAAAATACTTGAAACAAGCATGTGCACAATATGGGGTTAATTCTACTTATACTTTTGGATTAGTTCAAGGCATGGCTCAGACTGATAGGCTAATACCATAGGATTGGGAAATGTTAGATCAGATGGTATTAAACCAAGTTGAATTTTTGCTGTTTAAAACATGGTGGACTGATGAGGCTAATCACACAGCTCACTGGAATGCTAGTCTCAAACCTCTTGTTCTTACTACAGCTAAGCAACTATTAGGCATAGGGCAATGGGCAGGGGTCACCAAGCAAGTACAATATGA
This sequence comes from Dasypus novemcinctus, assembly GCF_030445035.2. NCBI lineage: Eukaryota > Metazoa > Chordata > Mammalia > Cingulata > Dasypodidae > Dasypus > Dasypus novemcinctus. Next base: position 6,558,687 of record NC_080695.1, on the reverse strand, counting down.
TGACACTGTTATAGTCCAGCTGTGCTTGGCATGCTTGGCTGCATGGAGAAAAATCTCTCCACCAGGGCAGCCTACTCATTCCTTTTCAAAAGTGATTCAGGGTGTCAATGAGCCATATGTTGAATTCATAGCTCGTTTATCTGATATTGTGAAAAAAACTTGAAATTCCTGAAGCACAAGATTTGATCCTCTTAACATTGGCCTTTGATAATGCAAAAAGGCTATTAGACCATTCAAGGTGGTAGGAGGATCAGTGAAAGATTATATCAAAGCTTGTCAGGGCATAGGTTCCACTACACACCAGGTGGTGGTATTAGCTGTGGCAATGAGATGTAATCAGAGACCACAAGCTAAAAAAGGTAATTGTTTTAAATGTGGGAAATCTGGTCATTTTCAAAAGGATTGCAGAGTGTATTTTGCTCAACCACAAAAGAATGGTGGGAGAAAGCCCCCCTCCAAGGTATGTCCTGCGTGTCAGAAAGGTTTTCATTGGGTTAATGAATGTAAATCTAAATTTCATAAAAATGGCTCTCCCCTTTCATCATCAGGAAACCACTTGGCAGGCCTAGCTCAAGGCCCTCAGACAAACAATATGAGCCTACAAGAGAAATACCCAGTCAGCAATGGCCAGCAGCATGCAACCCAGTTTCTGAACTAAGAACAGCTACTGGAGGGAGTGCTGCTGTTGTTTTACTTTCAACAGAAACTAAACTTATTACTCCTGCTGTGGGTATACAAACTATACTTACAGGTGTAAAAGGCCCATTACCTCCTGAAAGAGTTGGTGGGCCCCAAGGGGAGGGGAAAATGGATGTTAAATGTGTGGAACCAAGGTAAATGTGGGGTAAGAGAGGAGTTTCATGAGAGTACACAAGGATGGATATAAAACATGCAATATTACACCATAAACATATAGGGAACGACAGAATGATAATGTAAACCATAATGTAAAACATAGGATAACTAAAAATTTAGAAAACTGTATATCCTAAAGTATGGACCACAATGTAAGCACAGATGTCACCTTGTTTGAAAGCTATTGTCTCAGAGTCTGTACATCAGTTTAAGTAAATAATATGAAGTTATAAGAATATCACTGTGGAAGGGAAAAGGTTTTATGGTAGATGTTTGGGAGTACTGTATATTGCATATATGAATTACTATGGTCTAGGGCTCTTGTGAAGAGAAGTTCAATAATTAGGAAAAAAGAAAAGAAAAAGATAGGATGTAGAATTTTTCCAAATCAACACGTATTCTATATCTAACCCTTAAACCCATAGCTATATTCCATTTTACTAGTAAGGGATCCTGACATTATATTGGTCTTCATTTTTCAGGAAGTTTTGGATCACAGAGTGGTTCAGCAATGGCAGCAGAGGAATACTGGTATAGGATACTATTGACAGGTGATATATGGCTGACAGGGAGCTATACAGGGCATTTGTCCAGGGTGCATGGTAATGTTTGGATATACTCATAGTGGCAACAATTAAAAACTACAGCTGAGGGGGTACTGGGTTCCTGGCTGGGGGTGCTCTGTCGTGGTCCCTAGGGGAGCAGCAGCAGTCCCCCAGGTGCAACGGTAAGGACCAGGAAGGAATGAGGGTCCAACAGTGAGACATGATACTAATGACTATGCTTGTGAGCCTATATGCCTGAAATAAGAACAAGGCCTAGAGCAGCACTGTGCCTAGGTATTTCCTCCTGACAGCCTTCATGTTACTCAAATGTGGCCAGTCTTGAAGCCAAATTCAGCATGTAAATGCAATGCCTTCCCCCCAGCGTGGGACATGACACCTGGGGATGAGCCTTCCTGGCACCGAGGGATCACTACCAAGTACCAACTGATGATGCAACTAGAAAATGACCTTGAATTAAAGGTTCAATGCGGATCAGCAGAATATCCCTGTCTACATATAATAACACGACTAAAACACTGTTTGACCTAATGTAAGGGGGAAATGGAAAGGAGAAATGAGTTTATGTGGCTATGAGTCTCTAAAAAAGAGTCTGGAGGTTGTCAGAAGGATTGCCCTTACACACACCTAATCAGAGTCTAAGAGACAGATAAAGTAGATACAACCCCAGGTATTGGTTCCTTTGAGGGCTAAAGAGACCCACGGGTTCTATGGTCATGGCAGATGGGGTTCACTGCCATGTCAGATGGCCCTTCTTTGGAGCTGGTGTTTCTGCGTGATGGAACTGGACTCAGATGGGATCTCTTTTCACAAGACTTTCATGCTACATTACTGGAATTGTAGTTGGTGTTGGGGTTTAAGATATATTTAGGGGATTTGAATCTCTGGACTGACAATATGATAGCCAGGCCCTGAGCCTCAACAGACTTCAGCTCCTACAATCTGATTTATTGGACTCACCCCACTCAGCTAAGATGGAGTTGAAGAATGTCAACCACCACACCATGGAGCCTAGAGTGCCTACAACTGAAAGCAGGAGGATTGCATCCAGTATCCATGTGGAATCTGAGCCTCCTCTTGACATAGAGGTGCAACGGACACAACCAATCCAAGGTCCACAGAGAAAAGGTGGCATTGGAGTGGGAAAAGTGGCCATGGTGGCTGATGGGGATGGGGAAGGGCAGGAAGAGATGAGATGTGGAGGCCTTCTTGGGACTTGGAGTTGCCCTGGATGGTGCTTCAGGGGCAATCACTGGACATTGTAAATCCTCCCAGGGCCCACTGGATGGAACGTGGGAGTATGGACTATGATGTGGACCATTGACCATGAGGTGCAGAGATGCCCAGAGATGTACTTACCAAATGCAATGGATGTGTCATGATGAAGGGAGTGAGTGTTGCTGGTGGGGGAGTGGTGGGGTGGAGGTGGTGGGGTTGAATGGGACCTCATATTTTTTGAATGCAATATTTTTACAAAATGAATAAAATTAAAAAAAAATTGTAGGTAGGAATAGTGTAATTATGAAAGGATTGCTAGTACAAATTGGCATTAAAGGTAGTGATTATAAAGAAGAAATCAAGGTTATGGAGCAAGCTGTTAGTCAAGTACAAGTTACTTGGGGGCAACGTATAGCTCAATTACTACTCCTGCCCTATCACAAAAGTTGCACTCTTCCTTTTGATAGAAATGGGGGATTTGGGTCTATGGGGAATGAAATTTATTGGCAGACTTTTGTAGGTGATGATCAGTCTGAAGTTACTATTACTATTAATGGAAAAGTGTTTTGGGGACTAATAGACCCAGGAGCTGATGTGTCCATCATTGCTAAGTGATATTAGCCTCAATCATGGACATTGCAAAAGGACCCAATAGTCTTTACTGGCATTGGGACTATGACAGATATTTATCAAAGTACCTCTGTTTTTGATGTATTAGGATCTGGTGGGCAAAAATCTATGTTACAATCTTATGTGGCTGTTGCAGGACTTAATCTGTGGGTTGGGGATTTGCATAGTCAATGGGGAGCATTTTTACATATTCCTATGTTTTCAGAGTAAGCTAAAACTATTTACATGGATATGAAGTAAAACTATCAGAAAAAAGAATGAACATCAAGGACTAGGTTTCCAAACCCCTTCTGAATCCATAAGGACAAATTTAATGTAGGGGCCATTGTAACAAAGGGCATTACTATCCAAATAACTTGGCTTATGAATATACCAGTTTGGGTTGATCAGTGCCCCCTTCCCTTAGAAAAACTTAATGCCCTTCACACCCTGTTCAACAGCAATTATCCCAAGGGCATATTGAACCATCGCAAAACCCTTGGAATTCACCAGTATTTGTAATAAAAAAGAAATCCAGCAAATGGTGGATGCTCATGGATCTTAGAGGTGTTAATAAAGTTATGAGTCCCATGGGGGCACTACAACCAGGGGTTCCACAGCCCTCTATGATTCCTAAGAATTGGTCTTTGATTATTACAGATTTGAAAGTTTGTTTTTTTTTATCATTCCTCTGCATCCTTCTGATTAAGAGAAATTTGCTTTCTCTGTTCCTGCTATAAATAATTAATCCCCTATGCAGAGATATCAGTGGTGTGTGTTGCCTTAAGGCATGATGACCAGTTCTACCATGTGTCAATTATTGCTTCACCAACCCTTACAGGAGCTCAGAGAAAAGTTTCCAAAAGCCATGATTATCCATTATATGGATGATATATTATTGCACATTGTTCAGAAGACAAGTTGCAACAATTATTTCAGTGTGCTGAAAAGGTGCTTCCTGAGTATGGGTTATAGATTGCCCCTGAGAAAGTTCGGTGGAATGCTCTTTATTGTTATTTGGGTATGCGCTGGCAAATGGGCACATACACTCACAAAAGATACAACCAAGAAGAGAGAAATTGAATACTTTAAATGATTTTCAGAAACTTTTAGGGTACCTTAACTGGATTTGATCTACTCTGGGAATCCCTAACTATATGTTGCAGCATTTATTCCAGACTTTGGAAGGGGACTCTGGCCTCTTGAGCCCAAAGAAATAGTCCTTAGAGGCAGAGGAGGAATTAGCTTTCCTTGAAGAGTGGGTTTCTCAGGGACAATTAACTCAAATAGACCCTGATAAAACTATAAATTTGGTTATCTTTTCTACCTTACAATCTCCAACTGCCTTATTTTGGCAAGAGGGCATTTTGGAATGGATATTTATTCCTAATAATAAACAAAAAAGATTGCAAACATATTTACAGAAACTTATTTCTAACATTGCTAGAGGTTGATTATGGCTCATGCAACTTAAAGGGACTGATTCCGATCAAATAATATGCAGCCTGTTTAATTATGAAATTAAACATCTTTATGCTACAAATACACAATGGCAAATTGCCATTAGCAATTTTAAGGGAGTTATTGATAACCATTATCCCACGTCTTAGCTATTAACATTTTTACGAAGAACAACTTGGATTTTACCAAAAATAGTTAAATCAGTTCCAATAGAAAAAGCACTTACCGTTTTCACAAATGGTAGTAGCAATGGTAAAGTGGCTTATGTCACTTCCCTTGCAGAAAAAGTTTGGTAAATACCAGAGACTTCTGCACAATGTACAGAATTATCAACCATTCTTATGGTCCTGCAAACTTTTAAAGAGCCTCTTAATATTATTTCTGATTCTGAATACATTTTTTTTTTAAAGATTTATTTTTATTTATTTAATTCCCCTCCCCTCCCCCGGTTGTCTGTTTTCTGTGTCTTTTTGCTGCGTCTTGTTTCTTTGTCCGCTTCTGTTGTCATCAGCGGCACGGGAAGCGTGGGCGGCGCCATTCCTCAGCAGGCTGCTCCGTCCTTCACGCTGGGCGGCTCTCCTTATAGGTGCACTCCTTGCGCGTGGGCCTCCCCTACGCGGGGGACACCCCTGTGTGGCACAGCACTCCTTGTGCGCATCAGCACTGCGCATGGGCCAGCCCCACACGGGTCAAGGAGGCCCGGGGCTTGAACCGCGGACCTCCCATGTGGTAGACGGACGCCCTAACCACTGGGCCAAAGTCCGTTTCCCTGATTCTGAATACATTTGTTTGACAGTTATTCAAATTGAAACTGCTAATGTCTCTGTCACAGATGAACTTTCTCAAATGTTCCTGAAACTGCAGGCACTCATTCATTAACAAGTAAATTCTCTGTGTATTACCCATATTTGATCACATTCTGCTTTACCCGGACCCTTGTCCACATGTAATGCACAAGCTGATATTCTGGTAGGATCTGTACAGGATGCCGCCAAATATCATGCTCTTACTCATATCAACACTAAGGGTTTGCGACATAAATTTCTATCTTTAACAAAACTGCAAGTGCAAGATATTGTAAGGCATTGTTCTATCTGTGGCCCTCTCATGCCAGCACCATTTGATAAAGGCACTAATCCCCGAGGGCTGGCTCCGAATCAGATCTGTCAGACGGATGTTACGCATGTCCCATCTTTTGGTAAACTGCAATATGTTCATGTTTGTATTGACACTTATTCTCATTTTCTCTGGGCAACAGCACATAGTGGGGAAAGATTTTGTCATGTCTGTTCGCATTTGTGGTCTGCCTTTGCAGTCATGGGATGCCCTGCACAAATGAACTGAAAATGGTCCAGCTTATTCTGGTAAACAATTTGCAAAATTTTGTTCTCAATATTCCATTGTTCATATCAGAGGAATTCCCTATAATCCTACAGGCCAACCCACAGTTGAATGGTCACATCATACCCTTAAACAAATGCTGTTGAAACAAAAAGGGGGAGATGACAGTATCCTAGTACCAAAGGATCAACTGACAAAGGCTTTATTTACTTTAAATTTTCTTAATGTATATGATTCCATCACACTAGCTGAAAGGCATTGTACTTTAAATAAAGAAAAAGTTTTATCTGGCCAAACTGAATATCAGCCAGTATACTGGAAAGATGTTTTGACTAACACTTGGCATGAAGGGAAAGTTAAAGTATGGGGGTGAGGATATGCTCTTGTAATTATAGGAGATGGAGAACAAATTTGGTTACCAGCACGGTGGATTAAACCATGGACAGAGAATGAGACAGTGATGCTTCACCTCTACCTGACAACACCAATGATCCTGGGTAATGTAGCTGAAAACCATACTTATTGGGCATATATACCCAACCCGCCATTGTTGAGAGCTTTATCATGGGCAGATCCCCCATTTCCAGTATTTTTAAATAAAACTTATATGTTCCCAGGACCTATATAGATCATCAATTGCCTTTGAAACCTGAGGAAGAAGGAAGAATTTTAGTAAATTTAACCCTTCCTTTTGATGATCGTCCTTTATGTATAGGAAGAGGGCTTCCTTGTATGAGAATACAGAATCACACTATGATCATTACTAAAGCCAATGGTACCAAATTGCTTATTGCTGTATTTCCATCCTCTAATAGTTCTCTGGCCATGTTACAAAATTACAGTTGTCCACCACAAGGACAAGGTGAAGAAAGATGGCAAGATTACCATAAGGGAAGAGAAGTTGTCTCTTTTAATGTTTCCTATGGAATGGTATGGGACAGTGCCCCTCTGGGGTATCCCACTAATAATAGTGGCAGCTTTCCATGGTATGGAATGAACAATAGTCAGCTTAGTGCTAATGGACAACATCCTTTTCCATGGCCCATGAATGAAAAACTAATAGATCAGTTATTTAGAAAAACAAAGGAAGGTGTTTACCTTCCTAATGAATTAATAGTACACCAATTGTTCAGAGAAATTTATGGGAAGTATTTCTTGGACTAGCCCCCACTTATGAGTGGTTCAGGAATAAGAACAACACTGGGCAATTTCTTTATTTTAATCAAACATATCATTTCAAGACATGTATACGAGTTCCCTACATTTTTGTGACAGGAAAATTAGAAATTAGAAATCAAAACCTGTTTTTTAAAAATTGAACACTATATACTTATATTTCTGAGAATATTTTACAGGAAAATGAAACTATCGTGGCTGCTTTTGGAGTATGGGTTCCAGTGTGGATGACTTGGATGTGGCAGTCATCACCTGAAAGTCAATTGCTGTTACATCTTGCACAAGCATATATAAAACAAACAAAGGGAATAACAGGACTGAAGATTGCTGGACTATTGGGACTGACTGGAATAATAACAGCTGCTGCCATGGCTGCCATTGCATTGAATGAAACAGTTCAGACCCAGGAATATGTGCATGATTGGCATAAAAACACCAGTGACTTATGGCATAGTCAAGAGCATATTGATGAGCAGCTTAATAAGAGTTAATGATTTAGAATTTGCTATATTGCATACTGGAGACCAATTGCATAATCTAAACTTGTTGAGAGGACTTAAGTGTGAATGGAATGAAAGCAACTTTTTTTTTTTAAGATTTATTTATTTATTTCTCTCCACCTCCCCTCTGCCCCAGTTGTCTGTTCTCTGTGTCTATTTGCTGCGTGTTCTTCTTTGTCTGCTTCTGTTGTTGTCAGTGGCACGGGAATCTGTGTTTCTTTTTGTTGCGTCACCTTGTTGTGTCAGCTCTCCATGTGTGTGGTGCCATTCCTGGGCAGGCTGCACTTTCTTTCACACTGGGCAGCTCTCCTTATGGGGTGCACTCCTTGCTCGTGGGGCACCCCTATGTGGGGACACCCCTGCATGGCACAGCACTCCTTGCATGCATCAGCACTGCACACGGGCCAGCTCCACACTGGTCAAGGAGGCCCGGGGTTTGAACTGTGGACCTCCCATGTGGTAGACAGATGCCCTAACCACTGGGCTAAGTCTGTTTCCCTGAAAGCAACTTCTGTATTACAATACTTGCAGATAATTCTTCAGAGATAGAATGGGAAAAAATAAGCATTTATTGGGCCACAAAACAAATATTTCATTAGAAATTGTTGAATTGCAAAGGAAAATATTAGAATTGTCTCAGAATCAGATACATGTAGCCACTGATAGATGTTTTTTCTGATTTAATTTCTTATGTTATGAATCTTAATCCTGTAAATCGGTGGAAATCATAGCATTTTGTAACATCCTTAGGAATAGAGATGGCTGTTTTAATCATATTGCTTATAACAATGGCCTGTCTTAACCAATATGTTACAACGTGATTACAGAGCATGACCACCTGGGATGAGCCAACAACCTTGTTCTTGCATGAGCATTGCAAAAAGAACCCTCACACTATTGTGCCAGGAGAGTTTGGCTGGTAGTCAATGATGGGTAAGACCCTTAAATTGTGATAAGGGCAACCTACGATAGGCACAGTCACCCTGGCACTAAAACAAAAAGGGGGATATGGAGGAAGTAATGACTTGTTTGCTGAAAAAAATAAGACGTGGTGTAGCCTAGGAAACAGAATAAGAAAAGAATGTTCTTTGTTGAGACTACCTTGGTCAACAGGAAAGGAATGTCTCTGGTTAAGATCTATTAGGTCAACAGGCCAGATTAGTAGAAAGAACAAAGTTGCCTTAAAAAGTTAAAATAAAAACGATCTGCCTCTGTTTCTAAAGGATAAGATAACAACAGTAAATCTCCCTCTGCTTTTTGGGCTTTTACTACTCAAGCTTTCTCTATGAATATGTAGCTGCATAGAAATCAACTTGTCTGTGGGCATTGACTTGCAGATCCCCTGATCCCTTCTCTCTTGTTATTCATTCCCATTACCCTTCTGCCTGGATGCAACAGTGCTGCAAACCATCTTTAACTCTTCCAGCAATTTGAAAGGAATGGGGTCATGACAGTGCCAAGACCTGACTGGGATTATTGGGGTCTGGGTGCTCTATCACATGGAACAGTTGGAACCCTGTGATGTCTTCCCTAGCAAGATATGCCACATGCAGCCCTTGCTACAGTGGGGATACAAAAGGAGCCCCTGCTTCATGTGTGGGCACCACAGGGGCAGAAGGGAAAGCTGCAGCTAACAAGTTCTGATCCTGCACAGACAATTGAGACATCTGGCATTGTAGTCCCCCTAATCCAGAGCCCAAGGGCATGGTCATCTCATCCTCCTCTTCCTTTGGGTCCACAGAAGCAGCTGGAGAGGACTCCTTTAACACTTTATTAACTGTGGATGCTAAAGCTTCAACCACAGGTTTGCATTCCAACTTCCTCAGAGGATCCAGGGAATCCCTTATTAAGCCCCACAAAGTAAAGGTGCACCCTGGCACACCATTTGGCCCTTTGGCAGTGTAATGGTCCTGAAGGCATTGCCCAACCTTCTGCCATGTCTCTTCATCTATGGTGCCTTCATCAGGAAACCAGGGGCAGGCCTGTTGCACAAAATCTAAAAACATTTCCAGTTATGAGGTAGTCTCTTTTGAACCTCTATCAGCTAACAAAGCTTTCAACATTTGGACATACAAGCTATATTGTGATGAGTGATTCCCCATTTTTTACACCCAGCACTTTCTCCCTGTGCTTACCACTCTTCACAGGGACTCCTCTCCTTCTCATGACGTTCCTCTGTACTCAGGTCCCTGTTCAGGTGCCACTTGCCGTGACCTGCGCTGGTGAACTGAGAACCTGAGGGGAGGTGATGGGAGATGAAGAAAGACATATAGAGACAAAGACAAGTTCAGAGGGTACCGGGTGGGCCAGAGCTAGCTGATGGCAAAGCCAAGGCCCCGAGTTGGCACCACAAGCTTTATTTAAAGCAATTAACTAGGTCACTGTTCTCAGAGTCATATAGCCTGTGCATAAATTCAAACTTATTTTATACCTAAATATGACTAGAAAGCCAACTGAGAAGTATAAACTCTATAGGCTTTGGATATTCAGGGAGGATGCAAGCCAAATGTGTCAAGCTTCCCTGGAATGTGAGGTGTTCATGCTAAAAGCTTACCTGGAATGTGGGGGATATGTGTTAACTCAGGCTTACCTGGAATGGGGGGATATGTGTTAAATCAAGCTTATCTGGAGGAAATAACCTAATACTCAGATAAAACACTTGAAGAAACTAACAAAAAGTCCTTTTGCGTACAAGCACCGTTTGACTCCCCACTCATATTTCCTCTTTATAAAAGGAACCCAAAAATTCTATTTGGGGCTTGGTTTTTTATCAAGACAGGAGTCCACCAAGTCTGGTCAGTTTAAATAAATCATCTCCCTTCTCAGAGTTCTCTCATCCTGGCCTTCAACACCATGTGCACCTGACTTCTCTGCTACAAGAGCAGGGGTCTACAGGTATGAAGTTCTTTGAGGAGGGTTTTCTTACAGTTCCTTCTTATCAGGACATCAGCTCCTTTCAGCTTACTTGCAGGTACAGACACGGTTGACCACACCCTCACATCTCTGTTCACATTGATCCTCCCTAACAACATGGCTATAGTTGAGCCCTGCACATTACTTTGGGGACCCCTACAGTTGATAGTTGACTTCTATAGGCCATCAAATTATTTACAAAAATTATTTCTTCATCATCAATAGACAAATATTGGTCTGCACTTGAATTGCTGGACACTTTATAAACAGTTTTGTGTAAAGTCTTCACTACAGTCCTTAGGGGTGTATAAGCTGGCTTTCTTTACTTCAGTTTGGGGGTTTGGTTTTGAACTTGGAACAACTTCCTCAAATTCATAGTTAATCTGGGTCACCATTCTAGTAATTGTTTTCTTTTCAAGGAAATCCTCCACAAACAGCCTTGCTTTCAGTTGATCCAAGATCAAGATATCTGTCATTCCCTAAACTGAAACAACTGTGACTCTTGTCCATGGAGTCCAAAATTTATCATCAGTAACTCCTGCAAGATGATTTTTACCTTGATATGAGCATGAAGGGAATTGAAGCATACAGAGTTTCTGCAAAACTTTTTTCTAACTAAGTACTCATATAAACAGTCTATTGCACAAAATTTCCATGCTGGAAACCTACCTTCTTTCTTTGACAGGAGTACACCTTTCAAAAGCTGCTGCTAAAGATTTTGTTTCTCCTGTGATACTTGACTGATATCTATTGGGCCATCAGCCTCTGAGGTAAAATTGCCTCCTACAGTTCACTGCTGAGGAAATTGACCATTTGTAAATACTCTAAATAACATTAAAATTCCGCAAACATTTTTCAAGGATAAACAGAGGCTCATGATAGTAATTAACATAATCCCTAATGATACAATAACTGCTTAAAGTGTTTCTATCTTCAATATCAACCCTGCTGCCATGTGGATCTGACCTTTAGCTTGGAGAAAGTGACCAAATATGATGACATCAAGAAGGTGGTGAAGCAAGCATTGGATGCTCCCTGAATGGCACCCTGGCTACACTGAAGACCAAGTTGTCTCCTGAGACTTTAACAGTGGCACGTACTCTAACAATTTTGATGCTGGGGGCTTGTATTGCTCTCAGCAAACACTTTGTATTCATTTCCTGATACAACAATGAATTAGGCTCTAGCAACAGGATGGTGGACTTTATTGTCCACCTGGCCTCCAAGGAGTAAGAGCTCCCAGGGCCACCAGCCCCAGCAACAGCATGAGAGGAGGAGAGCAGCAGTCACTGCTGGGGAGTCCTTGCCCAACTTGATCCATCAAAACTGAGAATCATCCATCCTCCACAGCTTCCATTCCAGACCCCTGAAGAAGGGGAGGAACTCAGAGGGCCCTACCTTGTCATGTACCATCAACAAAGTACACCTTACCCAGCCAAAAAAAAAAAAAAAAAATGATTAGCAGAATTGATGGAGTCCAGAAAATTGAAATGAGGAGAAAAATTTAGAGATACTTAAGTACCTCATGTAACAGTGCCTATAACCCTCAGTCCTTAAAAATAGGATGATGCCCACTCCACCTCTGGATCAAGAGGGGGCTTAGATTCCACATGGATGATAGATGCAATTCCTCTGTTTGCCGTTGTTGGCACTCTTGTTTCCCTGGTGTGGTGATTGACCATCTTCACCTCCCTGTTAGATGACCTGGGTAAGTCCAATGAACCAAAGAGTAGGAGTCACCACTCTGCTGAGGCTCAGGGCCCAGCTGGCACATGGGCAGTCCAGAGATTCAAGTCCCCTGAGTATGCACCAACCATAGGTTCAGGAAAAGTGACAGAAGAGGCATGTGTAGGAAGGTCACATCTGAGTCCAGCTCCATCACACCCAGGAGCACAAATTCCAAAGTAGGCCCCTCTGACATGGCACAGAACTCCAAATTCATCTGCCATGACCATATACCCTGTGGATCTCCATAGCCCTCAGGAGAACCAGTACCTAGGGTTGTATCTACTTTGTCTCTCTCTGGGATCCTGCTGAGGTGTGCTTAAGCGTGACCCCTTTGATGACTTCCCGACTCTTTTTGAAAGACTCTTAGCCATATAAACTCATTTGTCTTTACCATTTTCCCCCTTTATTCAAGGTCAAAAAGCAGTTTTTAACACTGGATCCAATATGTAGGCTGAGATATTCTGCTGATCTGAGTTGACCCTTTTATTCAAGGTCTCTTTCTAGTTGCATCACCAGTTAGTGAGTGATAGTAATCAAACCAGGTTCCACAGAATGGAGAATTAATTATGGATTAGAGTGGACTTACTGATATTATACTACAAAACTATTGTGACTAGTAAAAGAAGAAATTGTAGCATTGAGGTGCAGAAAATGCCCACAGTAGTTGCTGAGGGCAGGGAGAGGGAAGGAGAGATGGGATGTGGGGACATTTTTGGGACTTTGAGTTGTCCTAAATGATATTGCAGTGTCAGGTGCTGGACTTTATATATCCTGCCATAACCCACTGAATGTACTGGGGGAGAGTGTGAAATACAGGGTAAACTATTATCTATGTGGTGCAGCAGTGCTCCAAAATGTGTTCACTGAGTGTGATGGGTGTGCCACAATGATGGAGGAGGTTGTTGGTGTGGGAGGAGTGGGGTGGGGGGGTGAGGGGTATATGGGAACCTCTTATTTTTTTAATGTAACATTTTTTTTGTGATGTATATATCTTCAAGAATACAATTTACAAAAATGATGAGGTGGGGTGGGCAGTTGGGTATATGGGAACCTCTTATGTTTTTATGTTTTTAAATGTAACATTCTTTGTGATCTATTAACTTTAATAAAAAAAGTTTAAAAACAGGATCAAAATGAAAGGGAAATTATTTTCACTTATTTGCTTTTATGTTCTGTTACTGCTTTTATTGTTGTCATCATGTAATTTAAGAAATTTTAATAATTAAAATAAAATACCAAAACAATAGAGAAAAGCTGGTAATTACTCTAGAATACATACCCTAAAAAAACTGCTAGCCAGCAAAGTAAACAAAAAATATTCATTTTGTGGCTATTTAAAAATTTTGACTAATTTGTGATTAGTGTAAATAAACCATAGGTTTTATAATATCCAAAGAAGAAAGTCAGAGTAAAACCTACCTGGAAGAAGATATTTGATTTATATGAAGAAGAAACTTTAGAGAGACATTTTTGGATATTTGAAGAAGGTGTAGTTTTTTAGGTATTAGTGTGCATCATATACAAAAATTGAAAAAACTACAAATAAGAAAATTAAATGTGAATTTTATATGTTAATAGATATTTATCTCATAAAGAATTTTAAGGAGGAAAAATAAACTAATTTTCAAAGAGAAAATGGGCAAAGAGATTGGATTGAAAATTTACAAATTAAATCTTACACATGGAATATAAGAGTGGAAAATTTTAATTTAGTAAGATAATGTGTTAACACATCACAAATTTTCCCTTATGAACAGAAAAAATAATTTCAAAAATACTTATTTTAAAGCTGGTTAAAAAGCAGTGAAACAGATACTCTGCTGATAATATTGGGTTGATGTTATAATCTATGAATTACACATTTTAGTATAACAGTCAATTTTAGTATAATGGTCAATTTAATGAATCACATTTTTTGACCTTTTGAGCATGATTTTTAAAGTAATCATAAATATAAACAAAATTGTATGTAATAATAAATCAATGGAACACACTGAGACCACCAAAAAGAAGACAGAAGTAATGTGAGTTTTCTGTAGGTCATAGGATAATTTCAGTTGGAATATAAATAGAATAACAAGTAAGAGAGAAATGAGCTTATAATTAAGTGGAGATGTGAAGAATCTATTAAAGTGTAGAAGATAAAAAAGACAAGAGATGAAAAGACTAATAAACAAGAGAAAGAGGAAAGGCAAACCATAAAGTCCAGGATATAAAGGAAGGAGAAAGGAAGGAATACAGAATAAAAGGGAAAAATAAGAAAGAAGAAAGGAAAAGGAAGGCATAGAAATTTGTGGTAATGCATTACATTCAGAAAAGGAGAGCTAGAGGCATAAATATGTGGAGAGGAGTCATGTTCAGAATTATTTCAGGACTATGCTAGACTGTGATTACCTATAAAACAAACCACTCCTAATGATCTTCTTTTCTGAATCTGGATGTCAATAAGAATGATGTTGCAGCTCCTACTCTCTGAATTGTTGGACTTTCCCAGGCCAGTTAACAGGGAGGTGAAGAAGGTCAACCACCACACCAGGGAACCAAGAATGCCTATAACTCCAAGCATGAGAATCACATCCATCAATTATGTGGCTTCTGAGCCCCCTCTCAATATAGAGGTGGAGTGGACATCACCAACCCAGGGTCCACAGGATGGAGGAATAAAATATGGGTTAGAGTGGGCTTACTGGTATTCCACTATAGAACTATTGTGACTAGTAATGGAAGAAACTGTAGCATTGATGTGGAGAAAGTGGCCAAGGAAATTGCTGAGGGCATGGAGAGAGAAGTAGAGATGAGATGTGGGAGGATTTTTGGGACTTGGAGTTGTCCTAAATGATATTGCAGGGACAGATGCTGGACATTATATATCCTGCCATAACCCACTGATTGTACTGGGGGAGAGCATAAAACACAATGTGAACTATAATCCATGTGGTGCAGCAGTGCTCTAAAATGTATTCACCAAATGCAATGAATGTGCCACGATGGTGAAAGAGGTTGTTGATGTGGGAGGAGCAGGGGTGTGGGGTATGGGGTATGTGGGAACCTCTTATATTTTTTATTGTAACATTTTTTTGTGATTTATATCTTTAGAAAAAGACAATATAATAAAATTAAAATAAATTAAAAAAATGTGAATATGTGGTAATGGTTGGACTTAACATTATAATGAATGTAATGAGCAGTGTTGATTTATGGATGTAATTGTGGCTGAAATGACTAGTCTAAGGAAGATTAATGTTAGTTGAGGGACAGCTGGAGGATAATATTGAGAATGTATGATATTGGGATTTGGAAGTAAATGAAGATTGTGGTTAATAATATAAATATAGGAATATTCTACTACAAGGTATTAAGTATGTGGTGATACATGGAAAAATACAACTAATGCACTTTATGGACTGTAGTTAACAACAACATTGTAATGCTTTTGTAGCAAAGCAAAACTGGTGCTATATTAACTCTAAAGTTAAAAAAAGAATATGGGATTTGGTTTTGCAAGATATAAATATGATTATGCTTTTACCTCTTCATTTTTTTTTCAATAATAAGGAAACTTTGACTATGTCATTTAACTAATCTGTGTTTATCTGTGTATCTTTCTGAATACTAGAGCTGTTACAGCAAAGCCAGGAGTTCTGAACCATAGAAACTCACAACTGACACTCCAGAAAGGTGGATAAACAGTTTCATTATGTGCAGGCCCAGAGGAGAGTCTATCTCCAAATTCTGAGCTCTGGTTTTCAGTTTTCATAGGTTTATATAGGATTTCAGGTGGGATCAGCATAACTTTTGTTCATTGGCTAATGCATTACTAGGTGAAATTTTGCAAGCAAGGTGGTTATGGAGGCAGAATACACCTGCAAGGTTGCAGGCTGATTTACAGAAGCAGGGGTGAAGTCACTCATTTGATATCTTTCTACTAGGCCTTGTTTTCACAGGATGATTTACAGAAACAGGGGCAGGAGTTATTTCTTTGATATTCTCCTGCATGGCCATGCCTTCACAGGCTGATCCACAGAAGCAAGGGTAGGAGGGACTTGTTAGATATTTTACAAGGTTATGTTTTTATTCCTCAACAGAGCAACAACTGCATTAGTAGTTGGAATTAGATGAGGTAAAAGTGCCTAAAAATGAACTTTTTAGAAGTAAGGTTTCCATAACTTGTTGAGCCACCTTTTTCTGTTCTTTTATTTTTGTGAATTTGAAATAAAGTTGTTAAGGAAATTCAGATTAAAAAAAAGAATGTTGTCATCTTCAACTTTATACATTCTCAATTCTTAAGTGATCAGAGAGCACCACAACTTGACAAATCCTATAATGGTTCTGCTCTGAAATCCACACATAAATATTTAATTAGTGTGGACCAACAGAATGCTTATAGACAAGTTATGAATATCTATGTATCCCCATTTTAACTACAGAGGCCCTAAAAATCAAAAGTACTTCCAGAAATAAAAATTCAAAAAGCTATTTTTGTGATAACACTAAAAATGTTGGGAGATTGCAATGTATTGAAAAACTGACAATGATTGTAAAAGATTCAGAATTTTTTTCCCAAATAGAACATGATAATACGAAAATGATACTGGAAAGAGAAACATTGAGTCAAGTATTTCCAAGCTACTCACTTACTGCACATAAAATAACTTAATAGAATTTAGACCTGGGACACTCTTAACACACAACTTGTTAAATTCTGTTGATTAGAAAAAGGAGAATAGAGATGTCTCCTTATTTTGAAAAGTTATTCATATTAATTAAAACTAAATATCAAAATCAATAAATCATTTTGCAAGTTTCATTGCTATTGCTTTTCCTAACACCATCTACAGATCCTTGTTCCTCAGGCTGTAGATGAGAGGATTCAGGGTGGGGGGTAACTTTGTGTAAAGCACAGATATCAACAATTTCAGAGAAGAAGACTCAAAATTTCTTGCAAAATATGTAGTACTCTCAGAAAACTGGAACAGCAAGATGGCATCGGAGTAAGTGCACCCATATCATCTCTCCTAGAAAAAAGTGGCTAAGTGGGGGCAAAATCCTGCTTGAGTGAGTTGTTTTGGGAACCCACAAAGCAGGAGATGTCTGGACATCAATCTGGAGAGAGTGTGGCAAAAAGAGTGATTGCTCAAGTTAAACCTCGGGTTACTGGTGCTTGTGGCTGCAGCTGTGGGACAGCTAAGCCCCTCCATTAGAGCAGGTAGTTGCAGCATTCCCTGAACCCTGGTGGTCACACAGCATTCCCCAAGCCCCACATTCCCCGAACCCACATTCCCTGAACCTGTGTTCCCCGAACCCACATTCTCCAAACTCGTGTTCCCTGAACCCTGAACTCTGGCATTACCAGAACCTCATCCTCAATTTCCTCTTTTCTGTGTGTACTGATTTTTGCTGCCAGCACCAGCTCTTTTCCTCCCTGCATCTTTCTATCTTCTGTTGTTGCTCTTACATTCCACCTCTCCTTGTTTAGCTCCCCATTTTTCTGACATTTTATTTCTAACACTTCTATTCAGTTTTCAATCTTTAATTAACTCTACATGTTATTGTCCTTTTTTCTGTTTCCCTCTCTCCTGATCATGCTGGCCTTTTCATACATACTATATTCTTCTCCATATTCAGTTTCCCATTTACATTGTAGGTACTCCACTTTCTTATTGCTGTAACTATACACTGCTTACATGAGTTTAATATTCATTCTCCTAGTGGTCCTTCTACTAACATTTATTATCAATATTTATTATCTGCTAACATTTGTTATCAATATTACTATCATACTATTTCTTTTCATATCTCTTTTGCTTTCCCTTTTTCCATCAAGGGAACTTAGACAATAAAAGGAAATATAATAAGAAGAACAAAGTGTCAAAGAGAAAACTTAACAAACACACAAAAACAGCAACTAAATAAAAACCAAGGCAAGACAAGAAGCTAATCAAGTGAACAAACTCATCAAGATAAAATGATGACCAGATGGCAGCCAAAAAAAAAAAAATTACAAACCATATCAATAATCAGGAAGATATGGCCCAGTCCAAAGAACAAACTAAAAATCAGGAAGAGGAGCAGAACATTGTCAAAACTATTCAAACAAATATCATGGACCAACTTAATGAAGTGAAGGAAGAGATTAAGGATATTAAGAAAACACTTGGAGAGCATACTGAAGAAATTGTAAACATATGCAAAAAGATAACAGATATGATGGTGATGAATGGCACAATCCAAGAAATAAAAAATATGCTCTCAGAAAATAATAGCAGATTTGAAGAGGCAAAGGAAAGAATTAGCAATGTGGAAAACAATACATCTGAAATCAAACAGATAGTAGAACTGATAGATAAAAAAGAAAAAAATCCAACCACATGGTTGGGAGGGAGTTTTCCAGGGCATGTATATAGGGTAGTGTTTGGATATTCATTGGGTATTTTCATAGTAGTTACAGTTACAAATGACAACTGAGGGAGTCCTGAGCTCCTAGCCAGGGGGCCTCTACCACATTCCCTAATGGAACAGCAACAATCCCCCAAGGGCAAGGGCAAAGACCAGTGAAGTAGGATGGTCCAGTGATCAGCCCTTGATATTGATGACTATGCTTATGAGCCTGTGTGCCTGAAATCTGAACTAGGCCTAGAGACGCAGGGTGACTAAGAGTTATGTCCTGAAGCATCCATGTTGCTCAAATGTGGCCACTCTCTAAGCCAAACTCAGCATGTAAGTGCATTATCTTCCCCCCAGCATGGGACATGACTCCTGGGGATGAGCTTCCCTGGTACTGAGGGATTACTACCAATCACTAACTGGTGATGCCACTAGAAAAAGACCTTGAATGAAGGGGGAAATGGTAAAGACAAATAAGTCTATATGGCTAAGAGTCTTCAAAAAGTGTTGGGAGGTCATCAGAGGGGTTGCATTCATGCACACCTCAGCAAGACCCCAGAGACAGCAAAAGTAGATACAGCCCCAGGTACTGGTGCTCCTGAGGACTATGGAGACACACAGTTTATACGGTCTTGACAGATGGCTCTGGAGTTCAGTGCCTTGTCAGTGGGCCCTATAATGTAGTTTGTGTTCCTAAGTGTGATGAAGTTGGCCTCAGATATGATCTTTCTACACATGCCTCTTCTGTCACTTTTACTGAAACTGTGGTTGGTGCTGGGATTGGTGTATACTCAGGAGACTTGAATCTCTGGACTGGCCATGTGCCAGCTGGGCCCTGAGCCTCAGCATAGTTGCAACTCCTACTCTTTGGTTCATTGATTTACCCAGGTCATCTAACAGGGAGGTGGAGATGGTTAACCACCACACCAGGGAACTGAGAGTACCTACAACTCCAAGCAGG
Source organism: Dasypus novemcinctus (assembly GCF_030445035.2). Lineage (NCBI taxonomy): Eukaryota > Metazoa > Chordata > Mammalia > Cingulata > Dasypodidae > Dasypus > Dasypus novemcinctus. The sequence goes on along the minus strand of NC_080695.1, from coordinate 6,538,978 downwards.
AAAACTGCATCCACCAACTATGTGTGATCTTAGCCCAATCTTGATATAGAGGTGGATGGACATCACCATCCCAGGGTCCACAGGATGGAGGAATAAAATATGGATTAGAGTGGACTTACCGGCATTCTACTATAGAACAATTGTGACTTGTAATGGAAGAAACTGTAGCACTGATGTGGAGAAAGTGGCCATGGTAGTTGCTGAGGGAAGGGAGAGGGGAGAAGAGATGTCATGTTGGAGCATTTTCGGGCCTTGGAGTTGTCATAAATGATATTGCAGGGAAAGATGTTGAATGTTATATATCCTGCCATAATCCACTGAATGTACTGTGGGAGAGTGTAAAGTACAATGTAAAGTATATTCCATGTGCTGCAGCAGTGCTCTAAAATGTTTTCACCAAATGCAATGAATGTGCCACGATGATGAAAGAGGTTGTTGATTTGGGAGGAGTGGGGGTGGGGTGGCGTGGGGTTTGGAGTATGTGGGAAACATTTTTTAATGTAACTTTTTTTGGTCTATGTATCATCAAAAAAGCAATAAAAAAGAAGTGCTCAAAAAATAAATAAATCATACATGTGAAAAATAAAAATGTAAACAAAATAAGAGGTAAACCATAATATAAACAATAATGAAACCATACTGAGTAGCTATGTTTCATTATCTGTACATCAATTGTAGCAATTGTAATGTCTACATGTAAAAAGGTCATTGCCAGGGAAGAGGGAAAGGGTTTGATGTTGGGTATATGGGATTTCCCTATATTGTATATGTGACTTTACTGTGACCTAAATATTTTTTGAAGACATAATATAAAAAGGATGTAGACATTGAGGAAGAAATGGAAGAGATTTGCCTTGCAACTGTGTATACAGGGCAACACCTATTACAGTGATGAAAGGCAAAATGTCAAAAAAATTGTAATGATATTTTTCATTTTTTAATACCCCAATATATTTTTTACTTTATTTCAGTTTTTCTAAATTATTATGTATTCTATTTCTAATCTTTAAATCTTTCATTGCTATTTCATTTTCCTATTTGAATTTGGCAATATATTAGACTTAATTTTTGAAGAAGTTTTGGATCACAGAGTGGTTCACCTATGGCAGGGGAGGAGCACTGATGTGCAGTGTCATTGATAGGTGATGAATGAGTTTGACAGAGTTCTCCAGGACATGCATATAGGATAAACAGATATGTAATTTGGATGTTCATTGAATATTGACATGGGGGTAGAATTTCACACAACTGAGTAAGTGCTGAGTTATGATTCTGGAAATCTCTGTCACAGTCCCCAATGGAGAAGCAACAATCCCCCAAGTACAAGGGAAAAGACCAGTGAAAACGGATGGTCCAATGATGGGCCCTGGATTCTGATGACTATGCTTTTGAGCCTGTGTGCTTCAAATTTCAATAAGATCTAGAGCCGCAGGGTGCCTAAGAGTTACCTCCTGAGAGATTCCATGTTGCTCAAATGTGGCCCTTCTCTATGCCAAACTCAGCATGTAAATGCATTACTTTTCCCCCAGTGTAGGACATAACTTCTGGGGATAAGCCTTCCTGGTGCTGAGGCATTACTACCAAGCACCAGCTGGTGATGCAACTAGAAAAATACCTTGAATAAATGGGGGAAATGGTAAAGGCATTTCAGTTTAAATGGCTGAGACTTCAAAATGAGTCAGAATGTCATCAGTAGGGTCACACTTATACACAGCTCAGCAGGATCTCAGAGACAGCCAAAGTGGATACAACCCCAGCTAGTGGTGCTCCTGAGGGCTACAGAGACACCCAGGTACTATGGTCCATAACAGATGACTCTGGCATTCAGAGTCTTGCCAGTGGGCCCTGCTTTGGAACTTGTGCTCCTGAGTGCAATGGAGTTGGACTCAGATGTGACCTCTCTATGCATGCCTCTTCTGTCACTTTTCCTGAAACTGTGGTTGATGCTGGGGTTGGTGTATGCTCAAGAGACTTGAATCTCTAGATTGGCCATGTGCCAACTGGGCCCTGAGCCTCAGCAGAGTTGCAACTCCTACTCTCTAGTTCATTGGTCCTACCCAGGTCATCTAACAGGAAGTACTCTCACCAGGGAACTGAGAGTACTTATAACTCCAAGCAGGAGAATTGCGTCCATCAACTATGTGTGATCTAAGCCCAATCTTGATATAGAGGTGGAGTGGACATCACCATCCCAGGGTCCACAGGATGGAGGAATAAAATATGGATTAGAGTGGACTTACTGGTGTTCTACTACAGAATTGTTGTGGCTCTAGCAATGAAAGAAACTATATCACTGATGTGGAATCAATAGTCCTGGGAGTAGCTGAAGGCAGGGGAAGGGAATAAAAGTGTGATATTTGGGCATTTTTGGGACTTGGAGTTGTCCTGAATGATATTGCAGAGACAGATGCAGGACATTGTACATTCTACCATATCACACTAAGTGGACTGGGAGAGAGTGTAAACTACAATATATACTATAATCCATTCTGTGTAGCAATGCTCCAAAATGTACTCATCACATGCAGTGAATGTACCACACTAATGAAAGAAGTTGTCCTTGTGGGAGGATTGGGTGTTGTGGGGGTGGGGCATATGGGAACCACTTATATTTTTTAATGTAACATTTTGTTGATCTCTGTATCTTTAAAAAAGATTAAAAAAATAAAGTAAATATATATATTAAAAAAACAGGAACAGCATCACCATGGTGAAGTAGGGCAGAGAAGTTGAAACAGTTTTTTGTCTTCCCTTTTACAGATGGGATTCTTAAGACAGTGGTAAAAATATGAACATAAGAAAAAACATTAAAATGAAACACACAAAACAAAACAAGAGTTAAGAGTAACAAATTCATGAAGTGGACTTGGCCCAGTGGTTAGGGCGTCCGTCTACCACATGGGAGGTCCGTGGTTCAAACCCCGGGCCTCCTTGACCTGTGTGGAGCTGGCCCATGTGCAGTGCTGATGCGCGCAAGGAGTGCCGTGCCACACACGGGTGTCCCCGGTGTATGGGAGCCCCATGCACAAGGAGTGCACCCCATAAGGAGAGCTGCCCAGCGCGAAAGAAAGTGCAGCCTGCCCAGGAATGGCGCAGCATACACGGGGAGCTGACACAGCAAGATGACGCAACAAAAAGAAACACAGATTCCCATGCCGCTGACAACAACAGAAGCGGACAAAGAACAGGCAGCAAATAGACACAGAGAACAGACAACTGGGGTGGGGAGGGTAGAAGGGAAGAAAAATAAATAAGTAAATAAATCTTTAAAAAAAAAAGCATAACTAATTCATATTCTAAAATATGTTCTCCATAGCAGGAAAGTGTAAGCACTGGCGGAATACCACAGAAGAACTTATGGGCTACATTGGGTCCACAGAAACTGACAGAGAATGTACCTGCTACATGAATGGAGCCTAAATACAACCACTGAGCCATGATGTTGTCACCAGCTGCACACAGGCACCTCTGTGCATGATGCCCTCATAGTGCAGAGGATGGCAGATGGCAGCATAGCGGTCATAGGACATCACTATAAGGAAGGCAAACTGTGTGCCACAGTAAAACAAAATAAGAAAAACTTGCATGGCACATCCTAGGAAGGAGATGGAATGGTTGTTGGTCAGAGAGTTCATGATGGATTAGGGACAGTGACAGAGATACAGCAGATATCAAGCAAGGACAAATTCTTCAGAAAAAAGGACGTGGGAATTTGGAGACGCTGGCCAACGGTGGTGCCAATGATAATGAGAAGTTTCCCCATCACTGCTGCCAGGTAAATGAGGAAGAGAAGTGTGGCATACAGTCTCTGTAGCACCCAGTTATCAGAGAATCCCATGAGAAAGAATTCCATTATGATGGTCATGTTGATAAATTTCTCAGGCATGCTGATTCTTCAGAATGAAAATAGAAATATAAAACACAAAGTTCTTACTCAGATATATTTAGGGGATTTGAATCTCTGGACTGACAATATGATAGCCAGGTCCTGAGCCTCAACAGACTCCAGCACCTACAATCTGACTTATTGGGCTCACCACACTCAGCTAAGATGGAGTTGAAGAAGGACAACCACCACACCATGGAGCCTAGAGTGATTACAACTGAAAGTGGGAGGATTGCATCCAGCATCCATGTGGAATCTGAGCCTCCTCTTGACATAGAGGTGCAATGGACACAACCAATCCAATGTCCACATAGAAAAGGTGGCATTGGATTGGGAAAAGTGGACATGGTGGATGATGGGTATGGGGAAAGGCAGAAAGAGATGAGAGGTGGAGGCGTCTTTGGGACATGGAGCTGCCCTGGATGGTGCTTCAGGGGCAATCACCGGACATTGTAAATCCTCACAGGGCCCACTGGATGGAATGGGGGAGAGCATGGGCCATGATGTGGACCATTGACCATGAGGTGCAGAGGTGCCCAAAGATGTACTTGCCAAATGCAATGGATGTGTCATGATGATGGGAAGGAGTGTTGCTGGGGGGGGGGGGAGAGGTGGGGTGGAGGTGGTGGGGTTGAATGGGACCTCATATATATATATTTTTAAGGTAATATTATTACAAAGTCAATAAAAAAAAAGTTCTTACTCAGAGCTCTCCACCTGATCTCTTCTGCTAGTGCCTAAATGCTGTTCTGTTATGAGTGGTTTGCTTAGAGTTATCAGTCTACTGTGGAGTAATTCTAACATGAGAAATTGATTTCCTTTTATAATACATAGAATGAATAGTAATAATGTGAACATTAATAAATCTGCCTGCGAGTTGGTCATGAACACAGAAGTGCTATGTCACTTATTGTGCCTTTGGACTCTGGAAGGCAGAAGTAATGGTTTTGGAGCATATTCTGAATATCCGAGAGCTAGACTTCTTTAATAAAATGATCAACAAAATGTGTTCTCCTTTTTGTACAAACTGTTATTTTCTTTCTTTCTTAAAAAATATCCTTAGGTATTTGTGGACTATTGTTGGCCCCTAGCAGAAAATACTTCAATAGGGAAATGCCCTGTACTTTCCAGAGCTGTGTAAAATATAACAAGGAAACTAGATGACAAAATAAAGAAAATATATATTGATTGGTGTATCATTAGGTAAATCCATATTTAAGCCTTTATAAGTGTGTGTGGAGTTGGAGTTGTGTGAATGTGTATGCACATGTAAGTATTTGCACAAATCTATACAATTAGGTAATTTTAAATGAATCATCTGTTTATGTGTGTGCTTATATTTGAGAGTGCTATTGGAAAATTTTCCAAATATCATGTCTAATCTCTCTCTTTACTTCCCTAAAAAGGATAGGGAGACTTGCTCTCTAGGAGCTACAGTGGTAGGAATCAGTATTTCAATTACCAAGTGAAAATAGCAGAATGAGAAGATCAGAATCTTATCCAAAATTTTTATGGCTTGTACAGGGAAAGTATGATCTATCTAACCTATGTAAAAATAAAGAGAAATCAGCATATATGAGCTTGTCAGATACTGACTTGGCAAAATGTGCTGAACTGAGCTGATTTGAAAATAGTTCTAACTATTTGTGCATGGAGTCATCTTTGAGAATCTCATCATCCTTATTTTGAGGGGAAAGGAGCAGATGGAATAAAGCAACCTACACAGTATATTTTTAAAATGTCACATGTTCTTCCCTAGTCTTCTGCTCTCATCTGGGCTAACAGCATGTGAGAGGCCAGGGTGTAAGGAAGCTACCACTCAGCATGGACTAGAATTGTCTCACCGTGTAGTAATCAGCAGTCTCTCAATTTGCTCTCTCTCTCAAGGGTATTTCTTCATGCAGTGCAGATCTGGAGGCAGCGATTAGAATAACACTATCCATTTTCATACTCACAAAGTGGCCCTCTGGAGAAACTGCATCTGGATGAACAGGATTTTATCATATCACTTGTGTGATTTCTAGATGCCAATTCAGAATCAGACTGCATTTTCTCTCTTAAGTGTTTACATGTCAAAGATCATAAGATGCATGTATTTCCTGGAGTTCCCAAATGGCTAAATAAACTGGGATCTGACTTTCCAAAAATGGAGTCCAATGGCTTGTTTCCCTGTGAGACCATGGACTGCTGGGGTTCTGAAGCCTATGGAGCCCAGATTTTCACCCCAGTGCTGTGATGGATGAATTTGTGTGTCACCATTACTATGTGATGGTGTCCAGCTGTTTGGTCAAACAAGCACTGGCTTGATTGCTACTGTGGGGATATTTTTTGGACTTAAATTATCAGTAAGTTGGCTTCATCTATGGATAATTACATCCGCATTCACCTTCAACTGAGGAGACTGCTCTCACAATGAGAGATGTCTCATATAATCAACTGAAACCCTTAAAAGGAGAAGTGATGATTTCATCAATTCTGACAGGCAGCTTTTCCTGGGAAGTTCATTGAAACCTTCATCGGACTTCCCAGCTGTGGTATTCCCTCCAGAATTTGGACTTGCCCATTCCCACAGCCCTGTGAGCCAATTCCTGTTTTAAAAATTTTTATAATACATGCACACACACACACATATTTATCCCATCAATTCTGTTGCCTTCAAAACAGAGAACCCTAGCTAATACAAGTGCCATGTATCATACAGAGGATTTATGTGAATCACATTAAATAAATAGGAACCATATTCAGTTGCTTTTCTTATTTGGATAGTAAATTATTACTCCTGTTGTGTTGTGCATTCTTTCACGATCTGAATTCAGATACTGGTATGACCTAAATTCAGTAATTTATACATATCAGAATGCTTTAGTTATCACCTTTTTTTCCTTTTTATACATAAAATTATTTTAAAATATTCTTTATCAAAATGATTTAAAAGTTGAATCTAAAACATAATAGGGGAACTGATATTGCTCAGTGGTTGAGCACTGGCTTTCCACATATCAGGTAATGGGTTCAATCCCCAGCCCCAATACCTAAAAAGAAAAAAAAAACCTACATGTAATAAAAGTGTAATCTTTATGTCCACAAAACCTATAATTATGGGAAACGGACATGGCCCAGTGGTTAGGGCGTCCGTCTACCACATGGGAGGTCCGCGGTTCAAGCCCCGGGCCTCCTTGATCCGTGTGGAGCTGGCCCACGCGCAGTGCTGATGCACGCAGGGAGTGCAGCCCCACGCAGGGGTGTCCCCCGCGTAGGGGAGTCCCACGCGCAAGGAGTGCACCTGTAAGGAGAGCCGTCCAGCACCAAAGAAAGTGCAGCCTGCCCAGGAATGGCGCCGCCCACACTTCCCGTGCCGCTGACAACAACAGAAGCAGACAAAGAAACAAGACGCAGCAAATGGACACAGAGAACAGACAACCAGGGGGAGGGGGGGAATTAAATAAATAAATAAATCTTAAAAAAAACAAAACAAAAAAACAAAACCTATAATTATATTGCATTGAAGTGGTCAAATATCACCAATTCAAAGGCAGAAATGATCAGAATCGATTGTTTTTAAAATGACAGACACATGATGAAAAAAAATTCTTATCAAATATAATGCCATAGGTAGGTTAAAAAGTAAAAGTAAGGGAAACGGACTTTGGCCCAGTGGTTAGGGCATCCGTCTACCATATGGGAGGTCCGCGGTTCAAACCCCGGGCCTCCTTGACCCGTGTGGAGCTGGCCATGCGCAGCGCTGATGCGCGCAAGGAGTGCCATGCCACGCAAGGGTGTCCCCCGCGTGGGGGAGCCCCACGCGCAAGGAGTGCGCCCGTGAGGAGAGCCGCCCAACGTGAAAAGAAAGAGCAGCCTGCCCAAGAATGGCGCCGCCCACACTTCCCATGCGGCTGACGACAACAGAAGCGGACAAAGAAACAAGACACAGCAAATAGACACCAAGAACAGACAACCAGGGGAGGGGGGGAAATTAAATAAATAAATAAATCTTTAAAAAAAAAAAAAAAAAAAAAAAGTAAGAAAATGACACTATGTAAACCCTAATTTTAAAATGCTGGAGTAGTTCTATTATTACCACAAATAATCTAACAAGAATAAAGGAGTCATTACATGATAAAATGATGAATGTACAAAAAGACATAATCTTCGATGAGAGCTGAAAACAGATGTAATAAAAACTTTTAGAATTAAAAGTAGAAATAAACAAATCCCCAATTAGAGTAAGAGCTTTCAAGACTCCTTTCTCAGTAATTGAGGGTAGAAAGAATATCGAGAATGACATAGAAAATATGAACAATGCCATCAATTAGCTGTATTTAAGTGGCATTGCTAAAACATTCAACCCAACAACAGCAGAATTCATATTCCTTCCCAGGATCAGAATTCAATATTTTTTTTATTATCATGTGGGTCTCCACTCAAGACAACACCCCATGGCAACTTAAACACATTTATATTCCATAGAAACATGCCCCAAGTCTGCCCCTCCCCACACAAACCCCCACCACTGACACCCTGAACCAGTGATCCTCCCCTGAAAATGCTGCAACCATTCTGCAACCCAAAACCTCTCCAAAATCAAAACTAAAAACTAAAAAAATACAAAAAATAGTTCTTTTGCCTTGAGTCTTTATCAACATAAAATCAGTATCTTTTATGTACAGTGAACATTTCTTCTGTATGTTACCCCAGTGTCTTATTTTTTTCATTTCATTTTCAAATAAACTTTAGATTATAGGAAATTCTCATAGAAAATATAGTGATTCCCATATATGCAACCCCTCCCCATCACTTTTTCCCATATTAATATCTTTTTTAAAAAAAAGATTTATTTATTTATTTATTTCTCTCCCCTTCTCCCCACACACCCTGGTTGTCTGTTCTCTGTGTCTATTTGCTGCGTTGTCTTCTTTGTCCACTTCTGTTGTTGTCAGCAGCATGAGAATCTGTGTTTCTTTTTGTTATGTCATCTTGTTGTGTCAGCTCTCTGCGTGGACAGCATCATTCCTGGGCAGGCTGCACTTTCTTTCATTCTGGGCAGCTCTCCTTACGGGGCGCACTCCTTGTGCTGGGCTCCCCTATGCGGGGGACACCCCTGCGTGGCACGGCACTCCTTGCGCGCATCAGCACTGCGCATGGGCCAGCTGCACACGGGTCAAGGAGGCCCGGGGTTTGAACCGTGGACCTCCCATGTGGTAGATGGATGCCCTAACCACTGGGCTAAGTCTGCCGCCCATATTAATATCTTACATGAGGTATATTTGTTATAATTGATTAACAAATATTGAAGCATTGTTACTAAATGTGTGAAAGGTTTTTTTTTTTTTGACCATACCCTTTTATAGGTTTGAGAAAATGTATAATGGCCTGTATTTGTAATGGGAAGACCATGCAAAATAATTTCAATGCCTTAAAAGATGCCCTATGCACCATCTCTTCTTCCCTTCTCCTCAGAACCTGTGGTAACCACTAAGTTTCACTTTGTGAAGAATAACATTCATAGATACATGCATTAACATTGAGGGCTTAACATATTGGTCTGTTTTCTTTTATTAGGCACTGCCTCTGTTCTCCAGATATACTTGCCCCTCTTGAGAACATAGCAAGACTCCCAAGAATGGGGGTATTATTTTCCTATTTATTGTCTGGGTCTCCATCAACTTAGATAAATGCTATGACAAAATGAACACTTTCATATTCCACAGAAGCATGTCCCAGGTGTGCCCTATCCCACATATCTTCCCACCCACAATGCCCTGCACCAGTAACCCTCCCCTGCAATATTTGCCAAAAAAACACTCCCACCATTGTAGTTTTAACCACAGACTTACAAATATCCAGAGTTCACTGTTTCTTCCTCCAGCCCTCCCCCTAGTTCCATAGATAATCCAACCAGCACAACACCCTACTCACCCTCACATTTCAGCACCATATACCTGACTCACATCCCTGCACACTATCACTCCTATCCAACGCCGAACCATCCCCTTCCACCTTATCTCAGGGTTTTCCCATGTCGAGAATTGGCTTACCACATTCTACTCCCTTTCTGTCTCTTTACAACCTATCTTCTAAATTCTTGCTTAGGTCACATCAGTGAGTTCATGTAATTTTGTCCTTCATGACTGGCATACATTACTCAACATAAGATCTTCAGGATTCATCCATATAGATCCATGTGTCAATACTTCATTTCTTCTTATAGCTATGTAATAGTCCATTGTATATGTGTGTATATGTGTATGTGTATATATATCAATCACAATTTCCTTATCCATTCCCTGGTGATGGATAATTGGGCTGCTTCTATCTATTGGCAATGGCGAATAATAGTGCTATGAGCATTTGTGTGCATATATCTGTTCATGTCCATGCCTTCAATTCTTCTGGGTATATATATAGCCAGAAGGGACATTGCTGGATCATATGGCAATTCTATAGTTATCCTCCTTAGGGACTAATGAATTGCATGCCACAATGACTGCATCATTCCACATTTTCACCATCAGTGGGTGAAATTTCCCTTTACTCCACATGCTCTCCAACACTTGTACTTTTGTTTTTTAATAGTTGCCAGTCTAATAAGTGTAAGATGATATCTCATTGTAGTTTTAAATTGTATTTTCCTAATAGCTAGTAATGTTGAGCATCTTTTCATGTGATTTTTAGACACTGGTATTTCTTCTTTGGAAAAGTGTCTATTCAAATCTCTTTCCCATTTATTAAAAGAGTTTTTGTCTTTATTTTCAAGATGTAGGATTTTTTATGTATGCTGGATATTAGGACCTTATCAGATAATTGGTTCCCAAATATTTTCTCCCATTGTGTGGACTGCTTTTTCACTTTCTTGACAAGCCCCTTTGAAGTACAAAAGTTTTTAATTTGAAGAAGTTCCATTTATCTATTTTTTCTTTCATATCTCATGCTTTGTGTGTAAAATTAATGAAACCATTTCTTACTATGAGATCTCATAGATACTTCCCTACATTATCTTCTAGGAGCTGTATGGTCTTAGCTCTTAGATTGAGATATTTGCTCCATCTTGAGTTGATTTTTGTGTAGGCCACGAGATGGTGATCATCTCTCATTTTTTTGGATTTGGGTATCCAGTGTTCCAGCACAATTTATTGAACAAGCCATTCTGTCCTTGTTGATTGGATTTGGTGGCTTTTTCAAATTATCAATTGAAATTATATGCAATGATCTGTATCAAGGCTCTCAATTTGGTTCCATTGGTTGGTATGTCCTCATGTGAATACTATGCAATTTTCACCACTGTGGCTTTGTAATATGCGGCATATTACAAAGCATGTTCCTTCCAATTTTGGTTTTCATTTTTACTATATTTTTGGCTATTTGAGGCTGCTTGTGCTTTCAAATAAATTTCATAATTAGCTTTTCCAATTCAGGAAAAATGTGATTTTAATTGGGATTATGTTAAATCTATAAATCCATTTGGATTGGACAGTCATCTTAATGAATATGAAATATTCTTCCATTTCCTTAGGTCTTCTTTGAATTCCTTTATCAATTTTGTGTAGTTTTTAGTGTACAAGTTTTTTACTCCTTGGGAAGTGGATTTGGCTCAATGGATAGAGCATCTGCCTACCACATGGGAATTCCAGCATTCAAACCCTGATCCATGTGATAAGTTGGCCCACATGCAGTGCTGATGTGTGCAAGGAGTGCTGTGCCACGCAGGGGTATCCCCTGTGTAGGGGAACTCCACACGTAAAAAGTGTGCCCCTAAGTAGAGCCACACAGTGCAAAAAAAGCACAGCCTGCCCCGGAGTGGTGCCGCACACATGGAGAGACAACACAGCAAGATGATGCAGCTAAAAGAGACAGATTCCCAGTGCCACTGACAAGAATATAAGCGGACACAGAAGAACACACAAAGAATGGGCACAGAGAACAGACAACTGGGGGAGGAGGGTGGGGAAGGGGGAGAGAAATTTTTTAAAAAAGAGTAAAGTTCATTTCTAAAAAATAAAAATATTCTTTACTCCTTTAGTTAAGTTTATTCCTAGGTATTTGATTCTTTTAGTTGCTATAGTAAAAGGAATTATTTTCTTGATTTCATCCTCAGATTATTCATTATATGTACAGAAGAGATAATGATTTTTGTGTGTTGATCATATATCCTGTCATTTTACTGAACATGTTAATCACCTCTAGAAGATTTATTACAGATTTTTCAGGGCTTTCTATATATAGGGTAATATCACCTGCAAATAGTGAAATTTCAGCTTTTTTCTTGTCAATTTGGATCACTTGTATTTCTTTTTCTGGCCTAAGTGCTCGAGTAAGTACTTTTTAACACAATCTTAAGTAAGAGGGGTGACAGTGGACAAATTGTCTTGTTCCAGATCTCAGAGGGAAAGTCTTCAGTATTTCACCATTTAATATGATTTTATCTTCGTTTTTCTCATATATACCCTTTATAATGTTGAGGAATATTCCTTCTAGTTCTGTCTTTTTAAGTGTTTTTCTTTACACATTTAAAAAATTAAAGATAATCTATCCCAAAGGATGTTACATCAAAAAACGTAAGAGGTTCCCATTCACCCCCCACCCCCATCATTTTTGAAAATTGTATTTTTTGAAGATATATACAACACAAAAAATGTTACATTAAAAAATATAAGAGGTTCCCGTACACCCCCCACCCCCCACCCCACTCCTACACCAACAGTCTCCCCCATCGTTGTGGCACACTCATCACCCTCTGTGAACACATTTTGGAGCACTGCTGCACCACATGGATAACAGTTTACCTTGTAGCTCACACTCTCTCCCAGTACATTCAGTGGGTTATGGCAGGATATATAAAGTCCAGCATCTGACCCTACAATATCATTTAGGACAACTCAAGTCCCCAGAATGCCCCCACATCTCATCTCTACTTCCCTCTCCCTGCCCTCAGCAACTACTGTGGCCACTTTCTCCACCTCAATGCTACAATTTCTTCTCTTACTAGTCACAGTAGTTTTATAGTAGAATATCAGTTCATCCACTCTAATCCATATTTTATTCCTCCATTCTGTGGACCCTGGGATGGTGATGTCCTTTCCACCTCTATATCAAGAGGGGGCTTAGATTCCACATGGATGATGGATGCAATTCCTCTGCTTGCAGTTGTAGGCACTCATGATTCCCTGGAGTGGTAGTTGATCATCTTCACCTCCCTGTTAGCTGACCTGGGTAAGTCTAACAAACCAGAGAGTAGGAGTTGCAACTGTGCTGAGGTTCAGGGCCCAGCTGGCACATGGGCAGTCCAGAGATTCAAGTCCCCTGAGTATACACCATCCCTAGGCCTTACCACAGGTTCAGTAAAAGTGGCAGAAGAGGCATGTGTAGGAAGGTCACATCTGAGTCCAGCTCCATCACTCTCAGGAGCACAAATTCCAAAGTAGGGCCCTCTGACATGGCACAGAACTCCAAATCCATCTGCCATGACCATATACTCTGTGGATAGCCTTCAGGAGAACTAGTACCTAGGGTTATATCTACTTTGGCTTTTTCTGGGGTCCTGCTGAGGCATGCATAAGTGTGACCTCCCAACTCTTTTTAGAAGACTCTTAGCCAAACAAACTCATTTGTCTTTGCCATTTCCCACTTTTATTCAAGGTCAAAAAGCAGTTTTTAACACATGATCCTACACATAGGCTGAGATATTCTGCTGGTCTGAGTTGACCCTTTTATTCAAGATCTCTTTCTAGTTGCATCACCAGTTAGTGATTGGTAGTAATCCCTTCACACTAGGGTGTCTCATACCCAGGAGTCATTCCCCCGCTGAGGAAAAGGTAATGCATTTGCATGCTGAGTTTGGCTTAGAGAGTGGCCACATTTGAGCAACATGGAGGCTCTCAGGAGGTAACTCTTAGGCACCCTGCGGCTCTAGGCCTAGTTTTATTTCAGGCACACAGGCTCATAAGCATAGTTATCAGTATCAAGGGCTCATTATTGAACCATCCTTTCTTGTTGGTCTTTGCCATTGCCCTTGGGGAATTATTGCTGTTCCACAGGGGAATGTAATAGAGCTCCCCTGGGTAGGAACTCAGCACTCCCTCAGTTGATGTTTGTAACTGTAACTACTATGAAAATACCCAACATATATCAGAACATTTTTATGTCCCCTATATACATGCCCTGGAGAACTCCCTCTCAATCATGTGCTGCCCATCAATAACACCCTGCCATAGTTGAACCTCTCTGTGTTCCAAAACTTCTTGAACAATGAAGCCTAATATATTGCCAAATTCAATTAATAGGAAATTGAAATATAGTGATGGGTTTAAAGTTTAGAAATAAAATACATACTGATGTAGAAATACTAAAAGTAAAACCAAATTGGTGTGTTAAAAACAACGAAAAATATTATAAAGCTTTGTTTTTAATGTTTTGCCTTTCATCACTGTAATAGGTGTTGCTCTCTATGTACAATGGCAAGGCACTTTCTTTCATTTCTTTCTCAGTGTCTACATCACTTTTTTTCCTTCTAATTTTTTATTTTGTCTTCACAAAAGTTTTACTTTTATTGTTTTTATTTATTTATTGTCTTTATTTATTTTTTAATGTGACATTAAAAAATATGAGGTCCCCATATACCTCCCCACCCCCCTCCCCCCACTCCCCCCACAACAACCACCTCCTCCAACATCATGGGACACTCACTGCACTCGGTGAACACATCTCTGAGCACTGCTGCACCACACAGTCAATGGTCCACATTTAAGTTTACATTCTCTCCCAGTCCACCCAGTGGGCCATGGGAGGACATACAATGTCCAGGAACGTCCCCGCAGTACCACCCGGGAAAACTCCAAGTCCTGAAAATGCCCCCACATCACATTTCTTCTTCCCACTCCCCACCCCCAGCAGGTATCATGGCCACTTTCTCCACCTCAACGCCACATTTACCTCCATCACTAACCACAACAATACCAGAACAGAGCATCAGCAAGTCCACTCCAATCCATACTCCACTCCTCCATTCTGTGGATCCTGGGATGGCTATACCCACTCCACCTCTGTATCAAAGGGTGCTTAGATTCCACTTGGATGATGGCTGCAGTTCTCCTGTTTGCAATTGTAGGCACTCTTAGCTCTCTGGTGTGGTGGTTGACCTTCTTCACCTCCCTGTTAGCTGGCTTGGGTAAGTCCAATAAACCAGAGGTTAGGAATTGCAAGTCAGTTGAGGCTCAGGGCCTGGCTATCACATGGAGAGTACAGAGATTCAGGTCCCCTGAGTATACACTAAACCCCAGTGCCAACCACAGATCCGGTAAAAGTGACAGGAGAGGCTTGTGAACAAAGATCATATCTGAGTCCAACTCCATCACACTTAGGAACACAAACTCCAAAGTAGGGCCAACTGACATGACCATCTGCCATGACCATAGAACCTGTGGGTCTCTGTAGCCCTCAGAAGAAACAATACCAGGGGTTGTATCTACTTTAGTTGTCTCTGGGACTCTGCTGAGGTATGCATAAGGGCAACCCCTCTAATGACCTCCTAGCTCTTTTTTGGAGACTCATAGCCATGTAAACTCATTTGCCCTTTCCATTTCCCCCTTTTATTCAAGGTCAAAAAGCATTTTTAACTCCTGATATTACATGTAGGCTAAGATATTCTGCTGGTCTGAGTTGACCCTTTTATTCAAGGTATTTTCTAATTACATCATCAGCTGGTACTTGGTAGTAATCCCTCAGTGTCAGGAAGGCTTATCCCTGGGAGTCATGTCCCACGCTGGGGGGAAGGCAATGCATTTACATGCTGAGTTTGGCTTCGAGACTGGCCACATTTGAGCAACATGGAGGCTCCCAGGACGTAACTCTTAGGCACCCTGCAGCTCTAGGCCTAGTTCTTATTTCAATTTCAGGTACACAGGCTCACAAGCATAGTCATTAGCATCAAGGGCTCATTGTTGGACCATCCTTCCTTATTGGTCTTGGCCATTGCACTCGGGGGATTGTTGCTATTCCATTAGGGAATTTGTTCCTAGCTATTTAATTTTTTTCTTTACTATTGTAAATGGTATTTGTTTCTTGATTTCCTCCTGAGATTGCTCATTATTGGTGTACAGAAATGCTACTGATTTTTGCACATTGATCTTATAACCTGCAACTGTACTGAACTCATTTATGAGTTCTAGAAGCTTTCTTGTAGACTTCTCAGGGTTTTCTATGTATAGGATCATGTCATCTGCAAATAATGACTTCTTCCTTTCCAGTATGGATGACTTTTATGTCTGGTTCTTGCCTCAGTGCTCGAGCAGCCATTCCCTTTCAACCTCTTTGAATCCTTGGGTCTAAGATGTGTTTCTTGTAGACAGCATATAGATGGGTCATATTTCCTTATCCAATCTTCCAGTCAATATCAGGAAGAATACAGACTGAGGCAGGGCAAGAAAGCATCAGAGTGAATGCACCTCATAATCTCTCCTGCAAAGATGCAGCTGCGTAGGGTTGGAGTCCTGCTGGAGTAGGTTGTTTCGCAGGCTTGCATGGCAGGAGGTGTCAGGCTGTCAATTTGGAGAGACAGTGACAGAAGTGGTGTTTGCTAGAGGTAGAATTTTGGGTTTCTGACACAGAGGTCAGATGTTGTGGGGAAGTGGGACCCTACCCCTAGGGATGGCAGCTGTGGCATTCCCTGAAAACTGTTGGTTGTGCAGCAGCGTTCCCAAGCCCCATGCTTCCTGGGCGCATGGTTCCCAGGCCCATGTCCCCTAAGTTCCCACAGCTTAAGCTCCACAGACCCACGTGCTTTGAGTCTGCAATATTCTGGAATTCCCATTCCTGAATCCTATGCTCCCTGCCATCCATGATTACCCTAGCACTCCAGTTTTGGACAGATTCTGAGAGTGCAAGAGATTTGGTGGGAGATGCAGAGGAACCAGGGAAGCGGGGGTCAATTTTCTGGCCCTCCCCTTTTTTTCTGAGCTTGGAGGAGCATACCAACTGGCTTGGGGAAAGCCTGGGAAGAAAGGAGAGGCAAATCTGCAGAGAAAGCCCAATTTTCTTAAACGCCCTCAGATAGGAAACTTGACCTGGGAGAAGGTGGAATCAGAAAATCAATTAGCCCTCCCCTAGCACACCTAAGAGGGAGGGACAGTAGGACATGATTTCCAAGCTCCCAATAGCATATATGGGGTTCTTGGTGAGGTGTGGATGCTCCCTCACTGGAAATAAAGAGTCATTGTCTTCTGGGTTGATGTGGTTCACCAAGTGCCCACTTGAATCTCCTACCAGACCCCTCACGCAACTTTCCTGTTGCCCTAGGAGAGAAGGAAGTGAGGAAGGGAGATTCCTAAGCATTTTATTTAATTGCAAAGAGGATTCCTTGCTTGACACTTTGGTTTTATTTTTGCTGTTGTTGTTGGTTTGTCTTCTTGTTTTTCCTTCCTTTTTATCCCCCCAAAGCCCTTTTTCTTTTCTTTTTTCCCTTTTTCTTGTTTGCTCCCCCCTTTTATTTCCCCCCCTTTTTTCTTTATCTTATTTTCTCTTCTTTTTTATTTTATGTTTTTTTTTAATATTAGGTTCTACAGGGAGCATTTCTCATTTGCTGTGTTTCCTGATCCTCCATTTCCTGTTTTTTGTATGTATCAATTTTGGCTACCAACACTATCCCCTCTCCTGTACATCTTTCTATCCTGCATCATTGATTGTTTCTCTTACATTCCACCTCTCTTTTTTTGGCCCCCAAATTTTCAGACTTTTTATATCTCTTACCTTTGTTCTGTTTTCTGTCTTTTATTCACTCTTTATATTATGATCCTTTCTTTTCTCTTTCCCTCTCCTCTGAAAACACTGGCCTTTTAGTTCATAGTATGTTCCTCCCCATATTAAGTTGTCTGTCTCATTATAGGTACTCTACTTTACTTACTGTTATAACTCTACACAGCTAACATGAGTCTAATATCCATTTTCTTAGATCTCACATGGTTCCTCTGTTAACATTCACTATCAATACTACTATTATATATTTTCTTTT
Organism: Dasypus novemcinctus; assembly: GCF_030445035.2. Taxonomy (NCBI): domain Eukaryota; kingdom Metazoa; phylum Chordata; class Mammalia; order Cingulata; family Dasypodidae; genus Dasypus; species Dasypus novemcinctus. The sequence continues at coordinate 6,521,093 of NC_080695.1, read as the reverse complement.
ATTACTCATTTTGCTTTCTTTGTCCTTAATATTTTCCTTCAGTGAACTTAGCCAGCAACAAGAAAATAGAATAAGGAAAACAAAGTGACAAAGAGAAGATAAAACATGTACACAAAACAACAACTAATTAAACCCCAAGACTAGACAAAGATGCTAAGGAACTGATTAACCCCGTCAAGATAAAAAGAGGACCAGACAGCAACAAAAAACTACAAACCAAGCCAATAATCAGGAAAACATGGCCAAACCCAATGAGCAAACTAATAACCAGGAAGAGGAGCAGAACATCGAACAAGTAATTAAAGCTCTCAAAACTTATATTAGGGACCAATTTGATGAAGTGAAGGAAGAGAGTAAGAATATGAGGAAAAGACTCAGAAAGAATACAGAAGAAATCACAATCATACCCCCAAAATAATGGATATGATGGTGATGAACAGCACAACTCAAGACATCAAAAATACAGTCTCAGCAAATAACAGCAGATTAGAAGAGGCAGAGGAAAGAATAAGTGATGTGGAAGACAGTACATCTGAAATCAAACAGATAGTAGAGCTGATCAATAAAAAGATAGAAAAAATCCAGCAGGGATTTAAGGACCTAAATGTCAATGCAAAACACACAAACATATGTGTTATAGGCATACCAGAAGGAGAAGAGATGGGAAAGGGGACAGAAGGGATGCTGGAGGAAAGAATGACTGAAAATTTCCCAAATTGGGAAACGGACTTTGGCCCAGTGGTTAGGGCGTCTGTCTACCATATGGGAGGTCTGCGGTTCAAACCCCAGGCCTCCTTGACCCGTGTGGAGCTGGCCATGCGCAGTGCTGATGTGCGCAATGAGTGCCGTGCCATGCAAGGGTGTCCCCAGCGTGGGGGAGTCCCACACACAAGGAGTGCACCCGTGAGGAAAGTCGCCCAGCGTGAAAAGAAAGTGCAGCCTGCCCAGGAATGGCGCCGCCCACACTTCCCGTGCCGCTGACAACAACAGAAGCGGACAAAGAAACAAGATGCAGCAAATAGAAACCAAGAACAGACAACCAGGGGAGGGGGGGAAATTAAATAAATAAATAAATCTTTAAAAAAAAAAAAAAAAAGAAAATTTCCCAAATCTCCTGAGGAAGATGGATGTACATATCCAGGAAGCACAATGGAAGCCAAACACCATAAATCCCAACAGGCCTACCCCAAGACATATACTTGTCAAATTATCCAATGATCAAGTCAAAGAGAAAATTTCAAAGCAGCAGGAGAAAAGAGAACCATCACATACAAAGGAGGCTCCATAAAATTAAGTGCTGATTTCTCATCTGAAGCAATGGAAGAAGGCAGTGGTATGACGTAGTCAAGGTACTAAAAGAAAAAATTTTCAACCAAGAATACTTTATCCAGCTAAGCTAACATTAAAAAATGATGGAGAGTTCAAAATATTCACAGATAAACAGAAACTAAGAGAGTGTACCAACAAGAATCCTGCCCTTCAAGAAATACTAAAGGGAGTTCTGTAGGAAGAAGGAAAAAAAACAGGGGAGGCAGAGTTGGAGGAGAGTGTAAGAGCAACTAAAAAGACAAAAAGAGAAATATAATTGAAGAAAATATGACAAACACAAATCCAAAGAAAATATGGCTAATATAAATAATTTCTTGAAAGTAATAACACTGAATGTCAAGGGATTAAACTCACCTGTCAAAAGACTCAGACTGGAAGATTGGATAAGGAAATATGACCTATCTATATGCTGTCTACAAAAAACACATCTTAGAGACAGGGATTCAAGGAGGTTGAAAGGGAATAGATAGGAAACAATCTTACAAGCAAACAATAAACAAAAAAAGGCAGGAGTAGCTATATTTTAATATCAGTCAAAATAGAATTTAAATGCAAAACAATTGTCAGAGACAAAGATGGACACTACATATTAGTGAAAGGGATAATCTTTCAAGAAGAAAGAACATTCATAAACATTTATGCTCCTAACAAGGGTACCTCCAAATATGTGAGGCAAACACTGGATAAACTAAGAAAAAAAAAATAGATGCATCTACAATTATAGTGGGGGACTTTAATACACTACTATCAACATTGGACAGAACATCTCAAAAGAAAGTCAATAAAGAAACAATATATTAGAGGAGCTGGACCTAATAGTCATATACAGAACATTACACCCAAATACAGCAGGATATACATTCTTCTCAAGTGTACATGGATCATTCTCCAAGAGAGACCACATGCTAGGCCACACAAAAAGTCTCAATGAATTCACAAAGATCAAAATCAAACAAAATAAGTTCTCTGACCACAGTGGAATGAAGATGGAAATCTGAAAGGGCCAGAGACCCAGATTTGGCAACAAGATATGGAAATGAAACAACACACTCTTAGAAAAATAGTGGGTCAAGGAAGAAATCTCAAAAGAAATTAATAACCACTTTGAAACTAATGGAAATGATAACACAACATATCCACACAAATGGGATGCAACAAAAGCAGTACTGATAGGGAAATTTATAGCCATAAATTAATACATCAAAAAAGAAGAAAGAGGTAAAATTGAAGAAATAACTGTACAATTGTAGGAATTAGTGAAAGAACAATAAAATAATCCCAAAGGAAGAAGAAAGAAAGAAATAACAAAGATCGGAGTGGAACTAAATGAAATAGAAAATAAGAAAGCACTTGAAAAAATAAACAAAACTAAGAGCTGGTTCTTTGAGAAGATCAGTAAAATTGACAAACCCTTAGCTAGACTAACAAAGAAAAAAAGAGAGAAGATGTATATATACAAAATAAGAAATGAGAAAGGACATATATCACCACTGACCTCACAGAAATAAAGACTATCATAAGAGGATACTTTGAAAAACTATATTCCAACAAGAACAATTTAGTGGAAATGGACAATTTCCTAGAAACACATAAGCAGCCTACACTGTCGAAAGAGGAAATTGATGATCTAAACAAACCAATCACAAGTAAAAAGATAGAATCAGTCATTAGAAACCTCCCAACTAAGAGGAGCCCGGGGCCAGACAGCTTCACATGTGAATTCTACTCTGCATTCCAGAAAGAACTAACACCAACCTTACTGAAACTCTTCCAAAAAATCAAAACAGAAGGAACATTGCCTAACTCATTCTATGAGTCAAAACTTACCCTAGTACCAAAGCCAAATGAAGACACCATAAGAAAGGAAAATTACAGACAAATCTCTCTGATGAACCTAGACATGAAAATCCTCAACAAAATACTAGCTAATCATATTCAACAACACAATAAAGAAATTATACACCATGACCAAGTGGGTTTCATTCCTGGTATGCAAGGATGGTTCAACATAAGGGAATCAATTGATGTAATACACCACATAAACAGATTGAAGGAAAAAAATCACATGATCATATCTATAGATGCAGAAAAAGCATTTGACAAAATAGAGCGCTCTTTCTTGATAAAAACACTGCAAAAGATTGGAACAGAAGGAAATTTTCTGAACATGATAAAGGGTATATATGTAAAGCCCATGGCTAATATCATTTGAAATGGAGAAATCCTAAAATCTTTCCCTCTGAGATTGGAAGCAAGACAAGGATGCCCACGATCACCCCTCCTATTTAACATAGTCTTAGAAGTCCTTGCTCAAGCACTGAGGAAAACAACAGACATAAAAGGCATCCAAATTGGAAAGGAAGAAGTCAAAATTTCACTATTGGCCAATGATATCATCCTATACATAGAAAAACCTGAGAAGTCTACAGTAAATCTTCTGGAACATTTAATTGAGTACAGTAAATTCACAGGTTACATGATCGATGTGCAAAAATCAGTAGCATTTCTGTACACCAATAATGAGCAATCTGAGGAGGAAATCAAGAATCAAATTTCATTCACAATAGTAATTTAAAAAAAATCAAATACCTAAGAATAAATTTAACTAAAGAGGTAAAAGATTTATAAAAGAAAAGTACACAACACTTTTCAAGGAAATCAAAGAAGACCTAAATAAATGGAAGAATATTCCCTGTTCATGGATAGGAAGACTAAATATCATTAGGATGTCTATCCTACCAAAACTGATTTACACATTCAATGCAATCCCAATAAAAATCAACACAGCATTCTTTAATGATGTAGAGAAACTAACTATGAAATTTATTTGGAAAGTAAAGAGGCCTCAAATACCCAAAGACATATTGAAAAAGAAAAATGAATTTGGAGGAATCACACTACCTGACTTCAAACATACTACAAAGCTACAGTAGTGAAAATGGCTTGGTATTGGCACAAGGATAGACACACTGACCAATGGAACCGTATTGAAAGTTCTGATATAGATCCTTATATATACAGCCATATGGTATTTAACAAGGCCAACAAACCCTCTCAACTGGGAGAGAATGGCCTCTTCAACAAATGGTGCCTGAAGAACTTGATATCCATGTGTAAAAGAATGAAAGAGGATTATTAACTCACACCTTATACAAAACTCAGCTCAAGATGGATCAAAGATATAAATATAAGAGCCTGGACCATAAAGACCTTGGCAAGTAATGTAGGGAAGAATCTACAAGACCTTGTAATAGGAAACAGCTTCATGAACTTTACACCAGAAGCACGAGTAGCAAAACAACAATCAGATAAATGGGACTTCTGCAAAATTAAAGATTTCTGCTCCTCAAAGGAGTTTGTCAAGAAAGTGAAAAGAGAGCCTTTGCAATGTGAGAAAGTATTTGGTAACCATATGTCTGATAGGAGACTTATATCCTGCATATATAAGAAACTCTTATATCTTGAAAATAAAAAGGCATACAACCCATTTAAAAAATGGGAAAAATGTTTGAACAGACACTTCTCTAAAGAAGAAATACAAAAGGCTGAAAAGCATATGAAAAAATGCTCAAAATCACTAGCTATTAGGGAAATGCAAATCAAAACTACAATGCGGTACCATCTTGCTCCCATAAGATTGGCAGCTATGAAACAAAACTGAAAACTACAAGTGCTGGAGAGGATGTGGAAGAATGGGAACACTGATCTACTGCTGGTGGGAATGCAGAAGGATTCAGCCATTCTGGAGGACAGTTTGGCGGTTTCTCAAAAAACTAGCTATAGATGTGTCATATGACCCAGTAATTACACTGCTGAGTATATACCCAGTAGAACTGAAAACAAGGACGCGAACTGATATATGCACACCAACGTTCATAGCAGCACTATTCAGTATTACCAAAAGTTGGAACCAACCCAAATGCCCATCAACAGATGAATGGATAAATAAAATGTGACATATACATACAATGGAATACTACTCAGCTATAAGAATGAATACAGTACAAACACATGTAATAACATGGATGAATCTTGAGAACCTTAAGTTGAGTGAAGCAAACCAGGCACTGAAGGACAAATACTACATGACCTCACTGATATGAAATAAGTAAACAAAGCTGTCTCAGAAAACTAGAGATTGGATGATAGGCTTAAAGAAATCTGGGGGGTACTGGAAGGTTTCGAGCTGACATCTACCTGGGTGAAATCTATGATAAGCTGGAGGCAAGTATTTGTACAGGGAAGGAATAAAATGGGTGCATAGGGATACTTTTGGGTGGGTTTTTTGGGCTTGAGGGGCGCTCCGGATGGGAGGATGGGTAAGATGGCCCAAGAAATTGGGGGAAAGGAGGAGGGAACATTTGAACACAGGAGATTGTCAGGTATGTGGTTTAAAGTATAATGTTGAGAAAACTTTTTAAAAAATATAATAAGGTTGGTTATCTGTTTAAGGTGTTTAAAGGGGAGAATCTGACACAGGGAAGGCTTCTAGGAAGTGTGTGAGTGCTCAGTTTGTCATATTGGGTTATATCTTTGGATGGAGACCCATACAATGAGAGTGAGGGTATACCCACATCCTGGGAAGAACTGATGTTTTCAAATAGAGGGAATTGTATCTCTCCTGACAATTGGAGGCTCCCAGTGAGTAAGCGCAGTTGAGTATGTCAAGCCTTCAACATTGTTTCAAGTATCTCTGAATATGGTCCTTCAAATAATGAAGATTGATTGTCACTGTGAGCCCTGAGAGGAGGGGGAAAGAGGTATTGAATGGATGGAATCAGTGCAACTCTGGGGCAATGGAAGTGTTCCACAAGATCATGCAAAGGTGGATATAAGACATGTTAAATTACACCGAAGTGTATAATAGCATATAGGCTAAAATGTAAACCATAATGTAAAACAAAAGATAAGTAAAAATTTAAAAAATTGTATAGTCTAAAATATAAACCATAATGTAAACCCAAGTGTAACCATGTTTGAAAGCTATTGTCTCAAGATCTGTAAATCATTTGCAGCAAATATAATATGAACATGTAAAAAGATCATTGCTGGGTAAGGAACAAAGTGTTTGATGTTGGATATGTGAGAGTTCTGTATATTGTATATATGAATTACTGTGATCTAAAACTTTTGTGAAGACAAAGTTAATACTTAGAAAAAAAAGAAGAAAGGATGTAGACACTGAGGAAGAAATGGAAGAAATTGCCTTGCCAGTGCCCATACAGGGTAACACTTTATGCAGTGATAAAAGGCAAACCATCAAAAACAAAAGCTTTTTCATTTTTCAGTGTTTTTGATACCCCAATTTATTTTTACTTTTATTTTTCTAAATTAGTGTGTATTCTATATCTAATCTTTAAACCCATCACTATATTCCATTTTACTATTAATGGAACCTGGCAATATATTAGGCTTCATTTTTGAAGAAGTTTTGGACCACAGAGGGTTCCAACTATGACAAGGGAGGAACACTAGTGTTGGGCATTATTAATAGGGGACTCATGGTTGGGAGGGAGTTCTTCAGTGTATATATACAGGGTACATGAAAATGTTTGGATATTTTCGTAGTGGTTACAGTAAAAAATGACAACTGAGGGAGTACGGAGTTTCTAGCCAGGAGAGCTCTATCACATTCCCCAATGGAAGAGCAACAATCCCCCAAGTGCAATGGCTAAGACCAATAAAGAATGATGGTCCAACAATGAGCCCTTGATACTATGCTTGTGAGCTTGTGCACCTGAAATAAGAACTAGGCCTAGAGCTGCAAGGTGTCTAAGAGTTACCTTCTAAAAGCCTCCATGTTGCTCAAATGTGGCCAGTTTTGAAGCCAAACTCAGCATGTAACTGCGTTACCTTCCCCCCAGTGTGGGGCATGACTCCTGGGGATGAGCCTCCCTGATACCGATGGATCACTACCAAGTATCAGCTGATGATGTAACTAGAAAATACCTTGAATAAAAGGGTCAACTCAGACCAGTAGAATATCAGCCTACGTGTAATATCAGGTGTTAAAAATGCTTTTTGCCCTTGAATAAAAGGGGGAAATGGAAAGGACAAATGAGTTTATATGGCTATGAGTCTCCAAAAAAGACCTGGGAGGTCATCAGAAGGGTCACCCTTATGCATGCCTCAGCAGGGTTCCAGAGACAGCCAAAGTAGATACAACCCCAGGTATTGGTTCTTCTGAGGGCTACAGAGACCCACAGTTTCTATGGTCATGGCAGTGGAGTTCAGTGTTATGTCAGTTGGCCCTACTTTGGAGTTTGTGTTCCTGATTGTGATGGAGTTGGACTCAGATGTGATCTTTGTTCACCAGCCTCTCCTGTTACTTTTATGGAACCTGTGGTTGGCACTGGGATTTGGCGTATTCTCAGAGGAACTGAATCTCTGGACTGTACATATGATAACCAAGCCCTGAGCCTCAACAGACTTGTAACTCCTACCCTCTGGTTTATTGGACTTACCCCAGCCAGCTAACAGGGAGGTGAAGAAGGTCAACCACCACACCAGGGAGCCAAGATTGCCTACAACTGCAAGCAGGAGTATTACATCCATCATCCATGTGGAATCTAAGCATCCTCTTGATATAGAGGTGGAGTGGACATAGCCATCCCAAGGTCCACAGGATGGAGGAATAGAGTATGGATTAGAGCAGACTTACTGATATTCTATTCTGGGACTGTTGTGATTATTAATGGAAGAAAATTCAGCATTGATGTGGAGAAAGTGGCCATGGTAGCTCCTGAGGGTAGGGAGAGGGAAGAAGAGGTATGATGTGGGGGCATTTTCAGGACTTGGAGTTGTCTTGTATAGTACTACAGGGCAGTTGCTGGACATTGTATGTCCTGCCATGGCCCACTGGGTGGAAAGTGTAAACTATAATGTAAACCATTATCCATGTGGTACAGCAGTGCTCCAAAATATATTCACCAAATGCAATGAATGCCCCATGATGAAAGAGGTTGTTGATATGGGAGGAGGGGCATGGGGGTATATGGGGACTTCATATTTTTTTAACATAACATTAAAAATAAATAAATAAAGACAAAAAAGTCTGTTTTGTCTGATGTTAGTGTATCTAATTCCACCCCTTGTTTGGTTATTGTTTGCATGTAAAATTGTTTTACAACCATTCACTTTTAGCCTCCTTGTTTTCTTGGGTCTAAGGTGAGTTTCTTAAAGACAGCATATAGATGGGTCATATTTCCTTATCCAGTCTGCCAATCTGTGTCTCTTGATTCAAGAGTTTAATCCACTAACATTCATTGTTATTACTTTCAAGGAATTACTTACATTAGCCATATTTTCTTTAGGTTTATGTATGCCATATGTTGTTTTTATTTATCTTTTAGTATTTAAGTTATTCTTACACTCTCCTCTAGTTCTCTCTCTTCTGTGTTTTCCTGTCAATATGCAGAACTTCCCTTACTATGTCTTGAAGGGCAGGCTTCTTTTTTACAAACTCTCTTAATTTCTGTTTTTTTATGTGACTATTTTGAACTCTCTTTCATTTTTGAATGTCAGCTTTGCTGGATAGAGAATTCTTGTCTGGAAGATTTTTTCTTTTAGCACCTTAACTATGCCATGCCACTGCCTTCATGCCTACATGGTTTCAGGTGAGAAATTAGCACTTAATCTTATCAAGTTTCCCTTGTATATCATGGGCCTCTTTTCCCTTGCTGCCATCAGTATCTCTCTTTGTCTTGAGCATTGGGAAATTTGACAAGTATATGTCAAAATCAGGCCTTAATCTAATAAGATTCAAGCCCTTATAAGCAAAAATGGAAACCAGAGGAGAAGCGAGAGAAGGAGAGAGAGTTTTCCATGTGATGAATACAGAACTGCAACTACAAGTTAAAGAACCCCAAGCTAGCACCAGAACACTACAAATTCTGGTAGAAAGCTTGGCATATGGATACTAGGATGTTGGGATTCTAGCCTTCAAAGCTGTAAGATAATAAATTCCTGTTGCATAAACCCATCGTCATGTGTTATTTGTCATAGAGGCCCTGGTACACTAAGTCACTCAGTGAATGATACAAGAACTAATTTTGGAAGCATGTCTTTATAGTTCCAATGGTTAGATAGTCTGAGATGTTGCAGTGTAAAGTCAAAAGTTCAGTGTTCTTATTGGGCTTATTATATTTACAGGGGGATTATCTAAGGAGGGAGAATGGGAAGCATCTGTCCCTTTTCCTTTATTAAGTAAAGAAGATTTCATCCTTTTACCCTAACACAACTGAGAAAGGCAATTTGAATATATGTTAATAATTTGAGTACCCAAAAGATCTGTGTTTCATTTTTTTTAACATATCAAATTTATTGATACATATCAGTAAAGCACAAATTCACCCAACGTGGACAATCATGGTATTTGATATAATCACAGTTGTGCATTCATCGATTCAGTTTTAGAGCATTTTCATTATTCCAGTAATAAGAACAATAAACAATGAAACAAACACAACTCATCACCATTCAATCTGTCTATACTTCTCCTGCTGTACCTAACCGCTATTCTTTTTCCATCTCTCTAGTTTATTTGTATTTATATTTTGTAAAAACAGTTTTATACATGCAATGTTACACTTTTTATGTTTCCTTCTAGTAAATGTTCTTAAGATTTCCCTTTCCACCATTGTCAGACCCATAAAATAGCTCTGCTGCTCATGAACAGCATGATGTGCTCTCACAATTTCCATTCATTTTCAAAACTTTAAAGTAACATTTTTACCAATTCTTCACAGATAAACTCTCAGCTTTACATTCTCTACCACCATCCTATTTTCTGGTCACTATATTCTAATTATTAATTCCATGATTTTACACAATATAATTTAGTTTATAATAGCACAATCATACAGCATTTGTCATTTTTATGTCTGGCTTGCTTCATTCAACCTAATATCCTCTAGGTTCATCCATGCTGTCATTGCTTCATGATTTCATTTCTTCTTACCACAACATAATATCCCATCATATGTATACACCATAATTTATTTATCCATTCATCAGTTTATGGACACCTGTGTTGTTTCCTACTTTTGGCAATTATGAATAATGAAGTGTGCAGATGTCTGTAAATGTCACTGCTCTCATTTCTTCTGGGTATATACCTAGCAAAGTCCACATGAAAAGTTGACATTTAAGTTCCTTAGGAACTTTCCAATCATCCTCCACAGTGGCTGTAAAATTCTACATTCCCACCAAAGTGAATAAGCATTCCTATCTCTCCACTTCTCCTTTTTAATAGTGGCCAATCTAATAGAGGTGAAATGACTTGAATTTTGATTTGAATTTACCTAATTGCCGGTGATGTTGAACATTTTTTATGTGTTTCTTCACCATTTGCATTTCTTCTTTGGACAATTGCATTTTCTAGTCTTTTGCCCACTTTTAACTGGGTAGTTTGTCTTTTTATTGTTAAATTGTATGATCTCTTTCTATAATGTGGGTATTAAGCCATTATCAGATATGTGATTACCAAATACTTTCTCCCATTGAGTCAACTGCTTTTTCACCTATTTGACAAGGATCTTTGAGGGGTGAAAGTGTTTAATTTTGAGTATTTTTTCTTTTGTTGCTCATGCTTTGGGTGTATGTTTTAAGAAACTACCATCTACTAAAACATCATGAAGATGTTTTCCCACTATTTTACCTAGGAGTTTTAAGGTTGTCACCTTTTATATTTAGGTCCTTGATCCATTTTGAGTTAATTTTTGTCTAATTTGTGAGATCAGGATATACTTTCTTTGGGATATGGATATCCCATTCTGCCAGGACCATTTGTTGAATACAGTGTTCTGGTCAAATGGGTGGGCCTAGCAACCTTGTCAAAAATCACTTGACTACAGATGTGAGGGTCTATTTCTGAGTTCTTGATTCAGTTCTGTTTTCAAATAGGTCTATCTTTATGCCAGTAACATGCTGTCTTTGCCACTATAGGTAACATTCTTTTACGCCTGGAAGTGAGAGTCTTCCAATGTCATGTTTCTTTTTTTTTTTTAAAGACATTTTTGGCTATTTTGGGCCACTTGCCCTTCAAAATAAATTTGCAAATTGGCTTTTCAGTTTCTTCAAAAAGGGTGCTGGGTGTTTTATTGGGATGGCATTGAATCTGTAAATCAATTTGGGTAAGATTAACATCTTAATGATATTTAGTTTATCAATTCATGAACATGGAATGTTTCTCCATTTATGTAAATCTTCTTCATTTTCTATTAAAAATATTTTGTACTTTTCTCAATACTGGTCCTTTATGTCCTTGGCTATGCTTATTCCTAAATACTTTTTTGTTTTGATTGCTATTATAAATGAATTTTTCCCTAATATTCTCCTCAGATTGCACACCAGTAGTGTACAATAAATCTATTGATTTTTGTATATTAATCTTGCATCCTGCCATTTTGCTGAACTTGTCTATTAATTTTAGTACCTGTGTTGTGGATGTTTCAGGATTTACTAGATATAGGGTCATACTGTCAGCACACTGTGAAGTTTCACTTTTTCCTTTCCTACTTGGGTGTCTCATTTCATTATCTAACCTAATTGCTCTAGCTAGTAATTCTAGCACAATACTGAATAATAATTGTGGCAGGGGGCATCCTTGTCTTGTTCCTCATCTCAGCATTAAAGATTTCAGTCTTTCACCATTGAGTACAATACTAGCAGTGCATTTTTCATATATGCACTTTACCATAGACAGAAAGCTTCCTTCTATTCCAATCTCTTGGAGTATTTTATTAATCAAGAAAGGATGGTGTATTTTGTCAAATACATTTTCTGCATCAATTGAGAGGATCATGTGGTATTTCTTCAGCAATTTATCAATTTTTTACACTAATTATTTTGTGTGTGTGTTGAACCACCCTTGCATACCTGGGTTAAACCCACTTGATATTGATGTATAATTCTTTTGATGTGCTTTTGGATTCAGTTTGCAAGTATTTGTTGAGGATTTTTCATCTATATTCTTTAGAGATATTGGATTGTAATTTTTTAATAGTATCTTTATTGGGTTTTGGTTTAGGGTGATGTTGACTTCATATAATGAGTTTGGTAGTGTTCTTTGCTATTCAATTTTTTGGAAGAGTTTGAGCAAGATTGTTATAAGATTGTCTTTGAATAACTGGTAGAATTCATTGTGAAGCCACCTGGACCCTGGCATTTCATCTTTGAGAGTTTTTTGATGACTGTTTCTATCTCTTCAATTGTGATTGGTTTGTTGATATCTTCTATGTCTCCTAGGGTCAGTGTTGGTGGGTCCCGTGTTTCTAGGAATTTGTCCATCTTGTCTACATCGTCTAGTTTTTGGCATAGAGTTGCTCATAGAATCCTTTTATGATCACATTTATTTCTGTGGGTTCAGTAGTCATGTCCTCCCTCCCACTTATTTTATTCATTTGTATCTTCTCTTTTTTTCTTTGTCATTATCACTAAAGAGTTGTCAGGTTTGTTGATCTTATCCAAGAACCAACTTTGGTTTTGTTGATTCACTCTATTTTTTTCTCAATTTCATTTATTTCTGCTCTGAACTTTCTGTTTCTTTCCTTCAGCTTGGTTTGGGATTAGTGTGCTGCTCTTTTCTAGGTTTTCCAGGTAGCAGTAAGCTCTCTTATTTTAGTTCTTTCTTCTTTTTTACTGTAAGCATTGAGGTCTGTAAATTTCTCTCCCAGCACTGCCTTTGCAGTTTCCCATAGGTTTTGATATGCTGTGTTCTCATTTTCTTTCATCTTAAGGTATTTGGTGAATTATCTTGTAATTTCTGCTTTGACCCACTGATTATTTGAGTATGTTGTTTAATTTCCATATGTTTATTAATTTCCCCTTTTCCAACACTATCAATTTCCATCTTCATTCTGTTATGATCAGAGAAACTGTTTTGTTTAATGTCAATCTTTTTAAATTTATTGAAGCTTTTCTGGCAACCCAACATAGGGTCTACCTTGGAGAAGGATACATGAGTATGATTGAAAAGAAAGCATATACTGCTGTTTTGGGGTGTAATGCTCTATAGATGTCTCTTAGGTCTTGTTCATTTATCATATTATTCAAGTTATCTGTTTCTTTATCCTCTGTCCACATGTTCTATCTAATACTGAGAGTGATATATTGAAGTTTCTAACTCTTATTGTAAGGACATATATTTCTCCCTTCAGCTTTGCCAGTATGTACTTCATGTATCTTGGAGCACTTGGGTTAGATGTTTTTTTTCTTGGTGACTTGACCCTTTTATTAATATATAATGACCTTCTTCATCCCTTAACACAGTTTAGCATTTAAAACCATTTTGGTCCAATATTAGTATCACTACAATAGGTTTTTTGGTTATTATTTGCATGAAATAACATTTCACTTTTTATCAGGATTTGTCCTTATGTCTGAGGGGAGTCTCTTGTAGACAACATATAATTGGTTCAATTTTAAAATCCATTCTACCAGTCTATGTCTTTTGATTGGGGTGTTCAAGACATTAATATTCAAAGTTATTAGTTTAAAGGCATTATTACTCCATGCATTTTGTCCTTTGGCTTTGTGTTTTCATGTCATACTAATATCTGTCTATTTACACTTAAATGTATCCTTCCTAATAATCTTCATTTCTACATTCTTCTCCAAATCTCTTGCCTTTGCTTTTTTCTTTCAGGATGTAGCACTGCCTTCATTAGCTCTTGCAATTGTGATGTTTTGGTAAAATATTCTATCAGTTCTTGTTTGTCTGTTTAGACTTTGAACTCGCCCTCATATTTTAAGGACAGTTTTCCTGGATACAGAATTCTTGGCTGACAGTTTTTTATCCTTCAGTACCTTAGAAACGTCATACCACTTTCTTATTTCCTCCATCGTTTCTGATGAGAAATTGGTACTTAATCTTTCTGATGTTCCCTTGCAAGTGATGTTTTGCTTTTCTCTTACTGATTTCAGAAGACTCTGTTTATCTCTGATATTTGTCCTCTGAATAGTAACTGTCTGGGGGTAGGTCTATTCAGATTTATAATGTGTGGAATATGTTGTCCTTTTTGGCTATTGATATTTATGTCTTTCATAAGGGGTGGGAAGTTTTTGGTTATTATTTTCTCAGATATACTTTATGTGTCTTTTCCATTACCTTCTCCTTCTGGGAAACCAATAATGTGAATGTTTGTGTCTTTCACATTGTCATTCAATTTCCTGAGACCCTCTTCCATTTTTTCCATTCTCTTTCTGTTTTCCTGTCTTTTCCAGTTTAGATGTTCTATCTTTAAATCACTATATCTTCTTTGAGCAATTCAAATCTGCTCTTATGTGCCTCTAATGTATTTTTAACCTCATCCATCATAACTTTCATTCCCATAAGGCCTGTTACTTTTATTTGCAGGCTTTTGCATGGTTCTTTATGCTCACCCAGAGTCTTCTTAATATCTTTTATTCTTTTAGCCATACTTTCTTTCAGTTCTTTGAATTGATTTAGGAGAGTTGTGTGATTATCATATCTTGTCTTAAATCCCATATCTCTTTTGGATATTTGGTTTATTCATTTGCTTAGATAAACTCTTCCTCTTTCTTGATATGGTCTGTAATTTTTTGCTGATGTCCAGGTATCTGAATATGTTGGTGAATTTACTCTGATGGCCAGTTTTCTCTCTCTGGCTTATTATTTTTCACATATCTTCTTTTCTATTTGGTTCAACCTGTTCTATGTTTTTAAAAGTGTCCAGCTTAAGTGCAGATTTCCTCCTAGAAGTTAGGGTACAGAGAGATTCTAATGCAGTTTTGTCCATGCAATTTCCATACCTGCCTGTAGATGGCACTTGCCACAGCACCTTTCCATGGAGGTGTTTATTTCAATATCTGTTTTCTTGTGTTTTGGTCTGGCCAAATCTGAGATTGAAATCAGACTCTACTGGCTGAAGTCACTGAAGAAATTCCCCCCAAGCCCTTTTCTTTTCCTTGTAAGAGCTCACAGGTAGGAATATGTTCCTCTCTCAGTCAGCTGCAGGAAGTTAGGGCTTTTACCCCAGCTTAATGTCTTGGGGTGGGGAATGGAGTTCCTCCAGGATGTCACATGGGTTTGTTAACTTACATTTGTAATTTTAAGGTCATCTCTCTGGCTCTCACCTTTCTAGGAATTGTGAAGCACTGTCTTGGTCTGCTGACCCCAAAAGCAGGCCCCTTGGAGAGTTTTTGGCTCTTTCTCCATTGTTTTTGCCTCATATGATGCCATCTTCCCATAATTCTGGTTTCAGTTGTAATATTAAGGGGTTTCTCCTTTGATGAAGCAATTGGTCACTGGTGGGTCCATTCTTGAAGGAGGACAGCTATTCTCTTACTGTGGAACTGTCGCTTTTCTTTGTCCATTTAAAATTTCATAGAGCAATTCTGTATATAAGGTATGCTCTTTTCAATGTATAAGGCACTACAGAAAATAGTGTGATACTTTGCTGTAAACTGAAAAGACCAGTCCCAAACCAATGTGAATTTTAAGCCCTTTTCATTACCCAATTGGTTATCTTCACTTATAACAAATTCTGTGATTTCCTTAACTCACTGGCGAGGACAGTTGAATAGGAACATGCCTATCAAGAATATGAGGGTACTGTTGCACAGGACCACTAAATTAGTTTCATTACAACTTGAATGTGGCTGGATAGTAACAGTTGCCTTGTGGCATCCAAGAATTGCAAAAATAAGGGAGATTCTTTTTCTGATCTCATTAAATTGTTGCATCTGTCCAGGAATTGATAGCCAGCCATGATGCACTCCTTCTGTATCAGACACTGAAATACAGAAATTGTCCTAATGGAAGCATCCAGCATCACTTGAATAGGAGAAAATATGAAGTAACTCAAATCTACTTGTCCTCCTATGGTAGGATTACAGAGGTATGTTTGCTTTCCAGCCTGTACACAAGTGCTACTGAATGTTTAAGGAATGCTTTTACATATTTTAACCACCTAGTACTTGTAATGAAGATAGGCATTTCAGTTAAGATTCTTCAAAAGGCACTTTAACACATAGTTGCTTAAGTTTCACAAATACCTTCTGTATTTCTTGGATATTAGACAAGGTCTTATTCAAATCCAATTTGTAAACATTACATCTCTGTGGGTGATTTCTAGTTATTGCATTACAAATTCTTTGATCAATTTTTCTCTGCTGCAACACATCTTTAGTGAGGACCATTCTCACTAAGATCTGCCGTTAGGGTGGTTCCAGCACAGGAGTGGCAATCTTCTTCCAATAAATAATGGGAAAAATACTTTAGGTCTCGGTCTGCTAAAGAACTTGGCGGCACAAAGTATTCTGGAAGGCAAGTGGATATCATGTAACCCTTGTTAATGGAACAAACTCTCCACACAGAAACACCCATCCTATTGATACCTCTGTCCCATTCTGAGTAACTTCAAACCACCGGTTCTAACACCTCCTCCTCAACCTCCTGAGGGTAGTCCATTTATTTTTTTGACTGAATTGTAGTGTTTCATATTCATATCTAAAGATTAGCTGCAGGTCTCTTGGCTGGGAAGAGTGAGTTATTTGCAAGGCATACCTTTTTAGAAGTTTTGGGACATGATTTTTCAAAGCAAAATCTGACATTCCTGGAATCTTTACAATAAATAACTCTATTGGATCAAATTAGATTTTTGCTTGGGGCCTAGAACTTTCTGCTTCTTTTTGTGTTCATTTACTGTGCAATTTGCTCAATACATTTCAAAGGGACATCACGTTTACCGAGAAGAAAGTTTTGTCATGGAATTTCTTAAAACGGCACTGGATCACCTGGAATAAAGGAAATTTTAAAAACTTTTTAAAAATTGAATTTTATCATTCATAAATGAACAACCACAAGCAATAAGTGTATAATAAATGTTGTGAACTTGCGAAAAAACATGCATACCATCATTCAGGGCTCCCATATATTACCCCAACACCAACACCTTGCGCAGTTGTGAAACAATTGTTACAAACTATGAAAAGCATCATCAAAACACTACTACTACCTATAGCCAGTATCTTACATTAGGTGTATTTTTCCCACAACCCACCTGGTTACAGACACTATATTAGCATTATAAAGTTGTTACAGTTCATAGGAGAATGTTCTCATATTTGTTCAGATAACCACAGTCCATCTTCCACCAAACGATTCACTGTGTTATATATTCCCATGGTTTTAAAAATCCATTCAGAGTGTAAACTAAGTGGCTCTCATGTTCATCACAGAGTTGTGCTGTCATCACCTCAATTTTCCTTACTCTAAAAAGAAAAATCCCATAACCCTTCTACCCCCCAGAAATAGAATATGGGTTGGGAATGGGAACTGATTCTTAATGTATGTAGAATTTTTAATAATGTTTATTGTAAATGTGTGGAAATGAATAGATTTGGTGGTAATATATTTACATTACAGTGAGTATAACTAACACTGCTTTTTTATGAATGTGATTGTGACCAAAAGGGGTAGTCTGTCAATATAATATTTTAATTGAAAGGAAGGTAGAGAATAATGAGGGACTGTGTAATATAGTGACTTTGGTGATGCATGAAGATTGTGGCTAATAGTATAAGAATATTCTTTACATGTAACACTGATAGACTTTGAAAACATACTAAGTGAAAGGAGCCAGAACACAAAAAGAAATATATTGTATATTTCCAATGAAATTAAATACTCAGAATAGGCAAACTCACAAAGACAGAAAGTAAATCAGTGATTGTCAGTGGCTTAGGGGAGGGGAGAATGGAAAGTCAATGCTACCAGGTTTTCTTTTGGAAGTGATGAAAAAGTTCTGTAATTACATAAAAGTGATGTTTGTAAAATTGTGAATATGCTAAAAAAACACTGAATTGTACACTTTAAAATAATGACATATGGTATATGAATGCTATCTCAATAAAACAATTACTTTAAAAAAGTGTTAATAAATGAAACTTTAAAATTATTGCATATCACCTTTCCCCACAAATCATACTGACTTGTATCTGTTGCAATGCATTTTTGTTCAAAATTGACTTCTTTTATGACAATTCTCCTGGCAAAAGAACTGGCTTCAGTTTTTTAATATTTGGTTCCAAATTAAGTTTATCTTCAGCCTGGGTCAGCAGCAGGACATAGGATCTGAATGTGGGTCTGGGCAGCTTGAAGGAGAACATGCTTCCCCCACCTATTCTTCTAGGATCTGGCATTACCAGTGGAAGCACCAGGGCCACCCAACACCTCCAGACACCTCTGGGCATTGGGCTCCAGGTGCTGAAGTCCTAGGCCTGCCTGGGGCCTGGCTGGGAAGACTGACAGGCCAGTCGTGAACAAGCAACTGCCCAAGTAAGGAGCAGGGCACAGGGAAGGCCTGTGCTTGTGCAGGGGCCCACTACCCAGAAGGGGCCGACCACTCCACCACGAGAGACCGCACACACAGGGCCTGTGGCCTGCATCTCAGGACCTCTAACAGCTTGTAGAATTTGAAGAAACATTGGGCAAGTTTCTGACATGCAAATATCTATTAAATCAGGGACTTTGTCAGTGCAGAGCTAGCAAACTTGATGCTACTGTAATTTGACCAAAGAGCCAGAACCCAATTAGTAGAATTAAAGCCCCAATTAATGGCAGCTGAATGTCAAATCTCCCAACAGTCCAAGGTTTTGCTCAGATATGTGATGAGGAGGACTCTGTTGCAAAACGGTTTTAAATCAAATTTGGAAGCATGTAGCTAATAACGTGTCAGTTTGTTTAGTAATTAAAACATTTGTGCCTGATATTGGAGCTTCTGAAGTCGCCTGTAGTCAGCTCCTCCAATTTGTCCACTTCCTATGGGCTATTTGCCTCAATTGTTTGTTCAGCTGGAGATAGTCAAGCCAGCAAGGTATTTGTACCACAGGGCTTGTATTAGCCAAATTTGATGACATATGGCTCTCAGCACTTGACATTTTTGTGTGAAAGAATGGCTTATTTGGAGGATTTGAGCCTCTGGATTACAAATCAAGGAAAACACCAAGAACAATAACAAAAAAAAAAAGCCAACAAAATTGTGTAGGTCTCCATTCAATAGACTTTTTCTTGGTTTATCCTGCTTCCCTTCTTGGCAAGAATTATTACCAATAATAATATTATAAATAAAAATATTCCTAATATTGTCTGGTTTCATCATGGTGGGAGAGGGTTTTTGCTCCATGTTATTTTCTAATATGATTACTTTTACCAAGTGGAGTTGTTAATCTCCCTTCTTGGTGGCACATACTTTATGTAAATAGTCCTGGAGCACTAATTTAAATTTACTGAAGGATATTCATAGGGAAAGAGTGATCATCCATCTCACATATGGTGAAAACGTGGAACATTCCCAGGTGGTGGGAATTTAGTTTTAACTGTGTCCTATAACAAATAATCCCATAATAGATCCTGGACTGTAAAATAATCTGTCATTAATGGATCTAGGAGAGTATCTGTCTCAATGTGTCCTCCAGTCCTGCTGGGTTGGAGGCAAAATAGGAAATCCATATTCATGAGGAAAGATATGGAATGGTCTTATGTTACAGAATCCTCATAAACATGAAAATGAGACATGTCCCTTTTAAGTATATAAAAGAGCCATGGAAATGTTTGTAAAAATTATTAAGTGATGTAAGTCTTCCCAAAGGTCTAGAATTAAGAGAAATTAAAATTTTGGGCAAAAGTGAAACCCCGGTAAGAATAATCAATGGTGAGAGTTCTGGGAAGATGGCAAAGGAGTAGCTCATACTCTGAGGTGAAGCTCTCATTAAAAAAAAAAAAAAAAGTAAGGAGAAAGCATAGACATCATCCCAGAGAGCTAGTTTGGGGCCCTGGAGGAAAGAAGAGTGCCACATTCATCACTGAAGAGAACTGGGGATGGAGAAATTAAGGGCCCAAAAGGAAAACTGAGCGGCTGACACCACAGCTGGGAATGGCACCCATCCCCCACCCTCAAGGAGAACAGGGTCCATAAAACCTGCAGCTAAGTAGCCAGCAGAGAGGAAAATGGGCATATTCCTCCCAGGGAAGAGAGGGTGTGGCAGAGGATGACCGTGGTTATTGTTAAGGGAGTTTAACAATATAAGTTTGTTTTGAATCCATGGTTCAGAAGACAAAGGAAATCGAAGGATTCATCACAGTGGAAAGATTTGACAAAGAGCACCATCTGATGGCTAGCCAGGAAAGTGAAGACAGACAGGCTTTGTTGCCGCTGATTCTTTCCCAGTCACTTTGATCTATTCTATGACACATTATTGGGTCCCTGACCCTGTTTTGATAACTTAAACTGGGAAAATTTAAAGTTTTAGAAAAAACTGAACCAGAAATCAAAAAAGAGCTGTGGAAAAGAAAACACTAGGCAAGAGAAACAAATTGATGAACAGAGTAAGATCACCAAGATGATTAGATGCCTAGATAGCAACAACAACAAAATAACAAAACACAGAAAGAGGAATATATGGCCAAGCAAGGAAACAAACCAAGAATCCAGATGAGACACAGGAGTAAAAATAACCAGTGATGTTAACACAAATCTCCTTAATCAATTCCAGAAGTTGAAGGAAGATATGACTAATGAGATGAAAATATTAAGATGACACTGTTAGGTGCATAAATGTTTATGATTGTTCTTTCTTCTTGAAAGATTATCCCTTTTACTAATATGTAGTGTCCATCTTTGTCTCTCACAAGAGTTTTGTATTTTTGTCCAATATTACCCTTTTTTGTTTCTGTTTCTTGTAAGATTGTTTTCTAGCCATTCACTTTCAACCTCCTTGAATCTTTGGGTCTAAGGTGAGTTTCTTGTAAGCAGCATATAGATGGGTCATATTTCCTTATCCATTGTGCCTATCTGTGTCTCTTGACAGGTGAGCTTAATCCATTGCCATTCAGTGTTATTACTTCCAAGGAATTACTTACATTAGCTATATTTTCTTTGGATTTCTGTATGTCATATTTTGTTCTTATTTCTCTTTTTGCCTTTTAAAAAAAGATTTATTTTTTTATTTATTTCTTTCCCCTTTCCCCCCTGTCCCCAGTTATCTGCTCTCTGTGTCCATTCACTGTGTATTCTTCTGTGACCACTTCTATCCTGATCAGTGGCACCGGGAATCTGTGTTTCTTTTTGTTGCATCATCTTGTTGTGTCTGCTCTCCGTGTGTGTGTGCGGTGCCATTCGTGGGCATACTGTACTTTCTTTCACGCTGGGCAGCTCTCCTTACGGGGTGCACTCCTTGCGCATGGGGCTCCTCTATGCGGGGGACATCCCTGCGTGGCACGGCACTCCTTGCGCGCATCAGCACTGCACATGGGCCAGCTCCACATGGGTCAAGGAGGCCTGGGGTTTGAACCGCAGACTTCCCATGAGGTAGGCGGATGCCCTATCCATTGGGCCAAGTCCGCTTCCCTCTCTTTTTGTTTTTTAGTTGTTTTTTTTACACCCTCCTCCAACTCTGTCTCTTCTGTTTTATTCCTTCCTCCTGCAGAACTCCCTTTAGTAATTCTTGAAGGGCAGGTTTCTAATTGGCTTACTCTATTAGTTTCTGTTTATTGGTGAATATTTTGAAATCTCCAACATTTTTGAATGACAGTTTTGCTGAATAGAGTATTCTTGGCTGAAAATTTTTTCTTTTATTACCTTGACTATGTCATGTGACTGTATTCTTGCCTCCATGGTTTCAGATGAGAAATCAGCACTTAATCTTATTGACCTTCCCTTGTACGTGATGGCTCTCTTTTCTTTTGCTGCCTTCAGTATTTTCTCTCTGCCTTGAGCATATGTCTTGGAATAGGGCTGTTGGGATTTATGCTGTTTGGGGTGTGTTGTGCTTCCTAGACATGTACATCCATCTCCCTCAATAGGTTTGGGAAGTTTTCAGCCATTATTTCATCCAACATCTCTTCTGTCCCTTCTCTTCTCATTCTGGGGTGCCTATAATGTGTATGTTTGTGCATTTTATGTTGTTATTCAAATCTCCATGTATTTTTTCTATCTTTCCATCTATCATTTCTACTATCTGTTTGATTTCAGATGTACTAATTTCCGCATCACTAATTCTTTCTTCTGCCTCTTCAAATCTGATGTTATTTGCTGGGAGGGTATTTTTTATTTCTTTGATTGTGCCATTCATCAACATCATATCTGTTATCTTTTTGGGTATGTTTACAATTTCTTTAGTATGCTCTCCAAGTGTTTTAATATCCTAATCTCTTCCTTCACTTCATTAAGTTGGACCATAATATTTGTTTGGAGAGCTTTGATCAGTTGTTTGATGTTTTGCTCCACTTCCTGGTGTTTAGCTAGTTCACTAGATTGGGCTATGTCTTCCTGATTATTGGTATGGTTTATAATTTTTTGTTGCTGTCTGGTCATCATTTTATGTTGATGGTTTGTTCATTTGATTATCTTCTCTGTCTAGTCTTGGGTTTTATTTAGGTATTGTTTTTTGTGCACGTGTTAAGTCTTCCTTTTGATACTTTGTTTTTTATTTTCTATTTCCTTGTTGTTGTCTAAGTTCCTTAGACTGATCAAAAAAGATTGGGGCCAGGGAAAGCAAAGGAGATAAGAAAAGAAAAAGTATAATAGTAGTAAATGGTAGTAGAAGAACCATATAAGACCTAAGTGAATGAATATTAAAATCATGTAAGCTCTGTAGAGTTACAGGAATAAAAAGTGGAATTCCTACAATGAGAATGGAACTGAATATGGAGAAGAATACAGTGTGAATTAAAAGACCAGTGTGGTCAGGAGAGAGGTAGAGAAAAGAAAGGACAATAACATAAAGAGTGAATAAAAGATGGAAAACAGAGTAGAGGAGTTAGAAATAAAAAGCCAGAAATTTGGTGGCTAAACAAAGAGTGGTGGAATGTAAGAGCAACAACAGAAGATGTAAGATAGAAAGATGTAAAGGAAAGGAGATAGTGTTGTTAGCCAAAATCAGTACACACAGAAAACTGAGGGAGTGTTGAATTCCCATCCCAGGGAGCCCTGTACAAGGGCAAAAGTGAAGTGAATTACAAGGGCAAAGTGAAGTGAAGAAGGATGGTCCAGTGATGATCCCTTGATGCTGATGAGCCTATCGTTATGAGCCTGTGTACTTAAAATTTCTATGTGGCCTAGAGCTGCTGTGTGCCTATGAGTTACCTCCTGAGAGCCTCTATGTAGCTCAAATGTGGCCACTTTCTAAGCCAAACTCAGCATATAAATACATTACCTTCCCACCTGCATGTAATATGACTCCCGGGGATGAGCCTCCTCGGCACTGAGAGATTACTACCAATCCCAGCTGGTAATGCAATGAGAAAAAGACCTTGAGTAGGAGGGGTAAATGGTAAAGACAAATGATTTTATTTGGCTAAGAAACTTCAAAATGAGTCAGGAGGTCATCAGAGGGGCCACATTTATGTCTCTGCAGGATCCCAGAGATAGCCAAAGTAGATACAATCCAAGTAGTACTGCTCCTGAAGGCTACAGAGACACACAGGTTCTGCAGTTATGGCAGATGGCTCTGGAGTTCAGTGCCTTGCCAGTGGGCCCTACTTTGGAATTTGTGCTCCTGAGTGTGAAGGAGTTGGACTGAAATGAGACTTCTCTACACATGCCTCTTCTGTCACATTTACTGGACTTGTGGTTGTCACTGGAGTTGGTGTATGCTCAGGAGACTTGAGTCTCTGGACTGTGCATGTACCAGCAGGGCCCTGAGGCTCAGCAGAGTTGCCACACCTACTCTCTTGTTCGATGGACTTACCCAGGTCTGCTGATAGGGAGGAGAGGATAGTCAACCACTACACCAGGGAACCAAGAGAACCCACAACTCCAAGCAGGAGAATCACATCCATCAGCCATATGGAACCTAAATCCCCTCTCAATTTAGAGGTGAAGTGGACATCACCATCCCAGGGTCCTCAGGATGGAGGAAGAAAATATGGATTAGAGTTTACTTCCTGGTATTCTTTTATAGAACTATTGTGACTCTAGCAATGGAAGAAATTGCATCATTGATGTGGAGACAGTGGCTGTGGGAGTTGCTTGGGGGCAGGGAGAGGGAAGAAGAGGTGTGATATGAGGGAATTTTGGGGACTTGGAGTTGTCTTGAATGGTATTGCAGGGTCCAATGCAGGACATTATATATCCTGCCATAACCCACTGAATGGACTTGGAGAGAGTGTAAACTACAATGTAAACTATAATCCATGTGGTGTAGCAATGCTCCAAAATGTATTCATCAAATGCAAAGAATGTGGTACACTGATGAAAGAGGTTGTTGATGTGGGAGGAGTGGGAGTGGGGAGTCAGGACTATGGAAAACTCATGTTTTTTAATGTAACATTTTGTGTGATACATGTATCTTTTAAAAAAAGAAAGGAATTTTGAACCAAAAAAAAAGAGGTGACACTGTGTGAGCATAAAGAACAATTTGAAAGCCTGTAAAGAAAAGTACATAACTTATAGAAATGAAAGACACAGTAGAATAGATTAAAAATACATTGTTATATAATAGCAGATTTGATTTGGTTGAGGACAGAATTAGTGAAGTAGATGACAGAGCATTTGAACTTAAAAAGACAGAACAGAAAGTGAAAAGAATGGAATGGAAATGATTTAACAGGTTTTCCAGGAATTGTATGATAGCATGAAACACACAACAAATGCATTATAGGATTCCAAGAAGAAGAGAACAGAAAAGGGGCAGAAAGAATTTTTAAGGAAATAATGGCTGACAATTTTCCAAACCTTATGCAAGACATGAATATCAATATTTCAGAATTACAACATACCTTAAACAGAATAAATATGAATATATTTAATCTGAGACATATTCTATTTAGAACTGAAAATGCAAGAAATAAAGAAAGGTTTCTTAGAGCAGCAAAAGAAAAGCAATTTATCACTTACATGGAAGCCTCATTAAGTCTAAGTGCTGATGTCTCCTCAGAAACAATGGAGGTAAGGAAACAGTGGCACAATATTTTTAAGGTACTGAAAGAAAAAACTGCCAGCCAAGAATTCTGTCTCCAGCAAAACCATTCTTAAGAAATATTTAAAGCCTTCACAGACAAAGAAAATCTGAGAGTATGTCACCAAGAGACTGGTTCTACAAACATACTGCAGTGTATGTTACAGCCTGAAAGGAAACAACAAGGGTGATAGACTTGGAGAAGAGTTTAGTAATGAAGATAATAAATAAGGGTTACTGGAAGAGTTAAAAGACAGAAAATAGTAAGATATGACAACAGAATTCCAAGGGATGAAATGGACAAGATAAGCAAAGCTTTATAGTAATATTGAATGTTAATATACTGAACTCCTCAATCAAAAGACATAGAATGACAGAATGGATTAAAAATATGAGCTATCTGCTCATTGAATACAAGGGGCTCAGTTTATTTTTTATTTTTTTTAGTTGTTTAAAGAGGTACTGGGGATTGAACCCAGAACCTCATACATGGGAAACAGGCACTCACCCACTGAGCTACACTCACTCCTCCAAAGACTCTAGATTCAAGGACACAATCAGCCTGGAAGTGAAAGGTTGGAAAGAGCTATTCCAATGCAAGTAGTAATAAAAAAAGATCTGGAGTAATGACATTAATATCAGACAAAATAGATTCTAAATGAAAAACTGTTATAATGGATGAAGAAGGTAACTATATATTAATAAATGGGAAAAGTAAAGAAGAATAAATAACAGTAATAAATATTTATGCACCTAACTTAGTTCACCAAATTAGATGAGGCATACAGTGGCAAACCTGGAGGGAGAAATTGGTGTTTCTACTTTCAGAATTGAATAAAACACCTGGATAGAGAATAAATAAGGAAAAAGAGAGCTTGAATAATATGCTAAATGAAATAGAGCTAACATACATTTATAGAACATTACACCCCAAAGCAACATGATGTACATTCTTCTCAAGTTCTCATTAACCTTTCTCCAGGACAGACTTTTTGTTGGGACATGAATCAGATCTCAAAAAATTTAAAAAGATTGAAATTAAAGAAAGAACTGTCTCTATTTTTTAAAAAAGATTTATTCATTTATTTATTTCTCTCCCCTTTTCCCCCACCCTGGTTGTCTTTTCTCTGTGTCTATTTGCTGCATCTTCTTCTTTGTCCACTTCTGTTGTTGTCAGAGGCACTGGGAATCTGTGTTTCCTTTTGCTGCGTCATCTTGCTGTGTCAGCTCTCCATGTGTGTGGCACCATTCCTGGGCAGGCTGTACTTTCTTTCGTGTTGGACAGCTCTCCTTATGGGGCACACTCCTTGTGCATGGGGCTTCCCTACACGGGGGACCCCCCTGCGTGGCAGGGCACTCCTTGAGCGCATCAGCACTGTGTGTGGCCAGCTCCACACGGGTCAAGGAGGCCCAGGGTTTGAACCGCGGCCCTCCCGTGTGGTAGACAGACGCCCTAACCACTGGGCCAAGTCCGCCACCAAGAACTGTCTCTAATCATAATGGAAATAAGTTGGAAATTAATAAGAAGTTGAAAAAAGTACACTCCTAAATAATCAGTGATTCAAAGAAGAAATTGCAAGCAAAGTCAGTAAATATCTCAAGATGAGTTAAAACAGAGACATAACATATAAAAACTTATGACAGAGAAGCAGAAGTGGTTCATATAACTGGGCTTCTGCCTACCACATGGGAGGTCATTGTTTCAGATCCCCATGCTTCCTGAAGAAGACAAAGACCCTGGAATGATAGGTGGGCATGGCAAACTGACATAACAAGGGACACAAGAATAAAATACATGACGAGAGACACAAAAATGCAATGAGCAGATGTTCCTGGTGCCTCCTAAAGAAGACAGTGAGCTGATGTGATGGGAAGGCTGGTGAGCTGATGCAACAAGATGATGCTACATGAAATATGGGGAGGAAAAGCAGAATAAGAAACGTAACAATGCAGGGAGCAGAGGTGGCTCTAGCAATTAAGCACCTCCCTCCCACAGCGGAGGTCCAGGGTTTGGCTCCCAGTGCCTTCTATAGAATCAAGGATGATGAACATGCACGGTAAGTGAAAAACAACAAGGGGGTTTGGGAGAAATAAGTAAATAAAGTAAATCTAAAAAAACCCCAACTTATAACAGGGGAGCAGATGAGGCCCAAGTGTATGAGTATCTCCTTCCCATGTATGAGGCCCTGAGTTCAATCCCCTGTACCTCCTAAAACAATTATGGCAGTGCTCACAATGAAATTTATATCCTTCAATGTTTACTTTAAAAAAGAAGAAAGAGCTAAAATTAAAGACATAACTGTACATTTGGAGGAACTGGAAAAAGAGCTGAAAACCAACCCAAAAGCAAGTAAAAGAAAAGAAACAATAAAGATTAGAGCATGACTAAATAAAATGGCTAATAAAAGTAGACAAAAGAGAGAATCAACTGAACCAAAAGATGGCTCTTGGAGAACATTAGCTAGTTTAAACAAAGGAAAAAGAGACAATGCAAATAAATAAAATTAGAAATGAGATGGGGGCATTAATGCCACCTGAGCAGAAATGAAAACATCAAAGAAGGATAATATTAACTGTATGCAAACAAACTTTGTGGGAAACAAAGGCATGGTGGTCTTGCAGGAAGAGACATGCTGTTTCCATGGCTGTGCTTTTAACATAGGAATGCAGCAATTAAGCCTTTTGGATTAACAGGACAAAGTTGTCTGGGGCAAGGAGAAATATGGGCAAACACACTTTGCAGTTTGAAAGGAATACTAAATCTTTGTACTCTGAGATAAGGTCTTTAATTTATGAGTATTGTTAATGTGTAGCTACAATGCTTGTTATCACAATAGCTTGAGTATATGTAATGCCACTTGTAGATAATAAAGTTGTCTAAGGAGTCTCTACTTGCAGATCCCCTGTTCCCAACTCTCTCTCTCTTTCTTTCTCTTTGTTTCATTCTCTCTTTCTCTTTGTTTTATTTCCAATACCTTTTGGGCCCAAATCTCCAACAAAATTTGACCATGTTCATGAAATGGATAAATTTCTAGAAATTCATGAGCAACCCTCACTGAGCCTAGAAGAAATCAAAGACCTCGACAAGCCAATCACAAGTAAAACAAATGTAACAGTCCTCAGAACCCCCCCGGCCCCCAAAATGAAAGGCCCAAGACCAGTTGGCTTCACAGTGAATTCTGCTAATCATTCAAAGATGATCTAACACTGGTATTTCTCAACCTCTTCCAAAAGTTGAGCAGGAAGGAACACTACCAAACTCTGTCAGTGAAGCCATCACCTCAATACTAAAGCCAGATAGAGATATTAGGAAAAAAAATTATAGACAAATAACTCTAATGAATATAGGTGCAAAAATCTTAAAAAAAAAAATACTTCCTGACCAAATTAAAAAACACATTAAAATTATGCATCATAATCATATCTATATATATTTTTTGAGGTACTGGTGCCAAGGATTGAATGTAGGACCTTGTATGTGGGAAACCAGCACTTAACCCCTGAGTCACATTGGCTCCCCTGAGTTAGTTTTTAAAAATTTTTTGCTTGTTTGTATTACTTTTAGGAGGGACTGGGAGCTAAATGTGTGGGAAGCAGAGGCTCACCATTTGACCAACATCCACTCCCTGATCATATGGGTTTTATAGCAGGTATGCAAGGATAGTTCAATGTAAGAAAATCAGTGTATTACACCTCATTAATAAATTGAAGATAAAACAAATCACTTGATTATCTCAATTGAGCTGAAAAGACTCTTGACAAAACACATCACTTCTTGATAAAAACTCTCTGAAACATAGCAAGAGAAGGAATCTTTATCAATAGGATAAAGGCCATATGTGAAAAAACCCAAGACAAACATGGTAGTGAATGGTGAAAGATCATTTTTTTCCCAATGAGACTGGGAAAAAAACAAGGATGTCCACTATTTCTGCTGTTAATCAATATCGTGCTAGATGTTCTAACTAGAGCAATTATGCAAGAAAACATACAAAAGGCACCCAAATAGGAAAGGAAGAAGTAAAATGTTCACTATTCCCTGATGATATGGTCCTATCTTAGAATATCCTGAAAAATTCACCACAAAATTACTAGAACTAATAGACATTTTTAGCAAAGTGGCAGAATAAAAGATTAGTATGCAAAAATATTATACACTACTAAAGAGCAAACTGAGGAGGAAGGTAGGAAAAAAATTCCATTTACAAGAGTGACTGAAAGAATTAAACACTTAGGAATAATCAATCAAAGACATAAAGGGCCTGTATTTAAAGAACTACAAAACATTTTAATTTATTTATTTATTTTTAAAGATTTATTTATTTATTTATTTTTCTCCCCTTCCCCCCCCCTTGTCTGTTCTCTGTGTCTATTTGCTGCGTCTTTTTTGCCCGCTTCTGTTGTTGTCAGCAGCACAGGAATCTGTGTTTCTTTTTGTTGTGTCATCTTGTGTAAGTTCTCCGTGTGTGCGGCACCATTCCTGGGCAGGCTGTACTTTCTTTCGCCCTGGGCGGCTCTCCTTATGGGGCGCACTCCTTGCGCGTGGGGCTCCCCTACACGGGGGACACCCCTGCGTGGCAGGGCACTCCTTGCGCGCATCAGCACTGCACATGGGCCAGCTCCACATGGGTGAAGGAGGCCCGGGGTTTGAACCGCAGACCTCCCATGTGGTAGACGGATGCCCTAACCACTGGGCCAAGTCCGCCACCCCAAAACATTTTTGAAAGAAACCAAGGAAGTCTTTAATAAATTGAAGAACATTCCATGTTCATGTGTTGGAAGACTAAACATCACTAAGATGTCAATTTTACACAAACTGAACTATAGATTTAATGCAATGCTGATACAAGTTCAAAAGCCTTTTTTGTAAAATTAGAAAAACCAATTATCAAATTTATCTGGAAGGATATGGGCCCCTGAGTAACCAAAACTATCTTAAACTAGGAGAATGAAGTTGAAGGACTCTCACTTTCTGACTCCAAAGCATATTATTTACCTAAAGTGGTAAAAAACAGCATGTACTGGCATAAAGATAGATTGATGGGATCAAATCAAGAGTTCCAAAATAGACCCTCATATCTATGGTCAAGTGATTTTTGACAAGGCTGTGAAACAAACCCAGCTGAATCAGAACAGCCTATTCAACAAATGGTGCTGGGAAAACTGGATACTCATATCTCAAAGAAAGGAAAGGATCCATATCTTATGCCTTATATAAAAATTATCTCAAAATAGGCCAAGGACCTAAATCACCATAGAACCATAGAACCATAAATCACCTGGTAGAAAATGTAGGGAGACAACTTTTAGATTGTGTTAAGTGGTGCTTTCTTGGCCCTTACACCCAAAACACAAGCAGTGAAATAAAAAATAGATTTAAAGGACTTAAGACTTCCTCAAAATTAAACATTTTTGCATTTCAAACAATTTTTCAAGAAGGTTAAAAGGAAGCATATTCAATGGGAGAAAAACCAACAAGGATTTTATTTCCATCTTTTATAAATAGATCACATAAGTCAATGACCATAAAACAACCAAATTTAAAAATGGGCAAAGGAATTGAATAGACTTTTTTTTCCAAAGAGGAAATACAAATGGCCAAAAGAGCTCATGAAAAGATGTTCAGCATCACTAGCTATTAGTGAAATGATCAAAACTGCAATGTGATAATGTTTCATGCCATACAGAATGGCCATTATTAAAAAGACAGAGAATTACAAGTGTTTGAGAGGATGTAGAGAAATATGAACACTCCATCACTGTTGATGGGAATGTGAATGGTGTTGCCTCTGTGGAGGATGATTTGGTGGTCGCTCAGGAAGCTAAATATAGAACTACTCTATGATCCAGCAATCCTACAACTAGGAATATATACAGAAGAACTGAAAGAAAGAATGCTAACAGATATTTGCACATCCATGTTCATAGTGGCATTACTCATAATTGCTAAAAGATGGAAACAGCTTAAATGCCCACCAAACAATGAATGGAAAAACAAAATGTGGCATAAACTTGCAAGATAATACTCTTCACATGTAAGAAGAAATGAAATCAGGATGCATGTGACAACAAGGATTAACCTTGAGGATACTATGTTGAGTGAAAGAAGGCAGAAACAAAAGGATGAATATTGTATGTTCTCACTGATATGGACTAAATACTATTAGTAAGCTTATGTAATTACACCATAGAGTACAGGTTAGTAGGAGATAAAATGCTAGCTAAGAAGGGGGAGGTATATGGAATATATGTAAAATGTTTAATAAAGTCAGTTGTAAATATGTTGCAATGGAGAGAGTTGAAAGTAGCACATTATTATGACTATTACATACACTGTATTACATACACTGCTTATTTATAACTTGTGATTGTAGTTGAAAGATGTAGTCTAGGGAGGTTAATGTTAATTGAAAGACAGCTATAGGATAGTCTACATAGTGATTTTGGTGGTAGATGAGGATTCTGTTTAATAATATAAATACAAGAATGTTCTTCAACGACAAGATGTTAAGAATTTGGTGATATATAAGAAAAATACAACCAATATAGACTATAATTACCAACAGTATTGTAATATTTTTGTAGGAAAGGTAAAGAAGGTACTATATCAATGCTAAAGGTAAAAAAAAGAGTTTAGTTTTATGAGAGATGAATATGATTAAACCTTTTTTTCTTCATTTCCTTCATTAAGAAGGAGATATAGGTCATGTAATTTAACCAATCTCTTCGCATTTATGTATCTTTCTGAACACTGGAGAAATAATTGAGTTTGCTTTTAGGATTAAATATGACAAATGTGACTGGACAGAAATTTTTAGATTAACGCTTTTATAATTTGTTAAGCTGCCTTTGTATATTATTTTATTTTTGGAAGTTGAGATAAAGTTTGAAAAAATCAATGAGGGAGTAGATGTAGCTCAAGAGGTTGATTTCCTGCTTCCCACGTATGAGGCCCTGGATTCAATCCCTGGTACCTTCTAAAAACAAAATAAAAATAATGAAATAAACCAACTCTCATTGGAGAGCGGATGTAACTCAGTGGGCGAGTTCTTGCTTCCCCTGTAAGAGGTCCTGAGTTCAATCTCTGGTAACTCTTGAAAAAAACAACAGTGGTGGCGGGGTGACGTCATCAACCAGCGCCGGAAGCCATACCCTGAAAACACCTCCGCGATCCTCTGGAGGATGGTAGAGGCTGGAGAGGGGCTGCACAGACGCGGAATTGAAGAAAGAGAACAGTATCAGGTAGGAAACTTCTATCCGGGACCAAGTGGTCCTCTTCGCTTCCCTCTCAGCGGGGCCCTGCGAAGCCTCTGGGCTCTGCAGCAGGCGGCCTGGACCCCTCTCACCCGGGAAAGAGATTTTCGGGGAACTAACAGCAGTGAGTTGGGGCCCCGTGCGTATCCAGGCACAGAGACCCAGTGCTGAAAACAATTTGCTGCGGGGTGCTGCAAGCAAAAGGGCCCCCATTTTGGGGGGTTGGGGAATAAAACCTCAGCAGATTGGCTGTGGCTGAGCGGCGCAGTCACAACATCCAGTTTCTGCCGGTTGAATTCCCTAAATGCAGACTGGACCTTTCCGAGGGTCCCGCCTTTCTGCAATGACGCTGTCTGACTCACCGAGGCAGGAAAACCTAGCAGGGAAGGAACTTTAGGCAGAAAAGCCTCACGGAGGAAAACGGAGAGGGAGGATTAAACTGAACACCTGCGGGACTGGAGAGTTCCAGAAATGGAAAGTGTAAGGAAAATGGGGGACTGAGTGAGGAAGAGACTTTAAACAAATCATAGGAGCAGGGGACAAAATTCTATACAGAAACAAAGAGAACAGATCAAGATTCCTGAAGAAGGAAGAGAGGCGAAACTGGCAAGTTATGGCAGGCTGTTGTGTTTCTTGTACTGGGGAAAGGAGGGCTTATAAGAGATAGGAATTAAGTTAAGCTTCAGTTTGCTGACGTAGGGCTTAGCATAAAGGTCTCCATCTAGGGTCTACTTAATTTATTTAACTTACCCCAGTTTGATCTGGCTGTCAGCCATTGAGAGTTGTGATAAAAATTTAAGGTGTTGAATCCATTTTCATTTACTGCCTAAGGCCTTGGGGTAATATTTGCTAGTTGTTTTCATGTTTGGCTCATAGATGGTCATGATGCCAGTTTTAAAATGATCATAATTTTTAGGTAATCCCAGACATAAATAATTTGCTGGGTCACAAATGATTGGTGACACACATTCAAATCTTTGGGAAAAACAGTCCACCAGGGAGATTATAATGAATACTATGAGTGATAAAAGGTCCAAATGCCCACCTCATAGTATATGCCTAAGCCCAGTTCCCATGTTTTGACCCAAATGAAATCAAAGTGATCAAAAGGAAGGCCTTACCTGTTTAAATCATGTAGTGCATTTAATTATTTCATTCAATTTTACCTTAACTTTCATAGACGTATGTATCCAAATACAACAGGTGATGTTGGCAATGACAAAAATGCCTCCTTGTGCAGCTAATAAATAACAAGTAATAAGTAACAAATCTAATGACTTGTTCTGCAGCTATAGCTTTAGCTGTAGATTCAGTAATTTCTCCTATTGTGATTCTAATCCTGTTTTCATTTGTGTTAGCCCCAAGCCAAGATAGCAGCAATCTGCCCAAAGACCCAAACCCAGAATCATTACCTCCCTGGGTAAATTCTCTTTCCCCTGAGACTGTAGCTTGAGGGGAGTAGTCCAGTGAGAAGTTTCAGATTTATTATAAATTCCTAAAGGACTGTGAGGTGACCAAATGCACATTGCCCAGGCATTTTATCAACTGTCAAGGTAATTTACAACCCAGTCAAGTATCTGATAACATTTCCAAAACAAAAATATTGCCTGGGGAAATGGATATGGCTCAAGTGATTGTGCTCCCACCTACCATATAGGAGGTCCAGGGTTTGATTCCCAGAGCTGCCTGTTGAAAGGCAAGCTGGCCATAATGGTGAGCTGGCCTGACTAGAGTGCTGAGAACTGGCCCATGCAGAGAGCTGGCCCAGTAAGATGATGCTACAGAAAGAGGCACAGAGGAGAGACGACAAGAGATGCAGCGACCAGGGAGCTGAGGTTGCATAAGAGTTTGAGCACATCTCTCCTTCTCTGGAAGGTCCAGGATCAATTCCCAGTGCCACCTAAAGAGAAGACAAGCATACATAGAAGAACACATGGAGAGCAGACAGTAAGTGCAAGGCAATGGGACGGGGGAGAAATAAATAGATAAAATAAATCTTAGAAAAATTTTTAAAATTTATTGCCTGACAGAACAATGTAAATACAGTCAAAGTGATGGTTTTTGTAGATTTATTAGTAGGAATACTATCTCTTGTCCTTAGTATACAAGGGTCTGTCTTACTGAGACTATAAATGAAAAGCTTACCAAAATTTATTTGTGTTGTGAATATTTTGCAGATCCAGTAACCTAAACCTGAAAGTGGACATACATTGTTAATGTAACTTGTAGTTTGTGGAAGTATATGGACTATTATGGCAAGTTTTCCAAACTCTTCTATGATACCTTTATAATTCTCTCAATCAGTTGTGTCTATTGTGTGGTTTACACTGAGCAAAAGCAGTTACTTTCCTTCCAATACACTTTAAAGACCAGTTCCCGAGACACTGGGTTTCCAAGTGAGAAAGTTTATTTGCTAGGCAAGCAAAGAGATCATTGTCTAGCAAGGGCCCAAAAACCTGCCTCCTTGATTTTGAGGAGTTTGGGGTTTTTATTGTTTCAAACAGGGGAGGGTGGAGTGGTTATAATCACAATAATAAATATACATAAGCCTAGTTTTCAAATAACCATAAACAAAAGTAAGATCAGACTGTAGTAACCATCACAATAGTATGTGTACACAAGGGTGTGCCTCATTTGAAATAACCATAAAGAAAGGTGAGGTTGACCTAGCCAGTTTCAGTAATTTCAGGTATTAGCTTTGGACTATTCTATAATATAGTGAAAAAATAAGGGAAAAAACATCTGTATAATAATTCAGTAATCATAAACTTAAGCTAATTCTTAATTCTTTATTACAAGGTTCCAGGTCCAGGAAATTTTAAAGCAGAATAAAGAAGACTTGGTTCTAGTATTCAAATCTGATATGAAACAACGTGTGCAGTTTGATCTGAAAAGAGTGAAC
The DNA here is from genome assembly GCF_030445035.2 of Dasypus novemcinctus. Classification (NCBI taxonomy): domain Eukaryota; kingdom Metazoa; phylum Chordata; class Mammalia; order Cingulata; family Dasypodidae; genus Dasypus; species Dasypus novemcinctus. The sequence continues at coordinate 6,485,686 of NC_080695.1, read as the reverse complement.
CATTTGGGATAAAAAAGAAAATTGTTATGGGTAGAACTGTGGGGTCCCTTGCAACGTGCATATATCAGGGTTCATGGTGACAATTTAAACAGTCTATAAGGTTACATATCTTTGAAAGCCCTTGTAGAAACAGACAATGACATTGTCTTTCCAAGCCAGTGCAAGGGCAAAGTAGAATGAAATATAAAGATTTTATACATTATGAGTATTAGTAAGGTAGAGTCTGTGTGAGGACTTGTTTATATTAGGATTTGATCTGGCACCTTGGGAATAAGTAGTCTACTTTGTGACATTGTCTACTTCCCTTCCTGGCTAGTTGGATTTTTAACTCCCCATAATTAGTCCAGGAGTCTGAGAGAACATTTTTTTTGTTGAGAAGTGTGGACCCATGGCTCCACACCCTGTAATTAATTTGCATTACCAAAAGTTAGGAGTACTTGGCAGGGTTTCCTTTTAATCAGGATCTAGGGCTGTATTTGTACGTGTCATTTTCAGTAGATCCATTATCCTGGTGTCAGATTATGATTAATGTAGTGTCTGTCATGTGGGACGGGAAAAGTGTCCTTTACTTGTTGAAGGTAATCTTTGGCATAATGCATTAATGATTTGCAAATTGGGTCATGTCATTGTGTGACAATGTTCTCAATTTATTCCCAGAGATAGGTCTGCCAGGAAAAATTTCATATGGGGGGAATTTGAATTTCCTAAAATAAATGCTATGAATAAACAGAGGGCCTAAGGTAAAATTTGGGGCCTGTAAAGGCTAGGTTCTTCAGTTAATTTAGACAGTATTAATTTAAGTTTATAATTATACCTGTTTTACTAGTGGCTGTTTTTGCATGAAAATATGCACATGCATTTTTAAAATATTCACGCTCAGTCCTTTTTGTGTAAGCCTTTATCTTAATGATAGCAACTGTAGATGGGAACAAAAGGGCAGAAAGGAGATAATTTACTTGTCCTCAGTTTTCAACTGGCATGCCAGATGTGAGGAACCCTCTTTGTTTCCAGAGCATGCGGAAATCACTGTAGATCAGGGGCTCTAAACCAGGGTCTGTGGAGATTTCAGGGGCAGGTTTTCAGGGGGTCTGTGAGTTTGAATTGAAAATTTTAATTTAAAGCCATGCTGATGTTCAGTGTCATAAAAGTATGTGCTGCTACATTCTGAGTAGGGGTCCATGGTGTTCACCTGACTGGCAAAGGGGTCCCTGGGGAAAAAAAATGGTTAAGAACCCCTGTTATACCTGTTCACTGAATTTCTTTCTGATGGAAGGCGGGGTTGGGTAAGGGTACAGAGTTCATCCTTTTTGGTGGAAGAAAATTTTGGATAGCTGTCTTATTCAGTCAGTATGTGGTTGATAGCAAAGTATACACACTCTAGAACAATAAAAATTTTCCTTGTTTCTTCACAAATATTTCTACTTATATAAGCCACATGGGTGACTCAGAAAATATTGGTAGATTTCCATTCTTCTTAGATATACAGATTAGTAAGAAACTTTTTGTTATTGGTGCTTTAGAGTACTTGCCCGGGATAACCAAAATCCATAAAAGTGTGACATATCTTTGAAAAAGCAGAAAGGTTTGTTTTGAGAGTTTTAGAAGGAAGTGAATGACACAAGGTGTGCCTTGAGTAGATTTATCTTAGCTAACATCCGTGTTAATCTGATTTTGTCTTTTGAATAATAGGACTGATGCCGTTACAACTACATTAAAAGAGAGTTTGCCGTCAAAGTGGTGGTATTTCTAGATAGAAGCTCTGAACTACACTTGCGATGAAAGCAGCCTCATTAAGACTTGGTTTCCTTGCATTCTCAGTCCATTTGGATTCTCATGAATAAGGGAGAGAATTTTAACCAGGTGGGAGAGTCCTCATTTATTTTGTAAATGATTTACTTTAATCAGAATGTGTTATTTAATTTGACTACAGGCAGTTAGATAAAGGCTGTCTGAGGTCAGGTAAAGTTATTGTGGATATATAATATTTCTGAATTTGTAATTATTTGCTCATTTCCAAAGGGAAACTCATTTAATATATTACCACTCAAGGAATGACTTTATGCATTTAGACCAGGGGAGAGACCAAAATATGAACAAACAAATGAATAATAGTACAATAAAAAATTGTATGAGTGATCTGAAGGAATAGTAGAATTTTAATATAGGTTATAGGAAGGGCAAAGGATACTTCTGGTTGGGGTTCAGTGAATAGATCTCTGAGGAAATGACAAAACAAAGACTAAAAGAACATGAGGATGATGTGGGAAGTTTTTTGAGGGGATTTCCACGGAAATGAAGGGTAGTTATAGTGTTCAATGCTGAAATAATAGCTAATATGAATGTGTTTGAGTGTTTTTAGAAATGAATTCTTATTTAATCCTTGGATGCCTGGAGAAGTCCTAACTTAAAATTACTTAATTTGAAGGAAATACTTTGTTAAAGTGGCATATCTTGATTATATTCATCTTGAGTGACACCAAGGTTATTCAGAGAGTTAGCTCTAGAAAAAGAATATATTTTAGATTTCTGGGCTCACGGAGGTAGTATTGTCTTGAGTTATGTTGGATTTTTTGCCTTTACCTATGAAAATAGAGATGTACGCTCTCAGTTTTGAGCCAACAGTGGAGTAAATTGAAACAATTGAATAGATGTGTGATTGTCATGATAGTGTACAGAAGTGGGAGAGAAAGGGGGCTACATACAGTTCAGCTTTGAGATGTTCTAATAATGCTGTTTGAGTGTGGCCATGCAGAACACAAGAAAGGAATACACTCAGGACTGAACTGTCAGAGAAGTCTAGGAAAAAGAGAGTTCCCAAAAGGTCCAATTCTTTACTTCCAAGTTATAAACTGAAGCACACACACTGTATTTTTTCATGGAGAACTTATTGGAGATGGTAGCATGATTTACTTAAGAGGAAGCCTGTCATGTTACTAACTTTCTTTAAAGTGCGTGAGTAACGCATAAAAGTGCTCATGTAGATTGATTATGAAAGAAGGAAAAGGAGATCAGGCACAAGAAAAGAAATAGGCACAAGGGGCATTTTGATTCATAAAAGAAGAGAAACAGTAAGGTTAAATGATGAGGTGACTGAGTGTGATAAGAGAGCAGTTGCTGGTAATGACTTCAAAAAGGAACAGGGAAGCCTGTAATTCAGTTGGAGATACTCAACTTAAAACAGGTGACAAGGCTCTTCAATGAGAGAGAAGGAGTAACTGATGGGTATGAATGCAGGAATAACTGTAGACATTGTTGTGCTAAGTTGAGGTGATTTTTTAAAATGATATCATTCACCTAGTTATTATGGGGTTAATCTCATCTGGTAAAAGTAATATGAAATGTGAGAATAAGTGGATTCAAACTATGGGAGTTGAAGTAATTATGGGAGATGGAAGAATGACTCATTTATCAAGATATAGTGTTTTTCCCAGATATATTTGAAAGCACTAGGAGTTGTGATTCTGTATTAGTCATAAAGTGAAAGCTTAGTAATGTGCTGTGTCACATGGAGTAATAAATGTGACAGAAAATTAAAAGTCACGTCCTATGTGGGCAGATATGGAAAATATTAAGTTATCTATTGACAGATTGGGTAAATACAGTGACCTCAGAAATGTTCTTGGAAAAAGACCTTGACCAAAAGGGGGAAAATGAAAGACAAATGAGTTTATATGGCCAAGAGACTTCAAAGTGGGTTGGGAGGTCATTCCAGAGGTTATGATTATGCATGCCTCAGCAGGATCTCATTTACTGCCAAAGTAGATACTTTTCCCAAAAGCAGGGCTCCTGAGGTCTCTGAAGACCTCCAGACACTATAGTTGGATCAGATAGTTCAGTAGTTTGGTGCCTTGCCAGTGTGCCCTACTTTGGAATTTATGCTCCCCAAGGTGATAGAGTTGGACTCAGTTGTGTTTTCCCTACACATAGCTCTTCTGTTCTTGAATTTAAACCTATAATTAGTATTAGAGTTGGTAGGTGTACATCCAAGAGACTTAAATCTTTGGGCTGTCCTTGTGCCAGCTGGGCCCTGAATCTCAATGGAGTTGCAACATTTACTCTCCAGTCCATTGGTCCCACCCAGGACAACTAACAAGGAGGTGAGAATGGACAATTTCCATACCAAAGAACCGAGGAACTCTACAACTGCAAGCAAGAAATTTCCACTCATCAGCCCTAATGAATCACAGCCCTCTCTTAATTTGAAGTGGAATGGACATCACTATCCCAGAATCCTCAGGATTGGGGAATGAACTATGGACTTAAGTAGACTTACTGGTGTTCTACTATAGACTATTGTGATCCTAACAGTGGAAGAAATTAGATCATTGATGTGGAGGCAGTGGCCACTGGAGGTTTTGAGGGATGGGAGAGGGAAAACAGGTGTAATATAGGGCCATTTTTGGAATTTGGGAATTGTCCTGAATGATATTATAATGACAGAACAAGCTATTATTTGTTTCGCCATAACCTACAGAATTCTGTGGGAGAGAGCGTAAATAAACTACAATGTAAAGTTTAATCCATGCTTATTGGCAATGCTGCAAAATGTGTTCCTCAGTTGCAATGAATGTACCACATTCATGAAGGATTTTGTTAATGTGAGAAGATGTGGGATGTATGGGAATTAGGGCATATGAGAATCACCTATATTTTTTATGAAACATTTATGTAATCTAAATATCTTTAAAAAAATAAGTGTAATATGGTGGCATTTTGGGGACATTGGAATTGTCCTAAATGATGTTGCAGTGATGGATACAGGCCATTATATATCTGTGATAACTTAAAAAATGTGTGGGAGTGTAAACTGTAATGTAAACTATGACCCACACTTAGTGGCAGTGCTCCAGTATGTGTCCATCAAGTGCAGCACATGTCCCACAGTAATGAAGGACGCTGTTAATGTGGGCAAGTGTGGGAGGGGAGGGAGTGGAGCATGTGGGAATCTCCTGCATTTTTTTTTAAGATTTATTTTTTGTTTTATTTCTCTCCCCTTCCCCCTCCCCCAGTTGTCTGCTCTCTGTGTTCATTTGCTGTGTGTTCTTCTGTGTCTGCTTGTATTCTTGTCAGCGGCACCTGGAATCTGTGTCTCTTTTTGTTGCATCATCTTGCTGCTTCAGCTCTTTGTGTGTGTGGTGCCACTCCTGGGCAGGCTGTGCTTTTTTTCACGTGGGGTGGTTCTCCTTATGGGGCGCACTCCTTGCACATGGGGCTCCCCTTTACAGGGGACACCCCTGCATGGCACGGCACTCCTTGTGCACATCAGCACTGCATGCAGTCCAACTCACCACATGGGTCAGGAAGCCCTGGGTCTGAACCCTGGACCTCCCATGTCGTAGGTGGATACTCTACCAGTTGAGCCAAATCTGCTTTCCTCTCTTAACATTTTTTATGTAACATTTATATGATCTAAGTATCTTTTAAAGAATTAAAATGAAAAAATGAAAAAAAGAAATATTCTCATTAAACATATGTTGAAATATGCATGCTTGGAATACATCTGGCAGTAAATATTATATAAGTTGGGAGGTAATGTTTGGAAAGTAGGTTTGAAGCAGGCAAGTTAAGGAATCAATAGACGGATCTGGAACCTGGCAGAAAAACCAGCACCATTGAACATGTGGAAATTGGTACTCCCAAGATGGCTGCTGGGGTAACTTGCAAGAATCCCATTCTGAATGAGATTTCCTCTGAAGTCAGGAGAAGCCCTGGATGTTCTCCAGGGGCCTTAATCACAGGTCCCTCCTGGGGGATTGATTGGTGGGGGAGTCAATCAAAACAGCAAAGAGCTGGGACTACCCCCTGTCATCAGCAAAAGGGTGTGATAATTAATGTTTCTAAATGCAAGTGCAAAGGCCAATTGACCCTCTCTTGCCGTTTGACCCCTGTTCTTGCCTTCTGTCCCCTGTTCTGGCTTTCTTCACCCCTCATCTGCATCAATACACAAGTAAAACTGGGGATTTATGATCTGTAATGGGGAATTGTAGTCTGTCAACCCTCTTTATCACTCTTCAGCCCCTTAAGATTTATTTCTTTATTTCTCTCCCCTTCCTCACCTCCCCTGCCACGGTTCTCTGTCCTCTGTGTCTATTTGCTGTGTCGTCTTCTTTGTCTGCTTCTGTTGTCATCAGCACGGGAATCTGTGTTTCTTTTTGTTGCGTCATCTTGTTGTGTCAGCTCTCCGTGTGGGTGGCGCCATTCTTAGGCAGGCTGCACTTTCTTTCGTACTGGGCTGCTCTCACGGGGTGCACTCCTTGCGTGTGGGGCTCCCCTACGTGGGGGACACCCCTGCGTGGCATGGCACTCCTTGTGCACATCAGCACTGCACATTGGCCAGCTCCACACGGGTCAAGGAGGCCTGGGGTTTGAACTGTGGACCTCCCATGTGGTAGACAGACGCCCTAATCACTGGGCCAAGTCTGCTTCTCCCCTTCCTCTTTACTTGGGACCCATGATCTGTTCTTTTCTCCCATATCTCTTCTGACCATTCCCTAATAAGTTACTTGCCTAACTAACCCAGCTTGCTCTTGAAATTAATTTCTTTCAGCTTAGCCAAGAACATAAAGAAAATCTGACAACAGGTTCAGTGAAAAGGAGATTTCCTTGAACAGGTTTGCTGTTCATGGGTGTAGTTAACAAACTCTATGAAGAGGAAGTTTTAACAACAGAATGAGGATCTGAATATTGAAATGAGAGGTGACATTCCATGTAATATCTAGGTGTGTTATGTAACCCTTAAGATACTTGAAATTGGGATACAGGAAAAAAAAATTCAAACTCTAGCTGTGTCTTTCAGTGGCCATATAAATCTTCACCCTTCTGAACCTTAATATAGGACATTTGTTAAATGAGTAAATTAGCCTTTATCGGTTGGGTTACTGAGAAGATTAAATTTTTAAAAATATGTAATTCTCCAAACATGTTTAATACAATAATTTTCTTCCTGGAATTGAGGTATAAATGATTAAGCTAATATCGGGTCTGATCAGCCTCATAATAATATATATATATTCTTTTTTTCTTCTTTCTTTTATTTTAATAATATGTTTCTTAAGTTTCTTAGTTGATTTCCAAATATATTTGGGTGGGATGTAGAACTTTGTGTTGAGTGGGCTGAATTATACATATGGAAGAATAAAGATACTTTAGGACAAATATATCCAGAAGGTCAGGTTCATGGTAGAGCAGGAAGGTAGAATCCAGAAATCAGAAATGCATGTGAGAGAACCAATGCTATTGCAAAAAACAATAATATTTATAATAAGAGATTCCAGTCTGCTTCATCTTATGGTGAGGACCCAATTCCAGATGTAATTTTGTTAAGGGATACCTATGTTTTGGAATCAACAATGAGTTAAAAGTCTCCAATGTACCAGAGAGCAGGTGTTGCAACTCCGTGGAGGCTCAGGGCCCAGATGGCACATGGACAGTCCATAGATTCAAGTCTCCTGAGCATAACACCAACCCCAGCACATACCAAAGGTTCAGTAAATGACAGAAGAGGCATGTGTAGAGGGGTCACAATGAGCACAACTCCATCACATTCAGGAGCACAAGTTCCAAAGTAGGGCCCACTGACAAGGCACTGAACACCATCTGTCATGACTGTAGGACCTGGGTGTCTCTGTAGCTTTCAGGAGCACCACTATTTGGGGTTGTATTCTACTTTGGCTTTCTCTGAGATCCTGTTGAGATGTGCATAAGTGTGATCCCTCTGATGACCTTCTGACTCATTCCAAAGTCCCTTAACCATATAAACTCATTTGTCTTTACCATTTCCCTCTTTTTTTTCTTTTAAAGATTTACTTATTTATTCTTTTCTCTCCCCTTCCCCCCCCACCCCAGTTGTCTGTCTCTGTGTCTATTTGCTGTGTCTTCTTTGTCCACTTCTGTTGTCAGTGGCACGGAAATCTGTGTTTCTTTTTGTTGCGTCATGTTGTTGTGTCAGCTCTCCGTGTGTGCGGCGCCATTCCTGGGCAGGCTGCACTTTCTTTAACACTGGGCAGCTCTCCTTATGGGGCACACTCCTTGCACGTGGGGCTCCCCTACGCGGGGGACACCCCTGTGTGGCACGGCACTCCTTGCGTGCATCAGCACTGCGAATGGGCCAGCTCCTTGACATGGGTCAAGGAGGCCTGGGGTTTGAACCACGGACCTCCCATGTGGTAGACAGATGCCCTAACCATTGGGCCAAGTCCGCCGCCCCCATTTCCCTCTTTTAATCAAGGCCTTTTTCTAGTTGCATCACCAGCTGGTGTTCGGTAGTAATTCATTGGCACCAGAGAGGTCCATCCCTGGGATTCATGTCCCATGCTGGGGGAAGGTAATGCATTTACATGCTGAGTTTGGCCTCAGCAGAGTTGTAACACCTGCTGTCAGGTTTGTTGGACTTACCCAGGTCAGCTAACAGGGAGGTGAGAATGGTAAACCAGCACACCAAGGAACTGAGAGTGTCTACAACTGCATGCAGGGGAATCCCTTCCAACAACCATGTGGGATCTAAGCACCCTCTTGGTTTAGAGGTGGAGTGGACATATCCATCCCAGAGTCCTCAGGATGGAGGAATAAAATATGGATTAGAGTGCACTTACTGGTATTCTACTATAGAATTGTGACTCTTGCAATGGAAGAAACTATTACTGATGTGGAGACATTGGCTATGGGAGTTGTTAAGGGCAGGGAGAGGGAAGAAGAGGTGTGATAAGGTGGCATTTTCAGGACTTGGAGTTGTCCTGAATGATATTGCAAGGACAGATGCAGGACATTATACATCCTGCCATAACCCACTGAATGGACTGGGAGAGGGTGTAAACTACAATTAAACTCTAACCCATGCTGTGTAGCAGTGTTCCAAAGTATATTCATCAAATGCAATGAACGTGTCACACTGATGAAAAAGGTGGTTGATGTTGGAGGAATGAAGGTGGTGGGGAGTGGGAGTGTTTGGGAACCTCATATTTTTTACTGTAACATTTTATGTGATCTAAGTATCTTTAAGAAAAGCTGTTGAAAACAAAAAATAAAACTGGCATTATATTTTCAAAAAAAGTTTTTGAACTTCATGGGCTAATTAATATATGCAATTCATAGATTTTCCTCTTTTCATGTATAATATGAAGATAATCATATCTTTATTAGCCAGAGAAGACAAGATCTGTAATATCCTGACCCTGGGGAAGGAGAGTCTTTCCTTATTTCTCTTGAGCATACCTTATGTTCCATTTTGTTTGGGCAGAGGATACTCCTAGGTGAAAGTTTTGGCATTCATGATGGGGGGGGGGAGGAGACTAGAAAATTGTCGTTAAGACTTGAATCTTAAGACTTCTTTCTCCATTCTCAGCTTTGTTTTCCTTCTGCTTATCTGGTTGTGAGTGAAAATCCAGAGGAAGATAGATGCCAGCTAAGGTTTTGGCAATGCAATCACATGTGAGTAGGTAATTCTTCTTTGCACCTCTCTTGCCAGCAGATGGGAAGATTTCTCCTATTGGTGTGAATATTCCAAGTGTATTCAGAAGTTATTCAAGGATCTTATCTTAAGTTTATATAGGACTCTTTATTAATTATGGTAAGTTAGGTACGGATCAATGAGTAATCTTCCAAGGTAATTACAAGAGTTGGTTAAAGCTACCATTAAGGCTGTGTATTCTCTGAGAAGATTACAGAAGTTTTCTTTTTCTCACCCAACCATGGCCTCATTGAATAAATAATGAATTCATGGATCATGTTAGTGCTTGAGGTTGGCCTGGCCATATGATGAATAATGGTGACAGAGGTGAGTAAGAAGAGGTGTTTACAGTCAGAAGGGATGCTGAGTTTTCAGCTGTGCATGCAGTCAGCCCAACATTACAGGTACTGGGGTGTAGGGGTAGATGTATTTGTCAGAAGCACATGAGAAGTTTTGTAAATTAAATGAAATTAGGAGTAAGGTATTTGTTTTCTCCAATTTTAATTTTCTTAAAGTTTTGATGGAATGTATTTGTACATTTTGAAATACTTTTTAAAAAGATTTTAAAAATGTATTTATTATCTCCCCCTCATTGTTTGCACTCACTGTCTGCTCTCTGTGTCCTTTCATTGTATACTCATCTTCTATTTAAAAGGAACCAGGAACTGAACCCAGGACCTCCCTTGTGGGAGGGGGGCAACCAATGACTCGAGCCACCTCTTCTCCTGCTGGTTGTATCTCACTGTGTTTCCTATTTGTGTCTCTTCATTGTATCATCTTGTTGCATCATGTTGCCATGCCAGGCCATCACATCATTGTCTCTTCATTGCATCATCTTGTTCTGTCAGCACACTCTGCCAGTCCATAATGACAACTTGCTGTCCTGCTTATCGTTAGGGGGACGCCAGGAACCAAACACAGGGCCTCCCATGTGGTAGGCAGGAACCCAACTATTTGAGCCACATACACTTTCCTTGAAATAATTTTTAAAAACTATAATTCTTCTTACCACTCTTGCTCAAATTTCCCAACTTCAAGTTTCTAAATTAAATTTATTCAAATTTTATAAATGGGTGCCATGTATAGGAATTATTTTTTCCTTCATTGTGGCTGTGGTTTCAGAAGCCGTATAATAGGTAGAATAAAATTTATCTCTCAGGGAAAATTTTTAAAGATTAGTAAAGGCCAGAGGCAATGAACAGGATTGTTTTAATCTTAGACAGATGAGATGAAGAAAGAAGTGAGACAATGAAACTGGTCTTTGTACACCCAGAAAAAGTTGAGATTGGGAGGTCTTCTACCACAGGAATGGTCAGTCTAAGGCCATGTATCAGTTCACCTCTCTCAGGAGTCCCTGGCTTGTGACACTGAACCATTTGTATTTATACATTACAATGAATACCTGTGCTATGTAGCACTGAGGAAAGCAGGACTTACTCATCTGAAATATTCAGTTCTGCAGAATTCTGGTTATGTTTTCAAGGGTCCCTGCCATTTTAATGAATAATAGACCTGTGAATTGAATTTAGATAGAAAGCAATTGATACATTAACTTGCATTTGCCAAAATGCATAACAAATTCTTAAATGATTTTATAAATGAAAGTGAGCTCATCTATATAGGGGAGTAACCTAACCCTACCCATTTTTTAAAATGATATATATAATGGATATTGCTTGCCTTATAATATCTGTAAATTTACTTAAAATTGTTGACAAATGATTTATTATTAATGCTCAAAGGAAAACAATAATTAGCAGAAAGAGGCATAATTACAAATTTAGTGGGATATTTCCAGATGTATGTCATACCCAATGTCATGTGATTTGCTTTTACAATGGGGTATTGTGGGTTCAGAGAGTGAATTTCCATCTGAAAAGCAAATGGAAGTTCAGCATTGATAATGATATTTCTGGAACCCCAACACCTTTCGAGTTTTATATACACAGTTTCTGCTTCTTTAGTGCTGTTATTATGTACATCTCACTCAAGACATTGGTAAGGATAGCCCTGTGTGAACACAAATTTCTGTAATTTTTTTAGGAGTTAGTGACCTTCAAGGATGTGTCTGTAGACTTCACCCAGGAAGAGTGGGACCTGTTAGACACAACCCAAAGAAAGCTGTTCAGTGAAGTGATGCTGGAGAATATCAGTAACCTGGTCTCAGTAGGTGAGACTCTCAAACTTTGTCTACCACCTATATCTATCTTTTTTCTGTCTAACATCTATCTAATCTACCTATATATTCATCATAAATCATCTTCCCTTTTTAAATTCAGGTATCTAAATCAGCTTCTCCAAATTGTATAATCTTTCTTACATTGTATTTTTATATTTTATAATTTTAAAACATTTATATTGTGCTAACAATCCCTAAATGAATTTGTTTCTTCATTTTTTATTTACATCTAGTTCACCCCAATAGAATTTAATCTTTTTGACCACAATTTAATGTCTTTCTTGAATTTCAATTTCCAGCACTCAGGGCTGTGCTGAAATAAGTATTCTCCTCCAAGTGCTATGCTGAGGCTTCAGAACACAGTAGTAGAAACATTACATATATCCTTTTCCATATAGGATTTAGATCATTTTTTGGGAATTTATGTTAATTGGATTATTTTTGAACATAATGTTCAATCACTTTGAAAACAGAGATCTCACCATTTAGAACACAGACAATTCTGCAATCTCTCTTTTTACTAGTACATGGGTAACAACAAACAGTGGTCCTCATTGAAATGGGCAAAAGGTCAAGATTTACAGTTTCTGTTGAAATATTGTCAGTGATCTAAGTTCAAGTTATTGTTGCATTGCTGACCTTCATTGCTTACCTTATTCTTTGGTAACTTGTGATGTACATCATGACCATGCCCTGTTACTATCATAACTCAAAATCCAGGTAACTTTTTCCCATACAAACAGGATATCAAGTCTGCAAAATAGATGTGCTTTCCCAGTTGGAACAGGAAGAAGTGTCGGGAGAAGGAATAGGTTTCCCTCAATCTCAGAGTCCAGGTGAGCTGTAAAGACCTCTGCATTAGAAGAGGGGTCTCATGATAAAGTATGTACTTGAATATTTTAACTTCAGGATTCCTTAAGTGTGTAATGATTTCTTCAGTTTTCTTTATATGAGTTATGATTTCTAAAATGTAGCTGAAGATATTGGGGAAATTTTAGTCACATGTGTTTGTTCCATACATTTTCAAGGTTTAATAAGTGTCATTGGCATTGGGAAAGGGATATTCATTTGTTATTGTAATTAAACTGTCACATAATAATCCTTGTCCTGTTCCTATTCTTGGAATATTTTTTCCTCTTTTTTACCTCACCAGCATGCCAGCTTTTTTTTCACATTCCATGTCTCAAAATCCTTTCTGACTGTAATGTCCTAGAATTATCTTATTTATGACTTTGATATTCTTTCCCAGGTAATTGTGAATGTGGGAAACATACTGAAAGGGATATTTGGAACTTTTAAAATTTTTCTTCCCCTAATACTATTCTAACAATTTATTCTGCTTTTTAAAATTACTTACAGGGAGGAAATGTGTCTTTAAAACATGGGAAATGATAGAAATGATATTCAGTCAACCTACCTGTAGGAAAGACACTTCTAAATTCATGTCATTGGTAAGTTCAATTTTGTATACCCTAGTGTTCCAAATAGCTACCAAAGGATGGAATAAATTAGGAATTCAGTAAATCAAGAAATTATGATTAATGTTACAATTAAGTGCTAATCCAGCAAAACTTTGTGATAGTTTGAATTTTCAGTAAAAACCTAAACACAGACTCTAACCTGAGTTCACATAAAAATCAAATTGTATAAGCAGGTTTCATGAATGTAATCTTTGAAACATCGTGAAGCTCAAAATTGATCAGATACTTCTGCAATTAGATTGTTATAATAGAGAAAATCTATGTGTGTGGATTAGAATACTTATTATATGAAACCAACATGGCAGATATTTTAACTGGAGACTACCATTAGTGGATTAGTCGGTTTCAAATATAGGTGAATGCAGGAATTCATTTAAATGGACAAAAGTTTTACAGTCTCTCATCTAATTCCCCACAGCACAGATCTCATACCCAAAAGAATTCCTTTAAATGTATTTCTTTGCAGGAAGAGTCCTCTCACACATCCATAGTGAACCAATATGCACTGATTCACTTAACAAAGAAATCCTATTTCAGGAAACCACCTCCAGCAGTCCTCAGTGGCTATTCATATTTTAAACAACGTAAGCATCTTTACCATATAAGTAAATCATATGAATGCTATCAAAATGATAAAAATTGTATCCAATGCTCTGACCTCAGGCAATACAGTGTAACTCCCATTGGAGAGAAAACCCATGAATGTCACGTAGGTGGGAAAGCCTTCACTACATCCTCTTCCCTTAAACAGCATGAGAGATTTCACACTGGAGAAACACTGCAAGGATGTCATCTTTATGGTAAAGCCTTCATTCAGTCATCTTTCCTCAAAAAACATGAAAGAACTCATACTGGAGAGAAACCTCATGAATGTCTAATATACAAGAAAGCTTTCAGTCAACATTCTTTTCTTCAACAACATGAGAGAACTCACACTGGAGGGAAAACCTATGAATGCCATCTCTGTAGAAAAGCCTTCACTACATTATCTTCCCTTAAACAACATGAGAGATGTCACACTGGAGGAAAACCACATGAATGTCATCTTTGTGGGAAAGCCTTCATTAAACTGTCTACCCTAAAACAACATGAAAGAACTCACACTGGAGAGAAACCCTATGAATGTCATCTCTGTGGGAAAGCTTTCAGTCAACATACCTCTCTTCAACAACATGAGAGAACTCACACTGGAGAGAAACCCTATGAATGTCATTTTTGTGGAAAAGCCTTCTGTCAATATGTTACTCTTCAACGGCATGTGAGAACTCACACTGGAGAGAAACCCCATGAATGTCATCTTTGTGGGAAAGCCTTCATTCAAATATCTACCCTAAAACGACATGAAATAACTCACACTGGAGAGAAACCCCATGAATGTCATCTCTGTGGGAAAGCTTTCAGTCAACGTAGCTATCTTCAACAGCATGAGAGAACTCACACTGGAGAGAAACCCCATGTATGTCATCTTTGTGGGAAAGCCTTCAGTCTATATTGCAATCTTCAACGACATGTGAGAACTCACACTAGTGAGAAATCCCATGAATGTCATCTTTGTGGGAAAACCTTTCATCAACTATCTAACCTAAAACGACATGAAAGAACTCACACTGGAGAGAAACCCCATGAATGTCAACTTTGTGGGAAGGCCTTCATTCAACGATCTAACCTAAAACAACATGAAAGAACTCACACTGGAGAGAAACCCCATGAATGTCATCTGTGTGGGAAAGCTTTCAGTCAGCATTCCTCTCTTCGACAGCATGAGAGAATTCACACTGCACAGAAACCCCATGAATGTCTTCTATGTGGGAAAGCCTTCAGTCGACTTTACACTCTTCAACAACATGAGAGAACTCACACTGGAGAGAAACCCCATGGATGTCATCTTTGTGGGAAAGCCTTCAGTCAATATGCTAGTCTTCAAAAACATTTTGAGAATTCACACTGGAGAGAAACCCTATGAATGTAGTCTATGAGGGAAAACTTTCGCTTTTAGTTCTGACCTCAGGAAACATGAGAGAATTCGTGCTGGACAGAAATCATAATTTATGTATGAGGAAACATTAATTATTCTAATCTTGGAAAACAGATTACTTAAACTGGTCAGAATCCCTATGAATGCCAAAAATTTGAGAAAGCCATCAGTCAATATTCTTATTTTAAATGTAAAAACTCATAGTATAATAATTTTGGGTATGAAAGAGAATTTAGCCATAGATTTAACCTTTAAATATGCCAAAGAACTCACATAGTGAATAAACAGTGTTTTTAATCTGTTCCGTATTTCCTGTAGTCGTCCAGACTCCTTCAATAGCTTGCATGTATACTATAAGCCTCTGAACCCCCACCATTTTTTACTTGTTATCTTTTATATATTTATGGATTGAGTGTACCAAAGGCTTTATTTATCACTACCTATTTTACATTTGCATTTAGGCACTTATAGGAAGCAAGATGTGGAGTTACACACCAAACAATACAATACAATAATGCTGGCATTTACAATTACCCAAATGGTTACCCGTATTGCAGATCATTGTTTCCTTAGGCTGTTTTGAAGTACTATCCAGTGTATTTTCATTTCAGTCTGAAAAACTCCCATTAGCATTGCTTGCGAGGCAGGTCTAGTAGTGATGAATTCCCTCAGGTTTTGTTTAACAGAGAATGTCTTAATTTCTCCCTCATATTTTTCTCTCCCCTCTCCCCTCCACCCTGCTCTTTTTGCTGCCTGTGTCCATTTGCTCTGTGATCTTCTGTGTCTATTTCTCTTTTTTGTTTTTGCTTCTCATTATTTCCCCTAGGATGCATTGGGATTTGATCCAGGAGACCCCTGATGTGGAGAGAGGTTCCCTGTCACTTGTGCCACCTCAGTTCCTAGTTTCTGTTGTTGTCTTGCCTTGACTCTCTCCTTCATCTCTCTTTTTTGTTGCATCATTATCTTGCTGCATGGCTCACTGTGTGGGCACTTGCTCACCACATGGGCAATGGTTTACCATGCAGGTTGCCACATGGGCACTGGCTCACTGTACAGGCACTGGCTTACTGTGCAGGAACTGGCGCAATGCATAGGTTGCCACACAGGCACTGACACACCATGTGGGTCACTGCACAGTCACTGCTTTGCCACATGGGCCTGGCTCACCACATGGGCATGTCTTTACCAGGAGGCCCCAAGGGTCAAACCTGGGTCCTCCTGTTTGTTAGATGGAAGCCCAATCACTTGAGCCACATCTGCTTCCTTCTCCCTCATTTTTGAAAGAGCAACTCGGTGTATAAATTTTTGTCTGGCATTTGTTTTCCTTCAGAACTTTTAGTATGTTAACCCTCTGCCCTCTTGCCTCCACTGAGTTCTGATGAGAAATCAATCACTTCTCAATCTAATTGGGATTCCTTGTATGTAAAATGTTGCTTTTCTCTTGCAGCTTTCAGAACTCTCATTGTCCTTTGCATTTGGTAGTATAATCAACATATGGTAGAGTGTATTTTTTCATGGTTATCCCATTTGGTGATCACCGAGCTTCTTGGATTTGTATATTCACACCTTCTTAAAAGTTTGTGAATGTTTCTATTATTTCGTAAATATCCTTCTGGCCCTTTTTTATCTTTCTTCTCCATCTGGCAGAGCCAGATAAATTGGTTTGCAATAGATGTTTTAGGCTATTTTTACTTTCAATATTTCTTTTCTCTTTGTACTCCTCAGCCTAACTCACTTCTAATGTTTTTATTCAAGATTACTGCCAGCTCCAATGTACTCTTGAATCCCTCCTGAAAATTTCTCATACCAGTTATTGTGGGCTTCAACTTCAGTACTATTGTTTTGTTACTTTTATTTAAGTTGTTTACATTTTTCTCTTTACTTAAACTTTTATATTGCTCATTTATTGTTTTTCTAATATACTTTAGTTCTTTACCTGAACTTTCATTCACCCTCTTTAGAGTTTTTAAGACCTTTCTTTAAAATGCTTTGTTCGTTACGTCCACATTCTCATCTTCATTGGAATTATCTGTATTTTTATCTGCTTCCTTTGGATGGACCAACATTTCCTGTTTCTCAGTTTGTATTTTGTTTTTTTTCTTGCACGTTCTGTGTGTTAATATTTTAAGTGTCAATTCTTGTGTTTATGCCTGGGATGGATTCTTTTCATTTTGTAATCTGCTGGTGAAAAGACAAACATTTTCTTGGGCTTCAGCCCTCTTATCAAAAAGGTTTGTCAAGGCAAATGTACTGTGCAGGGTTTTCCTTGTCTTTCTGGGCCTCCTTCTTGTCCTGTGGCTTTGTTTGTTAGTTGTTTTGGAGTTTCACTGTTTACAGGAGTTTGGCTTTCTGCTCTTTTCCTAGTATATAGACTACCCTTTCCTGAGTATTTGAAGCTGTAGGACTTTGTCTCAGACTGTCCACTTCTGCAGTTTTTTACACTCATTTCATTGTCTTATTCTGCTTTTGTGTAGAGTGCAAATTCTGGTAGAAGGTCACCACAGGGATGAAGTTCCCAAGTTCTTCTTTCCTAGCTATAACAGAGCCAGGGAGTAATGAAGGGTTGCAGACTTGCTCCATTGTGTCCTGTGGAGGAGGACAGTAAGGACAGCAAAACTTGAATGTCTTCCTAAAGCTAGCTTTTCTAGCATGGAAAGTAAATGCAGCACTTCAACTTGCTCTCCCCCACAACTCTGGGGAACTACTGCATCTTTAAATCACCACTGCCTCTGCCTCTGTCCAGGAAAGGTTGGTAGATGCCACCACCTTTGTGCAGAGCAGGTTGAAATAATAACTTCCTCCAGAGCCATAACCCAGTGATCTGAACTCAATAATCAAAAGCTGTGGTCAGTGATCAGCTGTTACTCTCCTGTTCTTGGGGAATAGGATTTTTAAATACCTTTCTGTTGGTAGCAGCTAGCCAGGGTCTGTACCCCATGGAGGTGGCCTTTTGTGAGATTGTATGATGGGCACCAGTAGCTGCCACTCAGAGACTGTAATTACAGTTTTTCTTGATAGTTTATTGGCCTCTTCCTCCTGCTCCTCCATGGATGTTGTACAGTACACTGGACCTGGACATTTGAAATAGCTGTTTCAGGTGTAGTCTGCCTGTTTTATAGTTGTGGCAGGATTGAGTACTGGAACTCTCTATTCTGTTATCTTCCATATGTCTCATAATTTTGATTTCACCTGCAGGTCTCCATCTTCAATTCTCATAATCTCCTAAACAATGAATGGCCTCACACATACCACAATATTATTCTTGGAAGCCCAATTGTAATCTTGGTTCCAGAATGAAAAGATATATAGGAAACAATGGGCCAGGCACTTGTAGCCCCAACCTCATTGATCTTAGGATTAAACCAGTTTGACAGCTCCCTGGTATTCATGGGGGGTTCTTAAAGTCCCATTTATTGATACCCTTCCTCAAGATGAGGTAGACATCATGCCATAGGTACCTGAAATGTGGGGCTTTCCCTAGGATTGTAGACAAGCTTGAAACATGGGCTGCCACCACCTTTGTGCAGAGCAGTTTGAAATAATAACTTCCCCCAGAGCCATTACCCAGTGATCTGAATTCAGTAATCAAAAACTGTGATCAGTGATCAGCTGTAGACAGTTTACTACACGAATGCTTCAGTCCTGTGTTGCTCAAGACACCACCATACAAAAGATATGAAAGAAAGCTTAAAATAATTGCCAAAAAGTCAACGAATTCCATTCCATAATTTGCAAGGTACTCTGTTTGCAGCCCCCTAAATCAGTGGAACAAGTTGCTTTGTAGTGCATCTTGGGAACATAGGCTCAGGCACAATAAATCTTGTAGTAAATGAACAGTTTATTAGTTTGGACACATGGCCAAAAGGAGGGGAAAAGATTCAATCATGGCCAGTCTCCCAGGCAGGCCTGCTACTCAGGCCAGAGTTGGTAGATGCCTGGTCTACATGCTCCACTAGGAGAGAGTGACTCTGTACTGTTTCAGTGTTGAGTATTTATATACTCAGAGGGGAGATGACAATAAATCTTAACACATTTGATCTTACTCATTTCACAATTTGGCATGTTGTGTACTTACATACACTGAAAAAATGGCATTAGGTAAATCACTGTCACCTTGATGGTGCTTTATTCACAGCAGGCCTAATTAAATTCCAGAAAAGATAGCCATTGTTTCATGCAATGATTTGAAGGAATTAGAGAATTATCATCTATAGACTTTGATTAATAGCAATGCTTCCATATTGGTTCATCTGTTTTAACAAATGTGCCACACTAATCTGCAATGTCAGTAGTTGTAACCGTGTGTGGGTGCCAGGATATTGTGTGGGACTTCCCTATATTTTTATTGTAATTTTTTCTGTAAATATGAATCTAAACATCTCTAAATATAAAGTTAAAACATAATTACACTAAGGAAAAAAGAAAGAATACTATGATCACTAATAAAGTATTGGTGGTTACAGACATATCCTTTCATGTGAGGAGATGAAGTGAGCTTCAGGCTTAGTTATGAAGAATTTGAAGGAAGGCAGCCATTCAAAGTGCTAAGGCAAGAGCTTTCATGGCAGCAGTCACAGGAAGGGCAAATGCTTTAAATGGGGAAAGAAGTTCCCCAGTTCAAGGAACAGAATAGAGAGTGGGGGAAATTGGTTGGGAATGCAATTGGAGAGCTGGGAAGAAAGCAGATAATATGGGACTTTGGAATCTGTATGGAGAGTGGTGGGAGCAGGTAGAAATAACAGGAGGAAAATGGCATGTTTCTGGGCAAGTTAACCCTTATTTATTCTAACCTACTATGGTAAGGAATAGTCAAATGGGTAAGAAGATGTTTCTGCCTAACTTAGTGAATCTATCCTAAATATTGGGCTTTAGGAAAATATGCCAATTGATGAACAATATACTTGAATGGGCAAATATTAATAGGCCTATTTCAGTTGGCCTTGACTATATTGCTTCTCATCTTGCCCCAACAACCTTGCTCAGTTCCTTCAGATGTCTCCCCTCCCTCCCTCTGGCTTTCCCTTGGCACATAAGCATTCTCTCCCCTCTCTTTATGTTTCATCCAAAACTGAAATATCAGCTTTTCTGAAGGCCGTCACCACTGTAAGCCCTGCTCCCTCAGTCTCCTCTCAGAGCTAAGGTTCCTAGGTGAGTCTTAGGTAATTACTTGACACTACTTACACATTTCCAATTCAACTAGCTTTGATCTTGTCACTCTTCAGCCAACTCCTCCACTGAAACTGCTCTTCTAAGGACCATTTACATTCAAGTTCTCAACTGTAATGGACACATTCCTTTCTTTATCTTCTTGATCATTTCTTCCTGATTTCTCCTCATTGTTTATAGGTTTGATTATATTTTTCCCTACCCCCACCTTGGCTTACCCATATCATCCTTTTCAATTTCCTTCCTACCCTTTGGTTTCTTCCTTCTCAGTATAGTCTTCTACCATTTATCCCTTTCCTGTTGATGCCTACAGTAACTCCTGCCTATATACCCCTCACTCTAATACAATTTGGGTGACCATTTCCAAATTATGGATTCAACCGAATCAAAATACAAGTGAACCCAACTCTTCACATCTAATGAACTGTCTCCTAAGCCCCACATTTGAATTTCCATTTGAACTCTCATGGACACCTCAAACTAAAGCTCTTCATACAATGTTCTCCCCCCTCTTCCCTGTCAGGGTACAGTTGCCACCAATGCTCTAAGCCAGAATATGGAAGATTTCCTTGACATGTCCTGCTCTCTTATTCATTACTGCACTTAGTGATGATATGTCAACTCTGCTCCCTAAATACATTTTCTTAATTTCCTTCCTCTTCCCTGTCTTTCCTGCCATAGACTTAGCCCAAGTGTTCATTACTTGTAGACTGCCTTTCTATCACAAGATTTCTACTAGTTCCTCTGCCTCTTGGTGGGACTGCCTCCAATTCATCCTCTATATTGATGCTAGTAAAAATATAACAACCTTATCAAAAATCTTTCACTTCTTTATGTAGTCTCCACAGTAAAGTCCAAATTACTCAACACTTTATACCAAAAATCTCTTGATCTGGCCACAGTTCATCTCTTCAGGCTCACCCCTACCATCTCATCAGAGTTACATTATACTAGAGGTCAGGATATTCTAAAAAGGGTTCTGAGGAGAAATTCACAAGTAATTAATAAAATTTTGAACAAATAATTTTAATTTGTGAAAGTGGGGAAATTGATTTCAACACAGTAATGGGCATTACGAATATCCATGAAAAGAACAGAATGTAAATTTTGAGTACTGAACTCCTGCTTTTCATTGAAAGCTCATTAACATCCTTAGGAGTTCAGTTTAGAAAATGCTACTGAAGGCATTTGGAACAACTTATAACAGTTCCTAGAATATGCTATGCTCCCTTGCTTCTCCATCTTTGTGTGGGATACCATCCATTCATTCATTTACTCCTTTGTTTTTTAGTGCAAAAACATTCATTGTGCATCAACTGTATATACTACAACTAGTATAGGTTGGACATTCAGAGGGAGAAAATGGTCTATGTAAGCCAAATTAGAAAACATTTGATTAAAAAAAAAAACAGGCTTTATGTTATGAACTTAGCAGTATAAAGTATGAGGAAATGAATTGGGGAAGATCATGAGACAGTAACCTTGCCCCATCTTTCACAAGGCTACTATCTCTGAGGTAGGTGTCAGGGCTTTATTTTAGGTATTTTGAGGCATACATATTAAGTATGCATGTATTTAAAGTTATGAAATATCATCATTGTCTCTAGTAATATTTCCTGTAAAGTCTATTTTGTCTGATATTAATATAATTACTCTAGGTCTCTATTGGTTTCTGCTTGAATGATGTCTTTTCTCACCATTTTATTTTCACTCTATTTGTGTTTTTAAGGTGGGTCTCTTGTAAGCAGTACATAGTTAGATCTTAAAATTCATCCAGTCTGATGATCTCTAACTTTGATTGGGCTGTTTAGGCAATTCACATTTAATGGGTTGTTGGCATTTCTGGAATTATAAATCTATATTAGTAGTTATTTATTTTCTATGTCCCCTCTCTTGTTTGTTCTTCTGTTTTGTGTAAGTTATTATTTTTTGTGCCATTTAAATTGATTTGTTTACTTTTAACATTTCCTTTAGTTATTCCTTTCAGATTCTAATTGAAAGATTGGAGTACAGCTTATTTTATACAATCTACTTCAGGTCAATCCAGAAATACAGACACTTTTCTCCAATGTATCTCCATTTCTTTCCACTTTAGGTTGTTATGAGATACATTTTTTATATGTTATAAGTGCTCCTTGTAATAATTACTGATTTATACCATTTCCCATTTCATAAATTAAAAAATAAGAAAATTTATACCTATAGAAGCTTTTATATGAACCCACATTTTTATCATTTCTTGTGCTCTTCATTGCTTCCCAAATGGAGTAAGTTCTTTTCAGTCTGGAGTATTTTCTTTCAATTTTTTTGTAAGGCATGTATGGTAGATGAAATGATTTGTCCCCAGAATTGCCAAGTTCTTACTCTTAATCTCAATTAATTTGTGTATGAACCTGTCAGTAAATAGAATCTTACTACTGGATCCTTTATAAGCAGAGTTAATTTGGCAAACACCAGCAGGCGAAAGTCAGAGGCATAGATATAAGACATCATCATGTGATAGAGCTCTGCTAGACCAGAATGACTGACTTGAGAAAACATAGCCTTGCTGACATCTTCATTTTTGATAGCTAGTTTCTGAAATTGTGAGTCAATAATTATTGTTATTTAAGCCAACAACTTATATATTTGTTATTTGTTTATCTTGGATCATGTTTTTTTTGACTTTCATTTTGCTAGAGAATTCATGCTTGACAGTGTTTTTCTTGCAATGCTTCGACAATGTCATTCCACTGCTTTGTGGCCACTGTCCATTAATTTTACTGATATTTCACTTTATGTAATGCATCATTTTTCTCGTTGCTTTCATGATTTTCTCATTGTATTTGATTTTGTTTAATTTTCTTTTTCTTCTGAATTAGATTTTGAGTAAGTGTGTCACATAATAAAGGAAGGGAGAAGACAATAATTCTACCCAAGTAACCAATATTTAAATGATCTACCTACTAAAATAGTTAACATTTTGTAGGAATGATTAGGCATACTGGATAATTAAAAAAATATATCTTATATGGGGACAGTAGCAGGGAAGGCTTTTGATGTGGCAGAATCTGGTTTGGGATGAATCTTCTCATGGATCCTCACATGGCAGTGATATGTAGAAGACTGGCAGTAGTTTCTCTGATACTCTCAGGAGCTCATAAATTTGTTTATTGGCTGAAGGACTTTTCACATATGCTGCACTTGAAGGGTTCCTCCACTTTGTGAATCTTCTGGTACACATTGAGGTCTTATGTCTGGAAGAAACCTTTCTGACACATGGCACTAACAAATAATCTTACATTCCTGTGTTTTCTCTGGTAGGTATCTAGCTGAGCTGGTACCTAAAGATCCTGGGACAGTTCTCACACTTGTGTGATTTTGGGGAACTATGGACACTTTCTTGGTTTATTCCACATCTGTATATTCCATCATTGCTTTGGTTGGTAGGGACAGGCTTAGAATTGGCTAGATCTATCCTGGGGAGAAACTGTGGTTCCACCTACATAGGGACATCTTGAGAAGATGGTCCTCCTAGGGATCCTTTCTGGGATATGGAGGAGCCAAGCTCTGCTCTTCTGGAGTTATGCAGGTTCTACCAGGTTCCACATCCTTCTTCAGGCTTAGGGCTATTATATTCCTGAATAATAACCAGGGTAGGTAATTGATTGACTCAATTAGTAATACCGTCATTTACTTGATTGGAATATCACAGAACTGTTGATATTCCTCTGCTTGTCCTGTTTGAAGGGGAATATTTTAGGGGCCATGGAAGGGTGTCCTCCTGCTGCCTCCTCTTGGGGTTCCTGCTGACATTTTTTTCCATGAGGTCAATACTTCCCTTAAGGTCATATTCTCTGAGAAGTGGATTTCTTGTCCCTGCATGTAGACATGAACAAAATCAGGTGACTTCATGCAGTCAATGGTCAGATCTTCCATGATTTTCTCCAGGATTCTTCCACTTGAATCCCAGTTCCCTCTCAAAGTCGACCAGTTTTTGCAGTATCCATTCATCATAAACTGTTCCAGGAGCAATTGAGAAATAATTTCTTCCTTGCTGTGATTATCTGGCTGAAGCCACAAGTGAAATGCCTTACAGAATACTTGTAATTCCTGCTTTTCAAATGAGCCATTGTTGGTTCAATATAGGCTGAGCTGAGGACACTGAAACTTAGACTCTTCTAGACATTAGTTCCTTGTATGGGTTCTGGTATTTGTTTTTCATAGTTTCTCTGTGATGTGTGGATCTCTTTGCATACATCCTAGCAGGGTTTGTTTTTAACTGCCTAGATATATTGTTTATCATTAAATCTAGGTCATTTTTGGTCTTTATTACTTCAAATACTTTTCTTCCCCTTTCTATTCTCTCCTTCTAGGAGTCCTATTACATGGAAGTTGGTATATTTGCTGTTTCTCACAGATGACTGGCATTCTCTTAATTTTCCCTCAGTAATTTTTAGTTGGATTCTAAAGAATGGGTTATATTTATTAGTTCAAGATCCATTCTTTTGCCATCTGGAATTATCTGTTGGCATTTCTCTACAGAATTTTTCATGAGTTATTGTTTCACCAACACTAAAATTTTCTTTTTTAAAATAATTTTTATCTCCCTCTTAGAAATTCCTTTTCTTGCTTCATTGTAGCCATACTGTCTTTTCATTCATTAATATGATCTTCTTTAGTTTTTGGAACATATTTATAATAGCTGTTTGATATCTTCATTTAAAAGACTTCCGGGGATAGTTATGGACCAATCCTCTTCACTGCATTTCCCACTGTGCATGAAACACTTTCATTTTCTGAAAACTGATCACTCTGGATGACTTAAAATATTTTACCATGTTTTTAATTGTTATGGTGCTTTCTGTTGCTGCTGTTGCTAATTTTTTAATTCATATTTTTATTTTGGTCTTGCTTGGACTAAATCTATGGCTTCTCTCTTTTCTGTACTATACAGCAATATATGTCTCTTCTTGATAAATGTGTGTTCATATATATGCATAAACACAAATATGTAATATATTTTATATAACATATATTACATAATTCTTGCTGCCTTCCTGTGGGTTGCAGCTGTTTCTGTGCAGATTAACTGTCAGCTAATAAATGGGCAGAGGTTGTGTTAACCACATTGGACCACTAAGGATTCAAGCCTTTGCTCATCAGTCTATATGGGAAGAAGATTATTGAAAGTTCCCTGAGATTACTACCAGTCACTAACTGGTGATGCACCTAGAAAGAGACCTTGAATAAAAGGGTCAACTCATACCAGCAGAATATCTCAGTGTACATGTTGGATCAAGTATTAAAAACTGCTTTTTGATCTTGAATAAAAGGGGGAAATGGCAAAGACAAATGAGTTTATATGGCTAAGAGTCTTCCAAAAAGAGTCAGGAGGTCATCAGAGGGGTCACACTTGTGCACACCTCAGTAGGACCCTAGAGAGAGCCAAAGGAGATACAACGCTAGGTGCTAGTTCCCCTGAAGGCTACAGAGATCCAGAGCATCTTGTCATGGCAAATGGATTTGGAGTTCTGAGCCATGTCAGAGGGCCCTACTTTCGAATTTGTGCTCTTGAGTGTGATGGAGCTGGACTCAGATGTGACCTTCCTACGCATGCCTCTTCTGTCACTTCTACTGAACCTGTGGTTGGCACTAGGGATGGTGCATACTCAGGAGACTTGAATCTCTGGACTGCCCATGTGCCAGCTGGGCCCTGAGCCTCATCATAGTTGTGACTCCTACTCTCTGGTTCATTGGACTTACCCAGGTCAGCAAACAGGGAGGTGAACCAGGTCAACCAAGGAATCAAGAGTTCTAACAACTGCAAGCAAAGGAATTACGTCCATCATCCATATGGAATCTAAGCCCCCTCTTGATCTAGAGGTGGAGTGGACATCACCATCCCAGGGTTCACAGAATGGAGGAATAAAATATGGATTAGAGTGGACTTACTGATATTCTACTGTAAAACTATTGTGACTAGTAATAGAAGAAATTGTAGCATTGATGTGGATAAAGTGGCCACAGTAGTTGCTGAGGGCAGGAAGAGGGAAGAAGAGATGTTATGTGGGGGCATTTTGGGGACCTTGAGTTGTCCTAAATAGTATTTCGGGATCAGATGCTGGACTTTACATATCCTTCCATAACCCACTGAATGTACTGGGGGAGAGTGTGAACTACAGGGTAGACTATTATCCATGCAGTCCAGCAGCGCTCCAAAATGTGTTCACCAAGTGTGATGAGTGTGCCACAGTGATGGTGGAGGTTGTTGGTATGGGAGGAGTGGTGTGGGAGTATATATATGGGAAACTCATATTTTTTAATGTAACATTTTTTTGTGTGATGCATATATCTTCAAAAAATGCAATTTGCAAAAATGATGGAGTGGGGGTGAGGAGTGGGGTATATGGGAACCTCATGGTTTTTTTAATGTTTTTTAATGTAACTTTCTTTGTGGTTGATTAACTTTAATAAAAAAAGTTAAAAAAATAAATCTGAGGTATCTAAGAATGAAAAGGTTATAAAGGAAAGGGTGAGTTCTGTGTTATTAGAATTAGTTATAACAGATATTGCAAGTGAGCATCTTCATCTTGATCTTAATACTATCACACAGTAGTATTAGAATAGGAGGAGACATAAGTAAGCAGATCACCATGTAATTGAGGCAAAGATTTATTACCAGCAAACCACCACAAGAACACTGCAGATTTTGGAAAAAGGATGGCTTACTGGTAACTTGGTTTAATACTCTAGCCTCCAAAACTGAGATAGCATATTCTTATTGCTTAAGCCATCCAGCATATGGTACTCTTAAAGCATCCCTTGAAAACTAATATAGTATTGATGAGTCTAGAATGAAATATGTCATTCAACATCCCCCAATGACTCAGGCAAGTATGAATACAGAGATGAAATTTAATGAAACAAAGAATAAAAAGTTTAGAATAGTTTCAGAAAGTTTATCTTGGAGACAATTGGAGGCAATAATCCTTCATAACCTATATAAATGATTTCCAAAAATTTTGCTTCTGTACTTACAAAAGACATTTTAAAAGTTATATAACTCTGGCACATTTTTACCTTGACTTCCTAACATTTTTTTCATAAATTTACGTAGCTCCAAATGATAAATCTAATAACACGACATTTACTGCAATTTTTAAAATAAAACTTCTGTATCATTCTTTTAAATGAGTCCACTGTCATTTAAATATATGCTGAGTTCATATTACTCTTTATTTGTTTAAAAATACACAAACTGACTTTTCGTCACTAAACAGAAATGTGTGTTCCTTCTTTTTTTTGTTTTTGGTAAGGATTTAATTTTTTTTTCTTCTTTATTTTGTTTTAAATGTTACATTAAAAAAATATGAGGTCGCAATATACCCCCCACCACACCCAACCCACCCCTCCCACAGCAACAACCTCTTCCATCGTTGCGGCACATCCACTGCACCTGGTGAATACATTCTGGACCAATGCTGTACCACATGGACAGTGGTCCACATGGTAGTCCACACTCTCCCCCAGTCCACACAGTGGGCCATGACAGGACACATAACATCCAGCATCCATCCCTGCAGCACTACCTAGGACAACTCCAAATTCTGAAAATGCCCCCACACCATATCTCTTCTTCCATCTCCCTACCATCAGCAGCCACCGTGGCCACTGTCTCCACATCACTACTACAATTTTTTCCCATACTAATCACAGTAGTTCCCCAGCAGAACACAAGTAAGTCCACTCTTATCCATACTCTGTTCCTCCATCCCGTGGACCCTGGGCTGGCAATGTCCAGTCCCCCTCTACATCAAGAGGGGGCTTAGATTCCACATGGATGATGGTTGCAATTCTCCTGCTTGCAGCTATCGGCACTCTTGGCTCCCTGGTGTGGTGGTTGACCCTCTTCACCGCCCTGTCAGCTGGCCAGGGTAAGACCAAGAAATCAGAGAGTAGGAGCTGCAAGTCTGCTGAGGCCCAGGGCCTGGCTGTCACATGGACAGTTCAGATATTCAGGTCTCCTGAGTATACACCAACCCAAATGCCAGCCACAGGTCTGGTAATAGTAACAGAAGAGCTATGTGTAGAAAGGTTATATCTGAGTCCAACTCTATTACTCAGGAACACAAACTCTAAAGTACGGCCAACTGACATAGCCCTGAGCTCCAGAGCCATCTGCCATGACCATAGAACCTTTGGGTCTCTGCAGCCCTCAGGAGAACCAGCATCTAGATTTCCGTCTACCTTGACTGTCTGGTACCCTGCTGAGGCGTGCATAAGCATCACCCGTCTAATGACCTCCCAACTTTTCGGAGACTCAAAGATATATGAACTCACTTGTCCTTTCCATTTCCCCCTTTTATCCAAAGTCAAAAAACATTTTTTAACACCTGATATTACATGTAGCCTGATATATTCTGCCAGTCTGAGTTGACCTTTTTATTCAAGGTCTTTTTCTAGTTACATCATCAGCTGGTACTTGGTAGTAATCCCTCAGTGCCAGGGAGGCTCATCCCTGGGAGTCATGTCTCATGCTGGTGGGAAGTCAGTGCATCTACATGCTGAGTTGGGCTTAGAGAGTAGCCACTTCTGATGACCATGGAGGCTCTCAGGAGGTAACACTTAGGCACCCCACACCTCTAGGCCTAGTTCATATTTCAGGCACACAGGCTCATAATCGGAGCCATCAGTATCAAGCGTTCATCATTGGACCATTTGTTTTGTTGGTCTTTGCCATTGCACTTCGGGGATTGTTGCTTTTTCCTTGGGGATTGTGATAGAATTCCCCTGGCCAGGAACTCAGCACTGTCTCATCTGTCGTTTCCAACTGAAACCACTATGAAAATATCCAAACATTTTTATGTACCCTGTATACATGCCCTGGAGAACTCCTTCCCAACCGTGTGCCCCCACCAATAACACCCTACACAAGTGCTCCTCCCCCACCATAGTTGAACCTCTCTGTAGTCCAAACCTTCAAAAAGGAAGCCCAATATATAGTCAGGTTCCATTAATAGTAAAATGGAATATAGTGATGGGTTTAAAGGTTAGATGTAGAATACATAGTAATTTAGAAAAATTAAAGAAAAAATAAATTGGGTATCAAAAAAATGAAAAAGCTTTTTTTTTTTTACATTTTCCCTTTCATCACTTCTATAGGTATTGTCCTACATGTAGAGTGGCAAGGCAATTTCTTCCATTTCTTCCTCAGTGTCTACCTTCTTTGTTTTTCTTTTTTTCCTAATCATTAAGTTTGTCTTCACATAAGTTTTAGATCAAAGCAGTTCACATATACAATATTTGGTACTCCCACATATCCAGCATTCAACACTTTGTCCCTTCCCCAACAATGACCTTTTTCCATGTTCATATTACATTTGCTGCAGCTGATGTACAGATATTGAAACAATAGATTTCAAACATGGTTCCATTTGTGTTTACATTATGGTTTATATTTTAGAATAAACAATTTTCTAAATTTTTACTTATGTTTTACATTATGGTTTACATTTTAGCCTATAGACTTTTATACATTTTTGGTGTAATTTAACATGTCCTATATCCATCATTGCATGATCTTGTGGAACATTTCCATTGCCCCACAGTTACACTGATTCCATGTATTCAACACCTCTTTCCTCCTCCTCTCAGGGCCCACCATGACAATCAATCTTCATTACTTGAAGGACCATATTCAGAGATACTTGCAAAAATGTTAAGGGCTTGACATACCTGACTGTCCTAACCCCTTAGGAGCCACAAATTCTCTGGAGAGATACAATTCCCTCTGTTTGAGAACATCAGTCCTCCCCAGGATGTGGTTATTCACTCTTGTTGTGTGGGTCTCCACCCGTACACTATCACAAAATGAGCACTCACACATTCCCTAGAAACTTGACCTGTTTCAGATGCCCCCCTTAAGCATCTTAAACATGTAACCTTCTGTATTATATTTTTAAAAGAGTTTTCTCTGAATTATAATTTCAGTGACATACGTGACATTCTCCTATGTTCAAATGTTCCCGCCAACCTCCCCTCAATATCTTGGGCCATCTGACCCATCCTCCCATCCCTAGCCCCATCAAGCCCACACAGCCCCACCCAAAGTTATCCCTATGCTCTCATTTTATGCCTTCCCTTTACAAATACTTACCTCCGGTTTATCATAGATTTCACCCAAGTAGGTGTCAGCTTGCAACCTTCCTCTACCCCCCAACTTCCTTTAAGTTTATCATCCAGTCTCTAGCTCTCTGAGACAGATTGGTTTACTTATTTCATATAGGAGAAGTCATGTAGTGTATTTTTCCTACAATGCCTGTGTTGCTTCACTCAACATAAGGTTCTCAAGATTCATCCATGTTTTCACATGTATTTGTACTGTATTTGTTCTTATAGCTGAGTAGTATTCCATTGTATGTATATACCACATTTTATTTATCCATTCAGCTGTAGATGGGCATTTGGGTTGATTCCCACTTTTGGCAAAAGTGAATAATACCACTATGAACATTGGTGTGCATATGTCGGTTTGTGTCCTTGTTTTCAGTTCTTCTGGGTATATACATATGGCAAATCTATGGCTAGTTTTTTGCAAAACTGCCAAACTGTCCTGCAGAATGGCCAGATCCTTCTATATTCCCACCAGCAGTGGATGAGTGTTTCCATTCCTTCACATCCTCTCCAACAATTGTAGACTTCTGATTTTTTGATAGCTGCCAGTCTTATGGGAGTAAGATTATATCTCATTGTTTTGATTTGCATTTCCCTAATAGCTAGTGATTTTGAGCATTTTTTTTTTCATGTGTTTTTTAGCCATTTGTATATCTTCTTTGGAGAAGTGTCTGTTCAAATCTTTTTTCCATTTTTTAAATGGGCTGTTTGTCTTTT
This sequence comes from Dasypus novemcinctus, assembly GCF_030445035.2. Lineage (NCBI taxonomy): Eukaryota > Metazoa > Chordata > Mammalia > Cingulata > Dasypodidae > Dasypus > Dasypus novemcinctus. The sequence continues at coordinate 6,454,568 of NC_080695.1, read as the reverse complement.
TATTTTCAAGATATAGGATTTCTTTACATGTGAAAGATATAAGTCTCCTATCAGATATATATTTACTAAATACTTTTTCCCATTGTGTAACCTCTCTTTTTTACTTTCTTGACAAACTCCTTTGAGGTGCAGAAGACTTTAATTTTGAGGAAGTCCCATTTGTCTATTTGTTCTTTTGCTGCTCATGCTTTTGGTGTGAAATTCATGAAGCTGTTTCCTATTACAAGATCCTGTAAATGCTTCCCTACATTATTTTCCAAGGTCTTTATGGTTTTGGCTCTTATATTTAGGTCTTTGATCCATCTTGAGTTAATTTTTGTATAAGGTGTGAGTTGGTAATCCCTTTTCGTTCTTTTACATATGGATATCCAGTTATCTAGGCATCATTTGTTGAAGAAGCCATTCTTTCCCAGTTGAGAAGGTTTGGTGGCCTTGTCACATACCATATGGCTGTATATATGAGGCTCTATATTAGAACTCTCAATTCAGTTCCATTTGTCAGTGTGTTTATTCTTGTGCCAATACCATGCTGTTTTCATTAATGTAGCTTTGTAGTATGTTTTGAAGTCAGGTAGTGTGATATCTCCAATTTCATTTTTCTTTTTCAATTATGTCTTTGGCTATTTGGGGCCTCTTTCCTTTCCAAGTAAATTTCATAGTTAGTTTTTCTAGTTCCTTAAAGAATGTTGTGTTGATTTTATTGGGATTGCATTGAACGTGTAGATCAGTTTTGGTATGATATCTTAATAATATTTAGTTTTCCTATCCATGAACAGGAACTATTCTTCCATTTATTTAGATTTTCTTTGATTTCCTTGAAAAGTGTTATGTACTCTTCTGTGTATAAGTCTTTTACATCTTTAGTTAAATTTATTCTTAGGTATCTGATTTTCTTATTTACTATTGTGAATGGTATTTCTTTCCTGATTTCCTCCTCAGATTGCTCATTATTGGTGTACAGAAATGCTACTGACTTTTGCGCATTGATCTTATATCCTGTGACTTTACTGAACTCATAAGTTAGAGAAGCTTTGTTGTAGACTTCTCAGGGTTTTCTATATATAAATCATATCATCTGCAAGTAGTGAAATTTTGACTTCTTCCTTTCCAATTTGGATACCTTTTATGTCTGGTTTTTGCCTCAGTGCTCGAGCAAGTACTTCTAAGAGTATGCTAAATAGAAGGGGTGATAGTGGTCATCCTTGTCTTGTTCCTGATCTTAGAAGGAAAGATTTTAGGATTTCACCATTGTGAATGATGTTAGCTGTGGGTTTTTCACATACACTCTTTATCATGTTCAGAAAGTTTCTTTCTATTCTGATCTTTTGTAGTGTTTTTGTTAAGAAAGGGTGCTGTATTTTGTCAAATGCTTTTTCTGCATCTATAGATAGGATCATGTGATTTCTTTTTCTTCAATCTGTTTATGTGGTGTATTACATTAATTGATTCTCTTATGTTGAACCATCCTTGCATATCCGGAATGAATCCCAATTGGTCGTGGTGTATAATTTGTTTAATGTGTTGTTGAATATGATTAGCAAGTATTTTGTTGAGGATTTTCACATCAAGGTTCATTGGAGAGATTGGTCTGCAATTTTCCTTTCTTGTGGTGTCTTTCTTTGGCTTTGGTACTAGAGTAATGTTGGCTTAGTAGAATGAGTTAGGCAGTGTTCCTTCTGTTTTGAGTTTTTGGAAGGGTTCAAGCAAGACTGGTGTTCTTTCTGGAATGCTTGGTAGCATTTAACTGTGAAAATGTCTGGCCCAGGGCACTTTTAGTTGGGACCTTTTTAATGACTGATTTTATCTCTTTTCTTGTGTTTGGGTTGTTGAGATCATCAACTTCTTCTTTTCTCAATGTAGGTTGCTTATGTGTTTCTAGAAATTTGTCCATTTCCTCTAAATTTGCATTTTTGTTGGAATATAGTTTTTCCAAGTATCCTCTTATTATAATCTTTATTTCTATGGGATTAGTGTTGATATCTCCTTTCTCATTTCTTATTTTGTGTATTTGCATCTTCTCTCTTTTTTTCTTTTTTATTCCAGCTAAGGGTTTGTCAATTTTCTTGATCTTCTCAAAGAACCAGCTCTTGGTTTTGTTTATTTTTCAAGTGCTTTCTTATTTTCTATTTCATTTAGTTCTGCTCTGATCTTTGTTATTTCTTTCTTTCTTCTTTCTTTGGGTTAGTTTGTTATTTTTTTTTACTAATTCCTCCAAGAGTGCAATTAGTTCTTCAGTTTTAACTCTTTCTTTTCTGATGTATGTATTTATGGCTATAAATTTCCCTTTCTGTATGGCTTTTGCAGCATCCCATAAGTTTGGATATGTTGTGTTATCATTTTCATTAGTTTCAAGGTAGTTATTAATTTCTTTTGAGATTTCCTCCTTGACCCATTGTTTTTCCAAGAGTGTGTTGTTTACCTTCCAAATCTAGTTGCCAAATCTGGGTCTCTGGCCCTTGCAAATTTCCAGCTTCATTCCACTGTGGTCAGAGAAGTTATTTTTTATGATTTCAACTTTTCTGATTTCATTGAGCCTTTTTGTGTGGCCTAGCATGTGGTCTGTCTTGGAGAATGATCAATGTACACTTGAGAAGAATGTATATCCTGCTGTATTTGGGTGTGATGTTCTGTATATGTCCATTAGGTCCAGCTCCTCTAATATATTGTTCGAAGTCTTTGTTTCTTTATTGATTCTCTTTTGAGATGTTCTGTCCAAAGTTGATAGTGGTGTATTAAAGTCCCCCACTATAATTGTAGAGGCATCTTTTCTTTCAGTTAGTTTTTCCAGTGTTTGCCTCATGTATTTGGAGGCATCCTTGTTAGGAACATAAATGTTTATGATTATTCTTTCTTCTTGAAAGATTATCCCTTTCACTAATATGTAGTGTCCATCTTTGTTTCTCACAATTGTTTTGCATTTAAAGTCTATTTTGTCTGATACTAATATAGCTACTCCTACCATTTTTTGGTTATGTTTGCTTGTAAGATTGTTTTGTAGCCATTCACTTTCAACTTTCTTGTATTCCAGGGTCTAAGATGTGTTTCTTTTAAACAGCATATAGATGGGTCATAATTCCTTATCCAATCTTTAGTCTGGGTCTGTTGATAGGTGAGTTTAATCCATTGACATTCAGTGTTATTAGTTTAAAAGAAAAGAATTACTTTTATGAGCCATATTTTTTTAAATTTTTGTTTGTCATATTTTGATTTTCTCTTTTTTTTTTTTGTCTTTTGAGTTGCTCTTACACTCTACTCCAACTCTGTCTCTCTTGTTTTTTTCTTTCTTCCTGCAGAACTCCCTGTATTATTTTTTGAAGAGCAGGATTCTTGTGGGCATACTCTCTTAGTTTCTGTTTATCTGTGAATATTTTGAACTCTCCATCATTTTTGAATGCTCGCTTAGTTGGATAGAGTGTTCTTGGTTGAAATTTTTTTTCTTTTAGTACCTTGACTATGTAATAACCACTGCTTTCTTGTCTCCATGATTTCAGCTGAGAAATCAGCACTTAATCTTATGGAGCCTCCTTTGTGTATGATGGTTCTCTAGTCTCTTGCTGCTTTTAGTATTTTCTCTTTGTCTTGAGCATTGGATAATTTAAGAAATATATGTCTTGTGGTAGGCCTGTTCGGATTTATGCCGTTTAGGGTGTGTTGTGTTTCCTGGACATGTACATCCATCTCCCTCAGTAGATTTGAAGTTTTCAGCCATTATTTCCTCCAACACCCATTTTGTTCCCTTTCCCTTCTCTTCTCCTTCTGGGATGCCTATAATGCATGTTTGCTCATTTCGCATTGTCATTCAGGTCCCTAAGTCCCTGCTGGTTTTTTCCTATCTTTTTATCAATCAATTCTACTATCTGTTTGATTTCAGATGTACTGTCTTCCACATCACTAATTCTCCTCTGCCTCTTCTAATCTGCTGTTATTTCCTGAGAATGTATTTTTGATTTCTTGAATTGTTGTGTTCATAATCATCATATTCATTAATTTTTTGTGTATGACTGCAATTTCTTCTGTATTCTCTCCAAGTGTTCTCTTCATATTGTTAATCTCTTCCTTTACTTCATTAAACTGGTCAGTAATATATGTTTTGAGAACTTTAATTGTCCGATGTTCTGCTCCTCTTCCTGGTTTTTAGTTTGTTCATTGGAATGGGGCATGTTTTCCTGATTATTGGTTTGTAGTGTTTTTGTTGCTGTGTGGTCATCATTTTATCTTGACAGTTTTAATCAGTTGCTTAGCTTCTTTGTCTAATTTGGGGTTTAATTAGTTGTTTACTTTGTGTGTGTTTTAAGTGTTTTCTTTGTCACTTCATTCTTCTTATTCTATTTCTTTGTTGTTGTCTAGTTTCACTTGAAGGAAAATATTAGGGCCAGAGAAAGCAAAAGGAGTAAGAAAAGAAAATGAATAATAGTAGTATTGATAGTAAATATTAACAGAGGGACCATGTGAGATCTAGGAGAATGGATATTAGACTCATGTAAGGTATGTATAGTGATAAAAAGCAAAAAAAGTAGAGTATGTATAATGAGACAGTCAACTGCATATGGGGATGAATATAGTATGAATTAAAAGGCCAGTATGTTCAGGAGAGAGGGAAAGAGAAAAGAAAGAACAATAATATAAAGAGTGAATATAAGACAGAAAACAGAACAAAGGTATTAGAAATAAAAAGTCAGAAAAATAAGGGAGCAAACAAAGAAAGGTGTAATGTAAGAGAAACAATAAATGATGGAGGATAGAAAGATGTAGAGGACAGGGGATACTGTTGGTGCCCAAAATCAATACACACAGAAAAGAACAAATGGAAGATGAGGAAATACAGCAAATGTGAAGCACTCCCTGCAGCACCTAATATAAAAAGAATAAAAAAGAGGAGAAAGAAAGAAAAGAAAAGAAAAGAAAAAAGGAAGAAAAGGTAGTGGGAAGGAAGCAAGAAAAAGAGAAAAAAAAAGAAAAAGGGCTTTGGGCTAATAAAGAGGAAGGAAAAACAAGAACACAAACCAGCAAAATACCAGACAAAGTTTCAAGCAAGGCATCCTCTTTGCAGTTAAATAAAATGCTTAGGGATCTGACATTCCCCCTTTCTTCCTTCCTCACTTCTTTCTTTCCCAGGTCAGCAGGAAAGCTGTGTGAGAGGTCTGGTAGGAGATTCAAGTGGGTACTTGTTGAACCAACTCTGCACAGAAAACAGTGACTCTTATTAATTTCCAGAGAGAGAGCACCCACACTTCACTGGGAACCCCAAGTATGGTATTGGAAGCTTGGAAAGCACTTCCTATAGTCCCTCTCCTTTAGGTGTGCTATGAGAGGGCTAGTTGATTTTCTGACTCCACTTTCTCCCAGACCAAGTTTCCTATCCCAGGGTATTTAGGTTAATTGGGCTTTCTCAGCAGATTCGCCACTCCTTTCTTCCCAGGCCAGCCCGTATGCTCCTCCAAGCAAAAAAAAAAAAAAAAAAAAAGAAAAAGAAAAAGAAAAGAAAAAAGAAAAAGGGGGGCACCATAAAATCGAACCTGTATTATCCAGGCCCCCCTGCTGTATCACCTGCCAAATCCCTCTCACCCATGTAATCAGTACAAAACTGGAGGGCTAGGGCAATCCCAGTCCTCTGGGAGTGCTGGACTCAGGAAAGGGAAGTCCAGGACACTGCAGATCCAGGGTACATGGAACAAGGAACTATGTCCATGGAACAAGGGCTATGGGGGCTCAGGGGACACGGACCTGGAGACCACACGTCTGTGGACCTTGGGGCACAGGAACACCGCCACACACCAGACAGTTCTCAAGGAACACCGTGGCTGCCAGCCCCAGGGGGAAGGGTCCCGCCATCCCACAGCTTCCGACCGCTGTACTTATAACCCACAATTCTACCTTTAGCAAGCACCACCTCCATCAATGTCTCTCCAAATCAACGTCCATACACCCTCCACCCTGCAAGACCCCAAGACAGCCCACTCTGGCAAGACTCCAACCCTACTTCCCTGCCTCTTTGCAGGAGAGACAATAAAGTGCACTCACTCAGATGCTATCTTGCCCTGCCTCCTTTCTCTTCATTCAGGTTTTGTCCCACATTTTCCTCTTTCTTAATAACCATTTTCATAGGACAAAATTACTTTATTTTTCCACAGTAAAAAAAATGAAACAAAGCTCATTTTATATACCCAATATGCTTAAGTTACCCAAGTGATTTTGGAAACTGTCTCCAAAGAAATCTCTTACAACTTTCATTACCACTGAAATTAAACAAATGTGTCAGAATAATGATTTAATTTGGTTGTATGCAAACATAATTTCTCTTCATTTCAAATACACAATAGTAAGCAATACTGGAACATTGGTAGTCCACAAGGGATAGTTTTCAGAAATATACACTTTCTTTAGTTTATTATTTTATCACTATTTCAGAGAGCTATATTACGAAACATTTATAAGAACACATTTCTGAAACAGTTCTCTGGAGGATTTCATGGCTAAACCATGATTGATCTGCAGGCTTAAAAAGCAGGTAGCATTTTTCTATTTTTTTCTCTTTTTCTTTTACAGTGCCACCCAGTTCAAGAGTTATACAACTTTAACAACACCAATTTATTTTATTTTGTTTTATTTTATTTTAAAAGTACCTCATATGTGAAGCAGGACTCAATCACTGAGCTACACCCACTGTCCTGCACCAGTTTCCTTAATGTGACCTTACAGATCTCATTAGAATTAACATGGAAACAGGACAGAGAACATTAATGTTACTAAGTTTTTCCACTTCTGCAGTAAGTAAACGCATTCCATTTGTGGTTTCTTTTACAAAACAAATCTAATTGCAAGATCATATTGCCAAGACTCATTTTTAGGTTACTTTTCACTGTCATCTAATTTATACTGTGTCCAGACAACATTGAAAAAAAATCATTTTCCTTTTCCTAAGATTGTCTCCTGTAGATTTAGACCAACTTTCCAACTTACAATGCACAGGAGATGTAGCTGGCACATTCTGTTAAGATTCCCATGTCTAGGCAACACCAACAGAAATGAACATGATAGAACATGAAGAACAGGAGCTCCTCAAAGTCAACAAGTTTCCCAACTTCACAGTACAAAATCAACAGGCAAATCCTAAATCTGATTAATGAGGTCCTAGGTATGAGCAGACTGAAAAAGTGAAAGTAAATGCAGATCAGGATGAGAGAATTTTACACACTTACCTAGCACAGGGGAAAATCCAGCTTTAGAATCACCTTCACAAAAAGCACCCAGTGAGTGCCCAGGCAGAAACTTCACCCAGAATCTCCAGCCTCAGTCCTCCCAGGAAATCCCCAGGCAGCTCTTAGGCACAGACATGAAGGATTCAGGGAAGCCCCATGATTGATGACACATGCATCAGCCTACTCCAGGGCCTGCACCACAGACTAGTGTGGCTCCTGGCTGGCTCACCAAATTGTTCTCATAAGCATCACTCATTTATAATAAAGGGCCAACCTGATCCAGCAGCACAAAGAAGAAACATGTCTCTCAGCGAAACGGTGATTGATTGTGAGTGCACAAGTAAGGAATTGGAAGAATCTTCCCCAAACCAGGTCAAAGTGAAAATGGAAGCTAGCATATTTATAGGGAAAAAGGAGAAAAGGAGTAGGGCAGAAGAAGTACAAGTTAAAAAAAAATTGATACCAGGGGTTTTGTGAGGAGAGTACATGCAATTTGTCAGTCCTGCATTGTGTCAAGCATGCACAACTTGTCCTTGGTTTAAGTAGCTAATAAACTACAGTTTAGATATTGTGCCAAACCTCTCAAGGATATCAAGCTTTTTGTCTCTGAGAAAAGTTAAGAGATTCACTGGGTCTTAAGATGCTCCTGACATCAGTCTGCCTGACTTTGCTTTGAGACATTATCTTATTCCTGTAGCAAAACTGAGAAGGTTTGGTTTATATCTTTCAGAGAATGAAGAACAAAGAGAAAATTTCTAAAAATAGATGAATAAAAAACTAACTTGGGGAGGGGGGCTCTGTCGTGGTCCCTAGGGGAGCAGCAGCAGTCCCCCCATGGGCAACAGCAAGGACCAGGAAGGAATGAGGGTCCAACAGTGAGCCCCTGATACTAATGACTATGCTTGTGAGCCTATAAGCCTGAAATAAGAACCCTAGAGCAGCACTGTGCCTAAGAGTTCCCTCCTGACAGCCTCCGTGTTACTCAAATGTGGCCAGTCTCAAAGCCAAGCTCAGCATGTAAATGCAATGCCTTCCCCCCAGCGTGGGACATGACACCCGGGGATGAGCCTCCCTGGCACCGAGGGATCACTACCAAGTACCAGCTGATGACATAACTAGAAAATGACCCTGAATTAAAGGTTCAACGCGGACCAGCAGAATATCCCCGTCTACATATAATAAGAGGAGTTAAAAATGCTGTTTGACCTGAAGTAAGGGGGAAATGCAAAGGACAAATGAGTTTATGGCTATGAGTCTCTAAAAAAGAGTCGAGGTTGTCAGAAGGATTGCCCTTATGCACACCTGAGCAGGGTCTCAGAGACAGATAAAGTAGATACAACCCCAGGTACTGGTTCTTTTGAGGGCTAAAGAGACCCACAGGTTCTATGGTCATGGCAGATGGAGTTCACTGCCATGTCAGTTGGCCCTTCTTTGGAGTTGGTGTTTCTGCATGATGGAGCTGGACTCAGATGTGATCTCTTTTCACAAGCCTTTCATGCTACTTTACTGAAATTGTAATTGGTGCTGGGGCTTAAGATATATCTAGGGGATTTGAATCTCTGGACTGACAATATGATAGCCAGGCCCTGAGCTTCAACAGACTTCAGCTCCTACACTCTGATTTATTGGACTTACCCCACTCAGCTAACATGGAGTTGAAGACTGTCAACCACCACACCATGGAGCCTAGAGTGCCTACAACTGAAAGCAGGAAGATTGCATCCAGTATCCATGTGGAATCTAAAACCCCTCTTGATATAGATGTGGAATGGACACAACCAAGCCAAGGTCCACAGGAAGGAGGAATACAGTAAGGATTAGAGTGGACTTAATGATATTCTATTCATGAACTATTGTGGTTAATAATCGAGAAAATGTGGCATTGGTGTGGAAAAAGTGGCCATGGTGGCTGCTGGGTGCGGGGAATGGGAGGAAGAGATGAGATGTGGAGGCATTTTTGGGACTTGGAGATGTCCTGAGTGGTGCTGCAGGGACAATTGCTGGACATTGTATGTCCTCCCATGGCCCACTGGATGGAACGTGGGAGAGTGTGGGCTATGGTGTGGACCACAGGCCATGGGGTGCAGCGATGCCCAGAAATGTACTCACCAGATGCAATGGATATGTCATGATGATGGGGGAGAGTGTTACTGTGGGGGGAGTGGTGGGGTGGGGGCGGTGGGGGTGAATGGGGACCTCATATTTTTTTAATGTAATATTTTTTAAAAAAAATGAATAAATAAAATAAAAAAAGAACTGGCTTAATTAGTGTATTAGAATTTTCAGAGTTGCTCAAGTGAAGAAATTTTCAGTAAGCACAGTTTCCTGCTCTCAGGAGCAGGGTTGGAAACTCAAAAAGGAGGCTCTGATGTGGTCAAAGTGTGAATTTCCAAGGGCAAGGTGAGCCGTGAATCAGCAGTGCACCCTTCACAAGATATCAAAGCGGCCCACAGTGCACCCACCACATGTGATTGTCCTGGTTAGCTAACACCTTTAGGTTCCAGTCCCCACCCACTCCCTGGAACCATGGCTATACTTTTCATGGCTCCCATGGATCTTAAGCACCAGAGTAAGAACTTTGATGGGTTTTCCAAGGACATTCACAGGAAGGAAAAGTGCCAGGAAATAAGAATATCAGAAGGGAAGTGGATTTGGCTCAACCAAAAAAGTGTCCACCTACCACATAAGAGGTCCAGGGTTCAATCCTAGGGCCTCCTGATCTGTGTGGTGAGCTGGCCCTCATGCAGTGCTGATGTACACAAGGAGTGCCATGCCATGCAGGGGTGGCCCCCACATAGGGGAACCCCATGCACAAGGAGTGCACCCCTCAAGGAGAGCCAACCCATGTGAAAAAAGCACAGCCTGCCCAGGAGTGGTGCCATATACACAGAGAGCTGACACAGCAAGATGATGCAACAAAAAGACACAGATTCCTGGTGCTGCTGACAGGAATGCAAGTAGACAAAGAAGAATACACACAACAAATGGACACAGAAAGCAGACAATGGGGGGAGGGGAGAGAAATAAATAAAAAATAAATCTTAAAAAAAAAGAATATCAGAAAACAGAAGCGGAAGTACAGCTGCAAGGCAGGCTCCGAGGGGTTGAGAGGGTTGGGTCTAGGATCCGCTCTGGGGAAGTGGCTGCTAAGGCTTCTATTTCAACAGCAGCCCCTCCTCACAGAACCTTAACTCCAAACCAGGCTCTCCAAACCTGCTTCTCCTCCCAAGACTCTGGAAGAAGTTCAAGGACATCTCTGCTTTTTCAGGGGTGCTGGGCCACCAATGCCTTCCCCATGTCTCCCACTGTCTCCTTTCCCTGTTTCAGTAGCATCTGGTCCTGTAATGTGACTCCATCCTTCCTACCCACAGCTTCCCTCTGCCTCTTGGTCATGTTGTCCTTGGAGTGAAAAAGGGCAGAATTGGGTCAAAATCAGGAGGGCAAGGCTGGACTCATTATAATAAGAGTTGGTAGTCTCAAATAACCAGGCAGTGTCAAGGTGGGAGGGAAACAATGATGCCAGCCATGTACAGGGAAGGGTGTCAGCAGAGGGGTCCTCAGCAGTCTGTGGACGCAGCCTCTGAGCAAGCTGCACCTTCCTCTGTATGATGTGTGCCATGTGCTTTATCCTTCTGATGCACAAAGTGTGTTCAAAGAGCCACAGGAGTTGCTGAGGTCAGGGAGAGGGAAGAAGAGGTGTGATATGGGGGCATTTTTGGGATGTGGAGTTGTCCTGAATGATATCACAGGGACAGATGCAGAACATTATATATCCTGCCATAAGCCACTGAATGGAACGTGGGAGAATGTAAACTAAAATTTAAACTATAATCTATGCAGTGTAGCACTACTCCAAAACGTATTCACCAAATGGAATGAATGTGCCACACTGATGAAAGAGGTTGTTGATGTGGGAGAAATTGGGGTGGGGTGGGGAGTGGATATATGGAAACCTCTTATATTTTTTAATGTAACATTTTGTGTGATCAATTCTATCTTTAAGAAATAAAATAAATTGCTAATATATATATATATATATAGCCAGGCAGAGGACCCTCTGAGAAGTGGAGGCAGAAGGAGCAGGAAGGCGTCTGGGACAGATGGAAATACTGATGTGTCAGTTGGGAAAGTCATCCTCCAGAAAGTAAATGGGTACATTTCACAGGGCAAAGCTTTGTGTAGTCCTTATTCTATTAAGTAGGTTGTCAATAGCCAGAACTTTTTTAAGATCTGTCAATCTATCTATCTATCTATCTATCTATCTATCTATCTATCTATCTATCTATCTATCTATCTATCTATCTATCTAATCTATTTTTATTTCCTTTTCTCCCCTTCTGCCCCCCCCCCCACCAATGTCTGCTCTCTGTGTCCATTCACTGTGTGTTCTTCTGTGTCCTCTTGCATTCTTGTCAGTGGCACTGGGAATCTTTGTCTCTTTTTGTTGCATCATCTCGCTGCGTCAGGTCTGTGTGCATGGCACCACTCCTGGGCATGCTGTGCCCTTCTCATTCAGGGTAGCTCTTCTTGTGTGGTACACCCCCAGAGTGTGGAGCTCCCTTACATGGGGTCACCCCTGTGTGGCACAGCTCCCCCTGCGCACTTCAGCACAGAGCATGGGCCAGCTCACCACATGGGCCAGGAGGCCCTGCCTTCAAAACCTGGACCTCCTATATGGTAGGTAGATGCTCTATTGGTTGAGACAAATCTGCTTCCCCCAGGTCTCTTAAATGCACCAAGAGCTGAGGATCAGGGTCACCCTAACACAGGGCTCATTGACCTGTTGTCTGTGAATGAAGGACCCACTGATTCCTACACCAAAAGCTAGCATGTAATTCCACCATGATGTATAAACTTTGCCAGCTTAAGTACAAGTGTAGTGACTAAATTCTCTGCCCGAGTTGCAGGGAGTTTTATAATTAAGTGGTTCCTGAACTGACTCCCTGTTGTGCAATAGCACAACTGAGAAATAAAAACCAAAATTTGTTCATAGACACCTAGTACTATTCTCTATGAATGGAGTGATTCCTGATGCTAGGACAGGGTATTCCCTAACTGGTGTGTCCAGCAGAGCACCCAGCTGCCCTGAGTATAGGCATGGTCTCCCTTTACCCCATGGCTCTTTCTGCTCACATGGGATGACCTGACCATTCCACTCTAGTTCTCGGGTCTTCAGGGAATATGTGCACAGGATTTTCACATGGCCTCGTGAGTGTTATTCCAATCTTCCCATTCGACTCCTCAGCCTCTGAATCCCAGTGACTCTATATTTCTGACATATTTATGCATTGGAAGATGATGCTCATTCCCCCACTGCAATTTTTCAATTGCTTAACTCATTGCATTTATGCCAAAAGTTTTATATGTGTTTTGAAAAATGGCCTAAACAGTCTACATTTAGCTAATAATATAATAAGGGCCCAATAATGAGTAATGTTTTTCATTATTCTATTATTTTATCATTAATAATTCCCACATGACAGTTCTTATTACTAGATACAACATAAAGCAAGCACAGTCCAAGCTTCAAACTAAATGAAACATAAATGTGAACCTTGGAAGAATTTGACCTCACGGATCAAAATCCCTGCTTATTTCCCCCATTCATCTCCTTGACTCAAAATTTTCACAGTTGTTAGTGTTTGGAGTAGGAGACTTTTTAGTGAAAGAAATATTGAAAAAAGTAAAATATTCCCTGAATTTGAGAGGAAGTAGAAAGCAAAGTGCTGAGAAGGAGGGCAGATCTAGGACAACATGGATATTTGGTGGGCACTGAAGGTGGGCAGGCACAGACCTGCATGGATATGAGGTAGGATTTAAGATACTCCAAGGGGCCCAGTGGCCCACATCGGCTGGTGGTTTTTCCCATCCATCACTCATTGCTCCTCTGGCTCAGCTTCCATCTTCCAGGCAGTCTTGAAGGGCTCCTGTTCACAGCTGGTGTGCCATTTTCAGCTGAGGTCACCCTCACAGGCTGGGAGTCCTGCCTACATCTCTAAGATGAGATGCAGCCTCAGGTTAAGAGTAAAGCCTGGAGTTATGTGTGTGGTTTGGAGATGTGTGTGTGTGGAGGGGTCATGGATGAGCTCCACTGAACCACAGAAGGGGGCCTGGAAGCATCCTAAAGGCCCACCCTTCCTCTTAGGGGCTGTGCCTCTCAGAAGTCCCAGGAAACCTCCTAGGAGAAGGGTGTCTGGATGAAGGGGCTAGATTTGTTTGATTTATTGTCCCTCAGGAGACCCCTGCAGTCCCATCCCCAGCACAGCTCAGTGGGTTGGCATACTACTATCTCCAGCCACCTCTCCAACTTTTGCTGAGGCTGAAGGCTGAGATCCACCCACTCCCTCTGAACATGACCCGTCCCCATGCCCATCTCAGATCAGGAGAGTCTGGAGGTGAGCAGGTGTCCTGAGAAAGAAGGAAAGTGACAATCTGAAGAAACATCAGGACTATGGCTTTCCATGCAAGTGACAATGGGCTGGAAGAATAAAGGACCTCAGCCAGGGTGGAAGTCAGGAAGGGGTCCTGCTGGTACTGGAGGGGGGTGGTCACTGTTTGTCTGAAGTGAGGCAGGGATCTTTCAGCTTCTGTGGTGTGGTGGGCAAGGCACAGCCTCCCTGGGTCTGGTCAAGCTGTGGGAGCACTAGGCAAATTGCCCAGGCCAGATCTGCCTTCTGTTTGGGCCCATGCATGATGTCCCCATCTCCTGGCACTTCCCACGTGCTCTTGCTGTCACTGGTAGATACTGGAACATTTGTGGACTGTTCAGGTGGCTCCATCCTTTACCTTGGCCTGAATCCCTTTGCAAGAGTCAAACCCCTGCCTCTGCTTGTCCTGCTCCCTTTGTGGCTTTTGTGGACCCCATGGCCACAGATCTCAGATCTCAGGCCTGGACCTGTGACTGATGACCTGGCCACAGTTGGGCACACCCTGGCCTCCCTACCCAAGTCTCCAGCCCCTTCCTTTTGCCCCCACTCTAGGTTGAGCCCCAATCATGGAACCAGCACTTCTGGTCCTCTTGTCCAATGAGGCTGTTCCCCTTTTGGCTTAAGTCAGAGGTTCACACTAGGTGCTACATGGATTCAAACTCACATGACCCAGTGTAAATGGTACCTAGGTCAGTGCACAGGGTCAGGTTCTTCATGTGCTCTCATCAGGTTACTTGAGGCTATCTGGGTGTTGAGGTTTGGGTCAATACAAGTAACCCCTCCCTTGGTGGGGTTACAGAATGCCTGAGGGTGACTCAGGCCTTGCAGGTAGGTGTCTGGGCCTGGGGAGATGGCAGTATGGGAATGGGAAGCACTAGGGACAAGGAAGCCTGGGGGTCTGCACCACTTGGCAGGTCCTTGGCAATCCAGGACAGGGACACCAAGGCCTTGGGTGTCAGCTCCATCTTCCCAGGCTCCACCCTGGGAATAGAGCAGTGACATTCAGTGTCTTGGAATTTGATACAGATTATGCAGAGCTGCCCTTGGAGAAGCCCTAGAATTAAGTCCTCAGTGTTGGAGGGAGTGAAGTGACTAAACTCTCTGGCTCTGCCCATGACTCCTGGTACTACAATGACAGGTCAGACCATGAGTAAGAGAGGCCTAAAGAAAAGAAAAAAAAGAAAAATTCAAGAGAAGAGAAAGGATCTTGATGAAAGGAAGAAGTGAAAGGTAAAGAGCAGGGGTCTGGTTTCTTGGCCCCGCCACCACTGGGGAGAACCCCAAGTATGGGTCTGCTTTTTCCATAGGAAAACCTGGAATGTAGCAAAAAGTAAACAAGCATGTTAATTGTTTCCAGTCTGAGTTTATTAATTTTCTTTTCTAGGCCAGCCCCTTATGAGGTAACTTGTAAGTTTCAGAAACCTGGAGTAAGAAAATTCTCTGGAAGAGGATTTTTGTCTCATAACTTCATTTTGCCACTTAGAAACTGAGGTAGGTGTATTTAAATTCCTAGCTTTTACCATTCTGGGGTGAGAATCCAGCAGCTCCATGGCCCTCATTACCTAGAGGCTGCCTCATAGGAAAATAGAAACAGGAGCCCTAACTCAGATAAAGACACCATGGACTTTGATCCTGAGAAGAAGACAGAGGGCTGTCAGAGGGAGCCAACCTCAACCAGGTCAGCTTCAGGATTTCATTCAGACATTTCTAGATTATCATATCTTGTCTTTTAAATATAAGATTTGATAGAGCACACTTTTGCTTTTAGGGAGAAGTACAGAAAGGAAGACAATGGGCATTTTATTTTCTCTTTCAGGGCCTCACCAAGTGTCACCCTGCATCACAGTTTCCTGCATCATACTTTTTGATTTTCTTTTTAACAAGCCACAAGCTAAGAATTATTTATGTATTTTTAAAGACTTGCTATAAAAAGAAAGAATGGCACAGAGACTAACCACACCAAAAAAGTCTAGACTATTTTCTATCTGACCTTTACAGAAAAAAAAGCCAATCACTTATCTAAAAGTTTGTATATATCTGTCTTTACTATCTCAAATAGAGCAGATTTAGAAGAGTGTTCCCAGCTCAATCAACCTCCTAAGAGATAGACCTGTAAACTAAAGTGCAGATAATTCCATTTGTGAAGAAGGGAGGTCTCGCTTACGTTCAGGTCATTACTACCTGGTATCAAGTCCACTTAAAGGCCCAAAAGACAGCTCTGAACTTACTCTAAGCATGCATTTGGAGCAAACAAAGTTGAATATTCTTGATGAAGTTTCTGTCATGATCTCTGGAAGAGATCACTGTCTGCAAGGGATGGTGTTTGACTAGTATTCCCAACTAAAAATTCTTTTGTTCTGGTGCCCCATTACATGTCACACACACAGTTCAATGCACGTTATAGTATAAGTGGGGATATTTGTACTTACCGTGAGGGGTGCCTCTTCCTAGTGACCCAGATGTCCTGTGTTTAGGGTGCATCTCACAGATTGCAAGAAATTTGAAACAGTAAAGCCCATATGCGCAACATCACAGACAGGTTGGGGGTTCTGAGATTGGTTACTCAGACCACCAAATCTCACATAGCCATGCTGGTTTCCCCAAAGGAAAGACTTGGAATACTCGTGTGTCTTGTCATCCATGTATGGTGTTTTCTTGTCTGACTCTCAAATAGTCAGATAGAAAAGGTCAGTGAAAAGTTTGCTTTTTGGCAAGGTTGATATTAGGTTTGAGCATCTCCAATTAACAGGGGTATAAAAGGTGCTATTATTGTATTGCAGTAATTTGTGACAGGTGTGCTTTTTCTGGCAATGATTTCCTCCCTTATTTAGAGAAATTGCCATGGTAGGCAAGTAGGACTTTTTGATTAAGGCCTTAGCTCTAAGCCCCAGGGGCCCACAGAAGAAGACTGCCCTCAGATGGCAAAGAAACAGGAGGAGGGATTGGAAGATTTTTCCACTGCCCAGGTGGCCTCAGCCACTTGGGGAATTGCAGGGAGTCTCCAGAGCCCCACCTCTCATCCTTGAGTCCCTGTGATCTCTAGGAACAAGGACACTCACAGTTCCCATCTCAGAGGGAATCTTCTCCCAGGTGAAGATGCCTATCTCCAAGCCCATGGTCTCCCAGTCTACATTGGGGTATGGCTGGGGTTTCCTATGATAGCATATCTGATCTGAGCCCCAGTTTGGTTCTGACTGCTGAGTTGAGAGGGATTCCCAGTGACAGTGAGTGTGTCCTGCATGAAGGCAGAAAGTTGGGCCAGGTGGGACCTTGGTGCCCACAGCTCTTGCAGGCCCAGTTCTCAGGGCAAATATCAGCTTTCTGCCTTGGGTGGTTCCCAATTGGGCTCTGAGGGCCTAGGATGGAGCCTGGCAAGTGACAGGTGCTGTGCTCAATCAAGGGTGGCCAATAGCAGGAATGCTGCAGCCACACTGGTGGGAGGATGATGGGTGGGATGGGTGGACATGATGGGAGGGGAGAGTAGGGGGAAGCCTAGTTGGGGCTCCCTAGATGTCCAGATCAGGCTCACTAGAGAACAGAAGTTCCTGTGTATGGATGGAAAATAAAGCCTCTAGGTTCCTCCCTTGTCTGCTGGTTCAAGCATGCTGAGTAGATGGGGCCCTGACCAGACTTGGTGGTAGACAGTATCCAAAGGAAGGCCGGACACCTCACTGCTGGGTGAGATGGCAAGGGTGAAGGCAGCTCTACTTGAGAAGTTTAAGAAATCTGGGTCCAGGCAGGGACCAGCATAGGCTGGTGATGGGGTTGTACATGGTATTTTGATGGAATTAGGGCACCTTCCAGAGACTGAGCAGGGCTAGGCAGGGTCGGGTAGTGCTGCAGGACTGAACTCACAAGACCCTGAATACCTGACCTGGTGGTGTGTTGGAAGTTAAGGGGAGCCATGCCTCCTTGGAACCCTTATGGTGATTGTGTGGGACTCAGGGTAGGGGCCTAAGCCTCTGGTCTACCTGAGAGGGAGATGGACACTGCTGGGCCTGCTCACCTTGAGCCTTGTGGCCACTGCACTTGCACTTGGTGTATCAGCACTAGCAAGACTGGAAGTCTACCACAGCAGCTTGGATGTCTGGCATAAATTCCTGTTATTTAAGAAAGAAATAGGTAATTTATTTTAAATTGTGCTTTTTTTTTATAGCCACAATTTTTAGCACATACCTGTCTCCTGGTGAACTGTGAGTCATGGTAAAGAATGTTTTTAGATTCTGTCCTGCCCCACACTCAGATTTGTATTTGAGGTCTTTATCCTGTCACTTTGCCTGGGTCCCACTCTTTGCAGTGTGCCACAGTGTCCTCAGACCTGAGAGGCCATGATATGGTCAATACACACCCTAGTTGCTGATCCATGGTGGCGGGGATGCCACCCCTTCAGAGGAATCAGGGCACAGGTTCTGCCTGGCATGCCGACTTGACTTCTTCTGGTTCTCATGTGTCACTCTCCTCCTCTCCCACCTACTGTCAATCTGCCATGTGGTATCACTGAAGTCAGCAAAGCTTTCCCTTCTCATGACTATGTCCTTTTTTCTCTTCCAGTTCTCCCTAATTTCTGGGTTCTGATGCCTTCACATTTCTCTCTCTAGAAATGTTTTAATTGTGGTAAAATAAACATAACAAAATTATTTTAACCATGTATAAGTTCATAATTATGTGACATTAAGTACACTGACAATTTTGTATAATATTTGCCACTTTTTTTTCCAGAAACTCAATATCCCAAACAGAAACACACATTAAGGAAAATCCTCCCCACCCACCACCCACTGGTCACCACTCATCTGCCTGCAATCTTTATTTAAATTTGCTTATTCTGTGTATTTCATATAAAAAATCATGCAATGTTTTTCTTTTTGTATCTGGCTTATTTCACTTAGCATGGTGTCTTCAAGGTCATCCATGCTGTAGCACATATATTTTTAAAAAGCAGTTTTAGGGTTTGTGGGAAGATGAGAGTGTACTAGCAGGCAGGGCTAAATTCTCACAAAAACAATGGAGAAATAGCCAGAAGATGCCTGCGGGAACACCTTTTGGGGTCAGCAGAGAGGACAGTGCTACAGAACTCCCAGGAGGGAGATGGACAGAGGAAAAAACCTCAAAGCAACAGACATGAGTTACCAACTCCCTGAAGTGGCTGGGGAGGGTTTGTCTGCCACCCCCAAGATATTAAGTTGGATAAAACCCTTGGCTCACTGAAGCTGACAGAGAGGGGGACAGAAATCTTCCTCCATGTCTGCTCTTTCAAGGGAAACTGGAGGAAGAGTTGGAAAGATTTCCTTCGGTGAATTTGACCAGCAGAGCCTGCTTTAAATCTCTGCTCTGGAGATTTAACAAAGGAACACAGGAAAGCTCAGACTGAAACAGCTCTGTGGAAATGTGCACTGATGAGCAACACTTGCTCACTAGTCTGGAAAATGCATAGACAAAAACTGTTTTTGGTTTTCTCTCTATCCTAACACATGAGGAAAAATCTGTGCCCTATTAGTGAGTCCCTGGACTGATTTTCGTAATTTAAACTGGGCAATAAAGATTTAGAATAAATTGAATGATATATTAAAGGAGTGCTGTGAAACAAAATAGGCAAGAGAGAGAAATTCACCAACAGAGAAATTAACGGACATATTCAGATGCCTCGATATCAGCAAAAATTTACAAGTCATATCAGGAAACCGAAAGAGATGGCCCCATGAAGGATGAAACTAAATATTCTGAAGAGATACAGGATTTAGGACAATTCACCAGTGATAATCTCACAGCTCTCCTAAGTCAATTCAAATAATTTAAAGAAGATATGACTAAAGAGACTAGTAATGGAAGGAATTGATGTGGAGAAAGTGGCCACAGTAGTTGCTGAGAGGAGGGAGAAGGAAAAAGAGGTGTGATGTGTGGGCATTTTCAGGACTTGGCATTGTCCTAAATGATATTGCAGGGATAGATGCTGGACATTATATAACCTGCCATAACCCACTGAATGTATTGGGGGAGAGGTAAACTACAATGTTAACTATTATCCATGTGGTACAGCAGTGCTCCAAAATATATTGACCAGATGAAATTAATATGCCACAATGATGAAAGAGGTTGTTGATGTGGGAGGAGTAGGGTGGGGGGGCAGATATATGAGAACCTCTTATATTTTTTAATGTAACATATTTTGGGATCTATGCATCTTCAAAAAATACAATTAAAAATGATGCGGTGGGGGTGTGGGATATATGGGAACCTCTTATCTTTATTTTTGGCTTTATTTTTTAGTATTACATTAAAAAAATATGAGGTCCCTATATACCTCCCACCCCCCTTACCCCACTCTTCCCCCCATAGCAACAATCTTCTCCATTATCATGAGACATTCATTGCATTTGGTGAATACATCTCTGAGCACCGCTGCACCTCATGGTCAATGGTCCACATCATAGCCCACACTCTCCCACATTCCATCCAGTGGGCATGGGAGGACATACAATGTCTGGTAACTGTCCCTGCAGCAATACCCAGGACAACTCCAAGTCCTGAAAACACCTCCACATCTCATCTCTTCCTCCCATTCCCCACCCCCAGCAGCCACCATGGCCACTTTCTCCACACCAATGCCACATTTTCTTCGATTACTAATCACAATAGTTTATGAATAGAATATTACTAAGTCCACTCTAATCCATATTCTATTCCTCCATTCTGTGGACCTTGGAATGGTTGTGTCCACTTCACATCTATATCAAGAGGGGGCTTAGATACCACATGGATGCTGGATGCAATCCTCCTGCTTTCAGTTGTAGGCACTCTTGGCTCCCTTGTGTGGTGGTTGACCTTCTTCACCTCCATGTTAGCTGAGTGGGGTAAGTCCAATAAACCAGAGTGTAAGAGCTGAAGCCTGTTGAGGCTCAGGGCCTGGCTATCATATGGTCAGTCCAGAGATTCAGATCCCCTGGGTATATATTAAACCCCAGCACCAACTACAGTTCTGATAAAAGTAACAGGAGAGGCTTATGAAAAAAGATCACATTTGAGTCCAGCTCCATCACACAGAAACACAAACTCCAAAGTAGGGCCAACTGACATGGCATGGAACTCCATCTGCCATGACCATAGAACCTGTGGGTCTCTGTAGCCCTCAGAAGAACCAATACCTGGGGTTGTATCTACTTCATCTGTCTCTGAGACTCTGCTCAGGTGTGCATAAGGGCAACCCCTTTGATAACCTCCCGGCTCTTTTTGGAGACTCATGGCCATATAAACTCATTTGTCCTTTCCATTTCCCCCTTTTATTCAGGTCAAAAAGCATTTTTAACTCCTGTTATTATATGTAGAATGAGATATTCTGCTGGTTTGAGTTGCCCCTTTTATTCAAGGTCATTCTCTAGTTACATCATCAGCTGGTACTTGGTAGTAATCCCTTGGCGCCTGGGAGGCTCATCCCTGGGAGTCATGTCCCACCCAGGGGGGAAGGCAACACATTTACATGCTGAGTTTGGCTTCGAGACTGGCCACATTTGAACAACACGGAGTCTCTCAGGAGGTAACTGTTAGGCACCCTGAAGCTCTAGGCCTTGTTCTTATTTCAGGTGCACAGGCTCACATGCATAGTCATTAGATTCAAGGGCTCACTGGTGGACCTTCATTCTTTTTTTTATCTTTGCCATTGCACTTGGGGGATTGTTGCTGTTCCTTTAGGGACTGTGATAGAGCTCCCCTGGCTAGGGACTCAGCATTCCCTCAGTTGTTGTTTTTAATTGTATTCACTATGAAAGTATCCAAACATTCTTATGTACCCTGGATATATGCTCTGTAGAACTCCCTGCCAACCATGTGTCCCCTGTCATTAACATCCCACACCAGTATTCCTCCACTGCCATTGTTGAAACACTCTGTGATCCAAAACTTCCTGAAAAGTGAAGCCCAATATATTGCCAGGTTCCCTTAATAGTAAAATGGAATATAGTGATGTGTTTAAAGGTTAGATATAGAATACATATTCATTTGGAAAAATTATGATAAAAATAAATTGGGGTATCAAAAAATTGTCTATGACCTATCTTTTCTTTTTTCTAATTATTAAGCTTATCTTCACAAGAGTTTTAGATCACAGTAATTCATATATACAATATATAGTACTCCCACATATCCAACATAAATCCTTTTCCCTTTCACAGCAATAATCTTTTTACAAATTCATACTATATTTACTGAAACTGATGTACAGATATTGAGACAAGAGCTTTCAAACCAGGTAACATTTGTGTTTACGTTGTGGTTTATATTTTAGACTATACAATTTTCTAAATTTTTAGTTATCTTATGTTTCACATTATGATTTACATTTTAGCCTATCAGCCCCTATATATTTTTGGTGTAATTTTACATGTCTTATATCCATCCTTGCATACTCTTGTGAAACACTTCTATTGCCTACATAGTTACATTGGTTCCATCTATTCAATACCTCTTTCCCCCTCCCCTTAGGGCCCACAGTGACAGTCAACTTCTTTGCTTGAAGGGCCATGTTCAGAGATGCTTGCAACAGTGTTGAGGTCTTGACATGCTCAACTGCCCTAATGCACTGGGAGTCCCCATTTCTCTTGGGAGATACAGTTCCCTCTATTTGATGGCAGCAGCCCTCCCCAGGATGTGGGTATACCTTCACTCTCATTATATGGTTCTCTATCCAACGATATAACCCACTATGGCAAAATGAACATTCATGTATTCCCTAGGAGCCTGTCCTGCATGAGATTATCCCCTTTAAGCATCTTAAACAGATAACTTTCCTTATTATATTTTTGAAAAGGTTTTCTCAGCATTATGCTCTCAACCAAATACCTGACAATCTCCTATGTTCGTATATAGCCACACCCTCCCCCAATTTCTTGGGCAATATTACCCATCCTCCCATCCCTAGCCCCCCTCAAGCCCGCAAAGCCCCACCCAAAGGTGACCCTATGCCCCCATTTTATCCCTTCCTTGTACAAATACCTCCAGCTTATCATAGATTTCACCCATGTAGGTGTCAGCTTACATCCTTCCTCTACCCCCCAATTTCCTGTAAGCCTATCATCCAGTCTCTAGCTCCCTGAGGCAGCTTGGTTTACTTATTTCATATCATTGATGTCATGTAGTATTTGTCCTTCAATGCCTGGGTTGCTTCACTCAACATAAGGTTCTCAAGATTCATCCAAGTTATCACATGTGTTTGTAGTGTATTTGTTCTGAAAGATGAGTAGTATTCCATTGTATGTATATATCACATTTTATTCATTCATCTGTTGATGGGCATTTGTGTTGATTCCAACTTTTGGCAATAGTAAACAATGCTACTATGAACACTGGTGTGCATATATCGTTTTGTGTCCTTGTTTTGAGTACTAATGGGTATATACCCAGCAGTGGAATTGCTGGGTCATATGGCAAATCTATGGCTAGTTTTTTGAGAAACCGCCAAACTGTCCTCCAGAATGGTTGGATCCTTCTGCATTCCCACCAGCAGTGGACGAGTGTTCCCATTCGTCCACATCCTCTCCCGCATTTGTATTCTTCTGTTTTTTTCATAGCTGCCAGTCTCATGGGAGTAAGATGGTATCTCGTTGTAGTTTTGATTTGCATTTCCCTGATAGCTAGAGATTTGGAGCATTTTTTCATGTGCTTTTTAGCCATTTGTATTTCTTCTTTGGAGAAGTGTCTGTTTAAATCTTTTTCCCATTTTTTAAATGGGTTGTTTATCTTTTTATTTTCAAGATATAGGAGTTCTTTTTATATACAGTGCGGCGGCTTCCTCGGTCGGTAGAGGTGGGGTCTGGCTGCGGACGAGGGGTCGGTCCAGCTCTGGACGAGGGGTCGGTCCCGCTTGGGACGAGGGGTCAGTCCCACTTGGGACGAGGGGTCGTCCGGCAGCAGACGAGGGATCGGTCTCACAAGGGGTTGCGCGGTTCAGCTGACGGGGTCGCCCGGCGAAGCCGGCGATGAAGGGGTCGCCCGGAGAAGCAGGCGACGAAGGGGTCGCCCGGAGAAGCAGGCGACGAACTGGGGACAAGGGAGGCCAGGCCCTTGTCGGGGGCTCTCAGGACTGGAGGGCGCACGGCAGAAGAACTACCGCGGAGACAAGGCAAACACGCAAGTCCACTTTATTGAGGGAGAGGCAACAGTTTTATAGGGGCTGGGGAAGGCTGATTGGTTGAAGCCACGCCCTGTTCTGATTGGTTGCCAGCGAAAGGTCAGTGGGCGGTACCGGACGGGGGAGGGGTGGTGGTTAGGGATTGGCTGCCGCTGTTTCTGGGGGAAGGGGCAGGGTTTAGGGATTGGTGGCTGCTGTTGCTGGGGTGGAGGGCAGACTGGAGTTTCCCGCCCACGCCTGGCTGTTGCTGCTGTCAGGGGAGGGGAAAAGGGTAGACTGGATTTCTCCGCCCACGCCTGGCTGTTGCTGCTGTCGGGGGAGGGGAAAAGGGCAGACTGGAATTTTCTGCCCATGCCTGGCTGTTGCTGCTGTCAGGGGAGGGGAAAAGGGCAGACTGGAATTTTCCGCCCTGCGCCTGCGCTGGGAGAAAGAAGAAGAAGGGTGCCGCCCCACAGGCATCGTGTGGCGCCACCCGGGAGGAGGGGCAGCCGCGGAAGCATGGCTGCCGAGAAGGGGAGACCCGAGGGCACTCTGCGCCCATGCCGAGCTCCCTTCAGGGGTGGCGGTGAGTCCGACCAGCCACCCTATTATGGGGGCAGCGGCTTGGCCTGCCGCGGCTGCTCCCCCGCCAGGCCAGCAAACCACACTTCAGCCCGAGGGGTGACCGCATTTCCCCCTTCTTTTCAAATAAGGACCAGGATGGCAGCAGCAACAAGTAGCTGAGGCCCAAGAGGCAGTAAGCAATGAGGGAAGCGGGGCTGAAGAGGGAGGTGAGTATGACGGGGATATAAATGTACAATTTAGGGGGTGGTATCTTGCCGTTGCAAGCAAGGGTGGCCAATGTCCAATTCTTGTTGATTTCGGCGGCTATAAGATCCATCTGTTGTTAAAAGTCCAGGATGACAGCGCGTTGCAGGTAGTTGATCTCTCCTTGGCAGCGAAGACATTGTAGGAGAGGATTACTTTTTCCTGCCAGAGGCCTACTGTCCAATTAAAAGGCTGATGGCTGGGGTTGGTGAGTGCAATGGGGAGTGTGAGGAAAAGAAGGGTGATGGTTTTGGACAAGAGGAGGCTTGGTGAAGTCATGGGAGGAAGATAAGGAGTAAAGCATAAAAGAGGATAATAAACAGAAAGGCGATGGAGAGTAGAATTCGTTGGCCGAGGTTCCAATCTTCTGGGGCGGTAGCGGCTAGACAGATGGCGGAAAATATTATCAAGAAAGCAAAGGTTATGAGGAAGAAATAAAGTATTAAAGGCTGTGGGGGAAGTGAGAAGATCATTTAGAGGATAGGGTTGAGAATGGTGTGTTTAAGACAGAAGCTTTGTGGTTTGTAGGAGACTGCTTTATATAAAAAGAGAATGAGGGCAGTAAATATAGTAACGATAGATAGGAAGATGACAGTGAGGAGGAGTCTTTGTTTAAGGTTCCAATCGTCTGGCGCAACAGTGGCTAGGCCGATAGCGAGGGGTGTTGCTAAATAGACAATGGCTGCAAAGACAAAATCATCTTCTGTTTCCTTAAGAATAACTTTTCTTTAAATACTTAGTAGCATGCAATATTAGAAACCGTTTCCTAGAAGCAAGTTGGCAGGGGAGCTTGGTTGCTGTTAGTCTTTCCTGTTATAAAATTACCTTTTATCATTATTATCATCAATTCAGTTTTATATATGTATATTTAAGAATGACCTTTTGGAATTAGCCATTTAATACCTTAATGTAAACTATTGAAGATAAATTTTATCTTTACAGAACACATTCCCTTACGTAAAGTTATCACAATACCTTTTACACTTGCCGCATGCAAATTAAGTTTTAAGAGTTTATGAAAAATTAGCCATCCTACTTTAGGACAAAATACGTCTTTTTGCAAAACTTATTACATTTCAGTTAGCATTTTTACAAACTTTTAACCTTTTTAATATTCATATAAGTTTTACATTCTTTATATTATCCTGTGAATAAAAATAAGTTATTCATTTTGATCTAGGCAAGAACAACTTTTTATGAAGACGTACAGTTAATTTTGTTAATTAAGACTTACAATTTTTTTTAATTGTAGATATCTTATTAACATTTAAACTTATGTATTAATATAATAAACTTAAGTATTAATATAAGCGCTTATTTAATTTTTGGCCATTTGAATAGAGCTCTTTTAAAGATTTCTAGTAATTTATATTTACCATCCAGAGGTATCACAATATATGTTGACATTGAACGAACAGACAGACAAACACAGAACAATTACAACACATTAACAGAAATATATAATTTATTTACAGTTGACTCATAATTCTTACTTTCTGGTATAGCTGCTTTTAAATCCTTTTTTATATAGCATATCATAGATTATACCCTTCAAGATTTCTTCTGGACTTCATGTTGCCTGTAATAAGCCAGGAGGGAATCTTTTACCTTCCTGCTCCACAGCAGAAGTGACCCTATCTATAAGGCGAGTATAGGTGTCCGGGTCCCAAAGCTGACACGTGGTAAGCCACGGATTAAAGGGGAGAAGAAGGTCCCAATATACTTGAAGCTGTTTGAAAGAGATCTTACACCGGTGAGTGTCTAGGAGACCGGCGAGGGCCCGAACTTGTGGGGCTTGCTTAGCAGATAGGATGTTACCCATTGCTAATGGCCTTTTGGAGCCGATAAGAAAAGGGGCCCTTACCTTGAGAGCGTGGCGATGGGAGCCAAGGTGCACGGTGAGACGAGGGGTCGGAGCCGATGGGACTCCGACGGTGGTTGCGGGCCAAGAGAAGGCCCCGATGAGGGGAGGGCGGGACGACGAGCAGTGGAGCAAGGCAAAGGGGAGCAAGCGCAGAGGGGAGGAGGCAGAGGTGAAGGCAGGGGTGGAGGTGCTCAGGCACGCGCTCCTGAGAGTTTTATTGGCGCCTCTTAATCATAGCGGGTCGGTATAAGCCCCCGACATGGAAGGAGAAAGCCGTCCAGCGATTCTCCCAGACCGCCGTGGATCGTATGAGGTCACCAAGGTTCAGGAGCAGCAATGCAGAGCAAAAAGATAGGGGTGAGAAGAGAGGAGAGCGTAGGGCTATGGTAGGGTTACTTCAGACGTGCAAGTGCGTGCTCCCGAGAAATCCAAGGCTCCTCTTAATCATAGCGGGTCGGTATAAGCCCCCGACATGGAAGGAGAAAGCCATCCAGCGATTCTCCAAGACCGCCGTGGATCGTATGAGGTAGCCAAGGCTCAGGTAGCAGCAATGTTGCACGAGAGAAGTCCCAAGGTAAGAAGAGAGGAGGGCGTAGGGCTGTGGTAGGATTACTTCAGACGTGCAAGCGCGCGCTCCCGAGAAATCCAAGGCTCCTCTTAATCATAGCGGGTCGGTATAAGCCCCCGACATGGAAGGAGAAAGCCATCCAGTGATTCTCCCAGACCGCCGTGGATCATATGAGGTAGCCAAGGCTCAGGTAGCAGCAATGTTGCACGAGAGAAGTCCCAAGGTGAGAAAAGAGGAGGGGGGGGCCGCCAGGTTATGGAGTGAGGCTGTTGTGGAGTTGCCTTGCCCCATGTTGTGCTGTGGTGGGGTTGCCTTGCCCCACGTTGGGCGCCAACTGTGGCGGCTTGCTCGGTCGGTAGAGGTGGGGTCTGGCTGCGGACGAGGGGTCAGTCCAGCTCTGGACGAGGGGTCGGTCCCGCTTGGGACGAGGGGTCGGTCCCACTTGGGACGAGGGGTCGGTCCGGCAGCAGACGAGGGATCGGTCTCACAAGGGGTTGCGCGGTTCGGCTGACGGGGTTGCCCGGCGAAGCCGGCGACAAAGGGGTCGCCCGGAGAAGCAGGCGACGAAGGGGTCGCCCGGAGAAGCAGGCGACGAAGCGGTCGCCCGGAGAAGCAGGTGACGAACTGGGGACAAGGGAGGCCAGGCCCTTGTCGGGGGCTCTCAGGACTGGAGGGCGCACGGCAGAAGAACTACCGCGGAGACAAGGCAAACACGCAAGTCCACTTTATTGAGGGAGAGGCAACAGTTTTATAGGGGCTGGGGAAGGCTGATTGAAGCCACGCCCTGTTCTGATTGGTTGCCGGCGAAAGGTCAGTGGGCGGTACCGGACGGGGGAGGGGTGGTGGTTAGGGATTGGCTGCCGCTGTTTCTGGGGGAAGGGGCAGGGTTTAGGGATTGGTGGCTGCTGTTGCTGGGGTGGAGGGCAGACTGGAGTTTCCCGCCCACGCCTAGCTGTTGCTGCTGTCGGGGGGAGGGAAAAGGGCAGACTGGATTTTTCTGCCCACACCTGGCTGTTGCTGCTGTCGGGGGAGGGGAAAAGGGTAGACTGGATTTCTCCGCCCACACCTGGCTGTTGCTGCTGTCGGGGGAGGGGAAAAGGGCAGACTGGAATTTTCTACCCACGCCTGGCTGTTGCTGCTGTCGGGGGAGGGGAAAAGGGCAGACTGGAAATTTCCGCCCTGCGCCTGCGCAGGGAGAAAGAAGAAGAAGGGTGCCGCCCCACAGGCATCGTGTGGCGCCTCAGAGGAGGGGCAGCCACGGAAGCATGGCTGCCGAGAAGGGGAGACCCGAGGGCACTCTGCGCCCATGCCGAGCTCCCTTCAGGGGTGGCGGTGAGTCCGACCAGCCACCCTATTATGGGGGCAGCGGCTTGGCCTGCCGCGGCTGCTCCCCTGCCAGGCCAGCAAACCACACTTCAGCCCGATGTGTAACCGCAATACAGGTTATAAGTCTCCTATCTGATATATGGTTACCAAGTATTTCTCCCATTGTGTAGGCTCTCTTTTCACTTTCTTGACAAACTCCTTTGAGGTGCAGAAGGCTTTAATTTTGAGGAGGTCCCATTTATCTATTTGTTCTTTTGCTGATTGTGCTTTGGGTGTGAAGTTCATGAAGCGATTTCCTATTACAAGTTCTTGTATATGCTTCCCTACACTGCTTTCCAAAGTCTTTATGGTCTTGGCTCTTGTATTTAGGTCTTTGATCTATCTTGAGTCGAGTTTTGTATAAGGTGTGAGATAGTAATCCTCTTTCATTCTTTTACATATGGATATCCAGTTCTCCAGGCAGTATTTGTTGAATAGGCCATTCTCTCCCAGTTGAGAGGTTTTGGTGGCTTTATTGAATATTATATGACTATGTAAATGAGGATCTATATCAGAACTCTCAATTTGGTTCCATTGGTCTGTGTGTCTATCGTCGTGCCAATACCATGCTGTTTTCACTACTGTAGCTTTGTAGTATGTTTTGAAGTCAGGTAGTGTGATTCCTCCAATTTCGTTTTTCTTTTTCAATATGTCTGGCTATTCGGGGCTTCTTTCCTTTCTAAATAAATTTCATAGCTAGTTTTTCTAGTTCCTTAAAGAATACTGTGTTGATTTTTATTGGGATTGCATTGAATGTTTAGATCAGTTTTGGTAGGATAGACAATAATTAGTCTTCCTATCAATGAACATGGAATATTCCTCCATTTATTTAGGTCTTCTTTGATTTCCTTGAACAGTCTTATGTAGTTCTCTGTGTATAAGTTCTTTACATCTTTAGTTAAATTTATTCCTAGGTATTTGATTTTTAAATTTACTATTGTAAATGATATTTGTTTCTTGATTTCCTCCTGAGCTTGCTCATTATTGGTATACAGAAATGCTACTGATTTTTGCATATTGATCTTATAACCTGCGACTTTACTAAACTCATTTATGAGTTCTAGAAGCTTTGTTGTAGACCTTTCAGGGTTTTCTATGCATAGGATCATGTCAACTGCAAATAATGAAATTTTGACTTTTTCTTTTCCAATTTGAATACCTTTTATATCTGGTTCTTGCCTCAGTGCTCAAGCAAGTACTTCTAAGACAATGTTAAATAGAAGAGGTGATAGTGGGCATCCTTTTCTTGATCCTGATCTTAGAGGGAAGGATTTTAGGATTTCACCATTGTAAATGATGTTGGCTGTGGGCTTTTCATATATACTCTTTATCATGTTCAAAAAATTTCCTTGTATTCCAATCTTTTGTAGTGTTTTTATCAAGAAAGTGTGCTGTATTTTGTCAAATGCTTTTTCTGAATATATAGATATAATCATGTGGTTTTTTTCCTTCAGTCTGTTTATATGGTGTATTACATTGATTGCTTTTCTTATGTTGAACTATCCTTACATACCCAGAATGAATCCCACTTGGTCACGGTGTATAATTCTTTTAATGTGTTGTTGAATATGGTTAGCAAGTATTTTGTTGAGGATTTTTGTGTCTAGGTTCATTAGAGAAATTGGTCTGTAATTTTCCTTTCTTGTGGTGTCTTTGGCTTTGGTACTAGGGTAATGTTTTCATCATAGAATGAATTAGGTAATGTTCCTTCTGTTGCGATTTTTTGGTAGAGTTTCAGCAGGATTGGTGTTAGTTCTTTTTGGAATGTTTTGTAGAATTCAGCTGTGAAGCCGTCTCGCCCTGGGCTCTTCTTAGTTGGGAGGTTTTTAATGACTGATTCTTTCTGTTTACTTGTGATTGGTTTGTTGAGGTCATCAATTTCTTCTTTCATCAATATAGGCTACTTATGTGTTTCTAGGAATTTGTCCATTTCCTCTGAATTGTCATTTTTGTTGGAATATAATTTTTCAAAGCATCCTCTTATGATAGTCTTTATTTCTGTGGGGTCAGTAGTGATATCTCCTTTCTCATTTCTTATTTTGTGTATTTGCATCTTCTCTCTCTCTTTTTTTTGTTAGTCTAGCTAAGGGTTTGTCAATTTTATCGATCTCAAGAACCAACACTTGGTTTTGGTTATCTTTTCAGGTGCTTTCTTATTTTCTGTTTCATTTAGTTCTGCTCTTATCTTTGTTATTTCCTTCTTTCTTCTTCTTGTGGGGTTACTTTGTTGTTTTTTTACTAATTCCTCCAAATGTGCAATTCTTCAGTTTTTGCTCTTCTTTTTTGATGTATGATTTATGGATATAAATTTCCCTCTCAGTACTGCTTTTGCTGCATCCCATAAGATTTTGCATGTTGTGTTATCATTTTCATTAGTTTCAAGGTCGTTATTAATTTCTTTTGAGATTTCCTCTTTGACCCCCTGTTTTTCTATGAGTGTGCTGTTTAATTTCCATATCTTGGTATGAAATCTGGTGCTTTGGACTTGCACATTTCCAGCTTCACTCCACTGTGGTCAGAGATATTATTTGGTATGATTTCAATCTTTCTGAATTCATTGAGCCTTTCTTTGTGGCCCTGCATATGGTCTATCTTGGAGAATGATCCATGTGCACTTGAGAAAAATGTATATCCTGCTGTATTCTGGTATATTGATCTGTATATGTCTATTAGCTCCAGCTCCTTTAATATACTGTTGAAAGTTTTTGTTTCTCTAATCATTCTCTTTTGAGATGTTCTGTCCAAATTTGATAGTGGTGTATTGAAATCTCTCACTATAATTGTAGAGGCATCCATTCTTTCACTTAGTTTTTCCAGTGTTCGCCTCATGTATTTGGAGGCACCCTTGAGAGATTGTCCCTTTCACTAATATGTAGTATTCTTCTTTGTCTCTCACAGTTGTTTTGCATTTAAAGTCTATTTTGTCTGATATTAATGTAGCTACTTCTGCCTTTTTTTGGTTATTGTTTGCTTTTAAGATTTTTTTCCAACCATTCACTTTCAACCTCCATGAATCCCTGGGTCTAAGATGTCTTTCTTGTAGACAGCATATAGATGGGTCAAATTTCCTTATCCAGTGTCCCAGTCTGAATCTTTTGATAGCTGAGTTTAATCCATTGACATTCAGTGTTATTACTTTCAAGGAATTATTGTTAGCCATATTTTGATTGGACTTGTGTTTGTCATACTTTGTTTTTTTTCCTTCTCTTTTTGTCTTTTTTGTTGCTCTTACACTCTCCTCCAACTCTGCCTTTCCTGTTTTTTCCTTTCTTCCTGCAGAACTCCCTTTAGTATTTCTTGAACGGCTGGGTTCTTGTTGGCATACTCTTAGAATTTCTGTTTATCTGTGTATATTTTGAACTCGCCATCATTTTTGAATGCTGGTTTAGCTGGGTAGAGTGTTCTTGCTTGGAAATTTTTTTCTTTTAGTACCTTGACTATATCATACCACTGCCTTTCTGCCTCCATGATTTCAGATGAAAAATTTTTGACAAGTATATGTCTTGCAGTGGGTGTGTTGGGGATTATGATGTTTGGGGTGCATTGTGCTTCCTGGACATGTACACCCATCTCTCTCAGTATATTTGGGAAGTTTTCAGCCATTATTCCCTCCAACACCCATTCTGTCCCCTTTCTCTTCTCCTTCTTCAGGTCCCTAAGTCCTAGCTGGATTTTTTCTATCTTTTTATTGATCAGTTCTACTGTCTTTTTTATTTCAGATATACTGTCTTCCACATCACAAATTCTCTCCTCTGCCTCTTCTAATCTGCTGCTTATTGCTGAGTGTATTTTTGATTTCTTGAACTGTGGTGTTCACCCCCATTATATCTGTTAACTTTTTGCATATGTCTGCAATTTCCTCTCCAAGTGTTTTCTTCATATTGTTAATCTCTTCCTTTTCTTCATTAAGTTGTTCTCTAATATTTGTTTTGAGATCCTTAATTACTTGTCCGATGTTCTGCTCTCCTTCCTGGTTTTTATTTGTTCATTGGATTCAGCTATGTTTTCCTGATTATTGGTTTGGTTTGTAGTTTTTTGTTGCTGTCTGGTCATCATTTTCTCTTGATGGGTTTAATCAGTTCCTTAGCTTCTTTATGTAGTCTTGGGTATTAATTAGATGTTGTTCTTGTGTAAGTGTTATGTCTTCTCTTTGTCACTTTGTTCTTACTCTATTTTATTGTTGCTGGCTAAGTTCACTTTGAAGGAAAATATTAGTGCCAGGGAAAGCAAAATGATTAAGAAAAGAAAATGGGAAAATGGACTTTGACCCAGTGGTTAGGGCGTCCGTCTACCACATGGGAGGTCCGCGGTTCAAACCCCGGGCCTCCTTGACCTGTGTGGAGTTGGCCATGTGCAGCGCTGATGCGCGCAAGGAGTGCCGTGCCACGCAAGGGTGTCCCCCGCGTGGGGGAGCCCCACGCGCAAGAAGTGCGCCCGTGAGGAAAGCCGCCCAGCGTGAAAAGAAAGAGCAGCCTGCCCAGGAATGGCGCCGCCCACACTTCCTGTGCCGCTGACGACAACGGAAGCGGACAAAGAAACAAGATGCAGCAAATAGACACCAAGAACAGATAACAGGGGGGGGGGGGAATTAAATAAATAAATAAATCTTTAAAAAAAAAAGAAAAAAAAAGAAAAGAAAATGTGTAAAATAGTATTGGTAATAAATGTTAACAGAGTAACAATGTGAGATCTTGGAGAATGGATATTAGACTCATGTAAGTTGTGTAGAGTTATAGCAGAAAGTAGAGTACCTATAATGAGATAGTAAACTGAATATGGGGAGGAATATAGTATGAATTGAAAGCTAGTGTTTTCGTGAGAGAGGGAAAGAGAAAAGAAAGACAATAATATCAAGAATGGATAAAAGACAGAAAACATTACAAAG
The DNA here is from genome assembly GCF_030445035.2 of Dasypus novemcinctus. Classification (NCBI taxonomy): domain Eukaryota; kingdom Metazoa; phylum Chordata; class Mammalia; order Cingulata; family Dasypodidae; genus Dasypus; species Dasypus novemcinctus. The sequence continues at coordinate 6,421,332 of NC_080695.1, read as the reverse complement.
GTATTAGAAATTAAAAGTCAGACAATTTGGGGGCCAAAGAAAGGTTGGTGGAATGTAAGAGAGACAGTAGATGATGGAGGATAGAAAGATGTGGGGGAGAGGGGATAGTGCAGGTGGCCAAAACCAATTCATACAGAAAAGAGGAAATGGAGCATGAGAAAAAACAGCAAATGTGAAGCGCTCTCTGCAGCACCTATTATATAAATAAAATAAAATAAAAAAAGAAGAAAAAGAAAGGAAAGAAAAAAGAGAAGAAAAAAGGGGGTGGGCAAAGGGAAGGGGAAAAAACAAGAAAAAGAAAAGGAGAAAAAAACTAAATAAATGAAAAAGGGCCTTGGGGGATAAAATTGGAGAAAAGACCAGGAGATAATGCAATATTAGCAACCAAGACCAAAAAAAAGAGAAAACAAAACAAAACAAAACACAAATGCCGAGCTCTGGAGTAATCAAGGACCTCAAATGGACCTCAGAGTGCTATGGATTCAGGGATGGGTAGTCTGTGATATTGCAGTCTCAAGGTGTAAGTCTCTGGAGCGTGGGCTACCAGGATTTATGGGATACAGACCTGGTAACTATGCATCTGGTTAACAGGGGGCCTGGGAGCTTTGCAGCTGGGGGCCAGCCCTAGGGGGAGGGGCCCCACCCACAACCTCTGACTTCCATGTCAGAAACCCAAAATTCCACCTCTCACAAGAATCTCTTCTCTCACTGTCTCACCAAATCGACATCCAGACACCTCCTGCCCTGCAACCCCCTGAAACAGCCTGCTGGGGGCACTGCTGCACTACAAAGAGTTCAGGGACTGCCAGGGATGGGCTGCCAGCCCTAGGTGGAAGGGTTCCTCCTAGAATTTGTGACGTCCATGTCAGAAATCGAAAGTTCCACCTCTTGTAAGAATCTCTTCTGTCACTGTCTCACCAAATCGACTTCCAGATACCTCCTGCCCTGCAAGCCCCTGAAACAGCCCGCTCAGGGTTTGGGAACAACCCACACAACAAAGATCACAGGGATTGTCGTGGCCTGGCTGCCAGCCCTAGGGGGAGGGGTTCCAGCTAGAACCTCTGACCTCTAGTCAGAAACCCTAAATTCCACTCCTCGCAAGAATCTCCTCCATCACTGTCTCACCAAATTGACTTCCAGACACCTCCCGCCCTGCAAGCCCCCGAAACAACCTGCTCAGGGCTTGAGAACTCCCCAGCACAGCAAAGCCTCCAGGAATCGCCGCTGCCTGGCTGACAGCCCTAGGGCGAAAGGTCCCGCACACAACCCCGACTTCCATGAAGAGACCCAAAATTCTACCTCTTACAAGAATCTCCTCTGTCACCGTCCCACCAAATCAATGTACAGACACCTCCTGCCCTGCAAACACCCAGAACAGCCCAGTCCAGCAGCAGGACTCTAACCCTACTCAGCCACTTCTTTGCAGGAGAGATTATAAGGTGTACTCACTCAGACACCATCTTGCCCTGCCACTCTTATGTTTTTTAATGTAAAGTTTTGTGTGATCTATTAACTTTAAAAAATAAAATAAAATAAATTTTTTCTTATCCCTCCCCCCCAAAAAAAGATACTGGATGAGCATGAAGAACAATTTGAAAGCCTGCAAAGAATAGTAACATTTAATGGGAATGAAAGAAATGATGGATGAGATTAAAAAGACTATAGAGGCACATAAGAGCAGATTTGAATTGCTCAAAGACAGAATTAGTGATTTTGAAATCGGAACATCTGAACTGGAAAAGACAGAAGAACTGAAAGAGAATAAGAGAATGGACAAAATGGAGCAGAATCTCAGGGAATGAATGATAATGCAAAATGCACAAACATTCACATTTTCAGTGCCCTAGAAAGATAAAAGAATGGAAAATGGGTAGAAGAATATTTTAAGAAATAATTACTGAGAACTTCCCAAATCCTTATGAAAGTCATAAACATCAATATCCAAGAAGGGCAACGCAGAACAAACAGAATAAATCTGAATAGACTTACCCTGAGACAGCCACTATTCAGAAAGACAAATATCAGTGTAATAGAGGATTCTGAAAGCAACAAGAGGAAATTAAAACATCACATATAAGGGAAACTCAATAAGATTAAATGCTAACCTTCATCAGAAACCATGGAGGCAGGAAGAAAGTGATATGATGTATTTAAAGTACTGAAAGAAAAACTGTAGTCCAGAATTTCATATCTGGCAAAAGTGTCCTTCAAATATAAGGGCGAGTTCAAAGTCTTCACAGACAAAAAAACTTGATAGAATACACTACTGTAAAACAAGAATTACAAGAGCTATTAAAGGGATTGCTGCAGACAGAAAGGTAAAAAAAAGGGTGAGAGATTTGGAGAAGAGTATAGAAGTGAATATTATTAGGAAGGGTATATTAAAGGGTAAAAAACAGATAATAGAACAGTATTACAACAGAGAGCTAAAGGACAAAATGAATGAAGTAACATGTACTTTTACTGTAATAGCATTGAATACTAATGGATTGAACTTCCTCATCAAAAGACATAGACTGATATAATGGATAAAAAATTATGAGCCATCTCTATGTAGTCTCTGAGAGTCCCACCTCATAAGGTCACAACCAGGTTAAAAGTGAAAGGTTTGGGGATCTGGTGTGATCAGTGGTGGAGCACTGGCTTTCCACACTCCCACATAAGAGGTCTTGGGTTCAATCACTGGCCCCGGCACCTAAAAAAAAAAGTTAGAGGTTGGAAAAAGATATTCCATGCAAATAGCAACAAAAAAGGACTGGAGTAGTTATACTACTAATGAACAAAATAGATTTGAAATGTAAAACTGTTACAAGGGATGAAGGTTATTATATATTATAAAAGGGACAATTCACCAAGAAGAAATAACTTTACTAAATATTTATGCACCTAACCTGAATTACCCAAGAGACATGATGCAAACACTGAGAAAATTGAAGGGAGAAATAGATATTAATATTTGGAGAGTTCAATATACCACACTCAGTATTAGAAAGAATATCTGGACAGAGGATAAATAAAGAAATAGAGAAGATGAATAATATGATAAATGAACTAGACCTAAGAGATATCTATAAAGGAATGTATCCCAAAAGAACAGTATATACATTCTTTTCAGGTGTCCATGGATCCTTCTCCAATATAGACTATATTTTGGGTCAAAACACAGGTTCAAATAAATTTCAAAAGGTTGAAATTATACAAAACACTTTCTCTGATCATAACAAAATGAAGCTGGAACACAAGAATGGATGGAAAAGGGGAAAGCCATAAATATATGGTGATTAAACAACACACACTTAAATAATCAGTGGGCCAAAGAAAAATCGCATGAGAATCCAGAAAATATCTTGAGACAAATGAAAATGAGAACAGAACATATCAAAACCTTTGGGGATGGTGGCGGACTTGGCCCAGTGGTTAGGGCATCCATCTACCACATGGGAGGTCTGTGGTTCAAACCCCGGGCCTCCTTGACCCATGTGGAGCTGGTCCGTGCACAGTGCTGATGTGTGCAAGGAGTGCTGTACCACGCGGGGGTGTCTCCTGCTTAGGGGAGCCCCATGCGCAAGGAATGTGCCCCATAAGGAGAGCCGCCCAGCACAAAAGAAAGTGCAGCCTGCCTAAGAATGGTGCCACCCACATGGAGAGCTGACACAACAAGATGATGCAACAAAAAGAAACACAGATTCCTGGCTGCTGACAACAACAGAAGCGGACAAAGAAGACACAGCAAATAGACACAGAGAACAGACAATTGGGAGGGGGGGGAGAGGAGAGAAATAAATAAATCTTTAAAAAAAATAATAAATAGTCCTATTTTTTAAAAAAACCTATGGGACTCCATAAAGGCAGTACTGAGATGGAAATTTATAGCCCTCAATGCTTACTTTAAAAAGGAAGAAAGAGCTAAAAATGAAGATCTAACTGCACACCTGGAGGACCTAGAAAAAGAACAGTAAACTAATCCTGAAGCAAGCTGAAGCAAAGAAATAGTAAAGGTAAGAGCAGAAATAAATAAAATCAAGGAAAAAAACCCATAGATACTCAACAAAACCAAAAGTTGTTTCTTTGAGAAGATAAACAAAATTGATAACACTTAGCTAGACTGACAAAGAGAAAGACACAAATAAATAAGAAATGAGGGAGGGGACATTTCAACTGAACAGAGAAATAAGAGAGATCATAAAAGGATTCAATGAACAACTGTATGTCAAAAAAGTAGACATTGTAGATGAGATGGACAAACTCTTATAAATAAATGAACTACCTACATTGACCCTAGAAGAAATAGAAGACCTCAACAAACCAATCATAAGTGAAGAGATTAAAACAGTCATCAAAAACCTCCCAAAGATTAAAAGCCCAAGACTAGATGGTTTCAAAGATGAATTCAATCAGTATATAAAGATGATCTAATGTCAATCTTGCTCAAGCTCTTCCAAAAATTGAACAGGAGAGAATGCTACCAAACACATTCTAAGATGCCAACATCACCATAATACCCAAATCAGGTAAAGATAGTACAAAAAACAAACAAACAAACAAACAAACATACAAAATTACAGACCAGTATCAATGAATATAGGCAAAAATCCTCAACAAAATTCTTGCAAATAGAATTCAAAAGCACATTACAAGAATCATACAAATGATCAAATGGGTTATATTCCAGGTATGCAAGGGTGGCTCAGCACAAGAAAATCAATTAATGTTAGAGTTTCCCTCTTACAAGGTTTGCAATGATTAACAGGGCATAAGGCTGTGACTCCATTATGATTTTTTTAAATTTTTTATTTGTTAAATTAATTTATTTTTAATGTTACATTAAAAAAATATGAGGTCCCCATATACCCCCACCCCCCTTACCTCACTCCTCCCATAACAACAACCTCCTCCATCATCATGGGACATTCATTGCACTTGGTGAATACATCTCTGAGCACTGCTGCACCACATGGTCAATGGTCCACATTATAGTTAACACTCTCCCCCAGTCCACCCAGGGGGCCATGGGAGGACATACAACGTCCAGTAACTGTCCCTGCAATACCACCCAGGACACCTCCAAGTCCTGAAAATGCCCCCACATCACATCTTTTCTTCCCATTCCCACCCTCAGCAGCTACCATGTCCACTTTCTCCATCTTAGTGTTATATTTACTTCCACTACTAATCACATTAGTTCCAGAATAGAGTATCAGTAAGTCCACTCTAATCCATACTCTATTCCTCCATTCTGTGGACCCTGGGATGGCTATGTCCACTCCACCCATCTATCGAGAGAGTGCCTCGACTCCACTTGGATGATGGATGCAATTCTCCTGTTTGCAGTTGTAGGCACTCTTGGCTCCCTGGTCTGGTGGTTGACCTTCACCTCCCTGTTAGCTGGCTGAGGTAAGTCCAATAAACCAGAGGGTAGGAGTTGCAATTCTGTTGAGGCTCAGGGCCTGGCTATCACATGGTCAGTCCAGAGATTCAGGTCCCCGAAGTATACACTAAACCCCAGTGCCAACCACTGGTCCAGTAAAGTGACAGGAGAGCTTGTGAACAAAGATCACACCTGAGTCCAACTCCATCACACTCAGGACCACAAACTCCAAAGTAGGGCCAACTGACATGGCACTGAAGTCCATCTGCCATGACCATAGAACCTGTGGGTCTCTGTAGCCCTCAGAAGAACCAATACCTGGGGTTGTATCTACTTTAGCTGTCTCTGGGACTGTGCTGAGGTGTGCATAAGGGCGACCCCTCTGATGATTAAGAAGCCAATGTGCAGAGTACAGCGTATTTCCCCCCAAGGATGAGCCATATCACAGTGGGAATGGAGCAGATAAGGACCTTCATCAGGCCACCAGACCCTGCATGCCACGAATACCCTACCTCCTGGCCCACTACCCCCAAGTCATAAATGAGAAGAATTCACTTTTACAACCCCTCCAAACCCCCTCCTCATGGACTAGTGTTTCTCTGCCTATTGTACTGTGTAAAGTCATATCCACCACATTTCATGAGCAGGCTGAAGTCTAACCTTCAGAACCCCTCTAATGGAAGAGTTTACCAATAAACTTGCTTCCTGCCTGCAATCCTTAGTCTGTCTCCCAGTGAGCACTGTTTTTTTCTCTAACATTTGGTGCTGAAAACCCAGCTCTGGGACTATGTTGAGAATGATTGATTGGTGAGGAGTTTCCACTCTGCCACTGTTGAATGCCCATCCAACACCAGACATTGAATCTCAGCTGGGTGAGTTAAGGATTTCTCCACTGGAGGATCCTGCTGTCTCTCTCTCTCTTTTATCCATTGTCCAGAACAACCCACTGATTAAAGACCTAGTGCTAGGTCAGGATCCTCAGTGTTTCCTGAGGGCCACAGCAAACAAAAGACCTGTGTTTTCATGGGAAGAGACCCGTGGCTCTGGAAACATCCAGTCCCAAGTGCAGTCTCCTGTTTCCTTGGAGATATCTGATTCAGGGATGCCTGTCTCAGAACCTCCCCTATGCTAGAGATCCTTAGTCTCACCCAGGCTACCTAAAATGGGGAAATCAATTTTGCCACACCCACAAAACATGCCTCTGGGCTGTCTCCTTCAAAATCTTAAAATGTACCCAAAAGGAGACATCCGACCCAAAAATCTCATTTTCTGTTTGACCTCTGTGTGGCTGCAATACCAATTCTCACCAATGGTGAGAAAATGCACTTAATTCTCAAGTTCCCTGAGACTTAAAGAACTTTATCCAGCATAGTGGCAGGCCTGTGAGATTCCTTACACTCAGGCCTTCTCTCACCTTTGTATTCACCACTCCCTCTGTCAATCCTGTTCTTCTTTTACACCAAAAACCTCCTCAAAAGCTTTCTTTTTCCTCCTTTCTGTCCCTAAATCCAAAAAAATCTCGACTGTAATCCAGCTGGTCAGGCTCCCCCTTCAACTCTTCCATATATACTTTGGACATCACCTCCACCCCACCCTCCTCATCCTTTGACTCACCTTCCTCATAGTCACTGCTTTCTGCCCCAACTTTTTCCTCTCCTCATTCAGTCACCAGGGTTGGAGCTCTTCATAAAAAACTAGTTCTTGCCTAAATTGAAATGAATAGCTTGTTTTTCTTCACAGAAAGAAATGAAAGATGTGAAACTTTAATAGAAAGTTTGTAGCTGATTGAAATTTGATAAATTTGTTCAAGAAAAGTATGATTTTTCCTTGGATGGGATGGCTGGTTTTCATAAAATTGAATGGAAGTATGTAGGACAAGACTTGAATGCATATGGCAAGTTGTAGAAGGTATTGTGGTAGCATTAGGTAAGGGAATGTGTCTGTGAAGGTGGAATTTGTCTTGAAATGAAGCAACAATGCTCTATGTGGTTATAAATAGTTATAAGAGGTTTGTAGAAGCATTGCTTAAACTGAAATATTCAAATGGTTAATTAGAGGAAGTCACTTATAAACAGAAACTGAATTGATACAGAACAGGAAAACCTGTCAGAGGCCGCTTCAATCTGAATATTAAAGTGGTGATAGGGAGAAGATAATTTAGATTCTATTGGGAATCTTAGGTTTTCATAAAATAATGGGGAAAGTAGTTTTTCCTGCACTGCTAAAATAAAATACCTGTTAACTAATGTAATCATGGTAATTGTATGTTGTAAGAATTTGCTTTAAGACAGTTCCCAAAATCATTTTAATAACATATGTATGTAGGGTGTATAGAATATATTTTTATTGTTAAGGAAAGAGACAGTTATTTTGTCCTAAGATTAAATTGGTTATATGAAGAAAAGTTAAAATATAAAACAAAATCTGAATGAATACAGAAATTTTTTGTAGTTAAAGTTGAGTAAAATTTATTGGGTCTATCTATAAAGTTTCAAAAGCTGTAATATCAAATAGCATACTGATGCAAAGTTAAAATTTTGTTCTTTTTCTGTTAAAATAACAAAAACCAAATCAGTGGTCTGTTTCAGCAAAAGTTTGGAAAAAGTTTTTCTCCTGACTAATCAATATACAAAACAAAAACCTCTTTTTATCAAAATAGCTTTATATACTTTAACCCTATCATTTCCTTGGCTGTTAAAAAATAATCACTTTTAAAAGAACATAATGTTCAAAACCTGTCTTCTCAGAGTCAAGTCCTGAAAAATATCTTTCACCTTGGGAAATAATATAATAGTTGAGTTCATTTGCTATATTATAAGTTGGATGGAAAGTGTTTAAAAGTATTATGAAATTAAAAGGTGTTCTTTAACTCTCTGTTAATCAAAGTAGTATCAGTAAAATGCTCATATGAATACTGAAAAGAGTGCATCAAATTCCTGAAAACCTAAAAAATGTTTTGGCATAATATTAGCTACAGTATAGTGTTGCTTATTTACTACTTTTTAAAAAGTTTTAGGAGGTACAGGAATTGAACCTGGGACCTTGTATGAAAAGCAGCTATTTAATCAACTGAGCTACACCTGCTACCCTGTTTACTACTTAATACCATTCTAGGTAAAGAAAAAATATAATTTAAATTATTTTAAAGAATTTTATTGTTCATTATATTTATATTTCATTTTTAAATAGGATAAGAGCATTTAACGCATATGTGGAATCAAATTACACAATTCCTATTACATAGCTCTTATTTCATTGTACATGTATTTTATTTTTTGAAACTCTGTGCAAAAATAACACAACTGTTTTTATTTTGCTTTTTGGTATGTGCACATTTGACCTACACACTCTTCCTTTTGCTTAGTGATGAATAAGAAAAGACTTAAGGAAAAGAACTATTAGTTGCCCTATCTTTCCCTTTCATTTTGTCATTTTCATTAGTGTTTGACTAACAGAGTAAGAAATATATGATAGGGTTTACTGGTTGTTTCATGGTTTTAGAAGGCCATTCCCTTCCTTCTGCCTTGGAAGTAAGCTCTAATTTGGAAATGTTAGCATCCTCTTTTACTCACAGAGGTAACATGCTTACCTTTATACTCACATTCAGCCTTGCTGATCTCCCACCCATAATAGCTTCATTGTAATCTTATGCTGCTGGGATGTTGTTAATACTACATGCATATAGGGTGGCAAGGAGTGGTAGATAAGCATTTTGTATATATCTGCTTCACTCCCTTTCTGTATTAATTTATAGAACACAAGTTTAAAGATAATATGGTTAAGAATTTCAGGATGATAAGAGCAAAGCATTGAAAAAAAGCACAGAGTTCTGAGCATGATTCCCTGTGCACCTGCACAGGTCACAGGTCCAGGAAGTTGGCCTTGGCTCTCACTTCTTGCAACTGAAATAAAATCCAATCAAAAGCTGTCATCAAAGATGTCATGGGTTTGATAATAAAACGGCATCATAGATGTGTAAGTAGTGATGCATGTCAAAATGCTCTCTTTTTCATAATGTGATAAGTTTGGGTAGGGTATTTAACCAGACACTGTTGGAAAAAGGCTCCAAATAGGAAGGTTTTAATTTTCTCTGAAGTGAGTTACTATGGCAAACAAATTAACAAATTTGAATTTTCAATGATCAGTTCTCCTCTTTCTTCAGTGAGAGCTTTTGTTTAATGTTCTATTTCCAAATCCTTTTATCTGACTTACTTGTTACCATCATGCCATACCCAGTTTTCAGACATTTTAATGTTGAGAAATACTGTGTGTGGATGCCAGTCATGATGTTGCATGTTTATTTTATTTCTTCTACTGCCTGACAAGGAGTTTCTTTCTGCAAGAAAGTAATTAAATCAGATTTGTGTAAGTTATGATTCTCAATTCCTGCTTCAAAAATATTTCAATAATTCCTTTCACCTCTTTTTAATCCAGAGAATCCTCTTTTGCTTTTGGATGAAATGGTACCTCTTCCTGACTGTCTAGGAAAAATTGGTCTCTCCCTCTGTGCTGTTCTCTGCTCCTCTCTCTGTGTGGAAATTATTGGCTTATGCATGCTGTTTGACCTAATGTAAGGGGAAAAGGAAAGGAGAAATGAGTTTATATGGCTACGAGTCTCTAAAAAAGAGTCTGGAGGCTGTCAGAAGGATTGCCCTTATGCACAACTGAGCAGAGTCTAAGAGACAGATAAAGTAGATACAATCCCCAGGTATTGGTTCCTTGGAGGGCTAAAGAGACCCACGGGTTCTATGGTCATGGCAGATGGGGTTCACTGCCATGTCAGATGGCCCTTCTTTGGAGCTGGTGTTTCTGCGTGATGAAACTGGACACAGATGGGATCTCTTTTCATAAGACTTTCATGGTACTTTACTGGAATTGTAGATGGTGTTGGGGTTTAAGATATATTTAGGGGATTTGAATCTCTGGACTGACAATATGATAGGACCTGAGCCTCAACAGACTCCAGCTCCTACAATCTGATTTATTGGACTCACCTCACTCAGCTAAGATGGAGTTGAAGAAGGACAACCACCACAACATGGAGCCTAGAGTGCCTACAACTGAAAGCAGGAGGATTGCATCCAGTATCCATGTGGAATCTGAGCCTCCTCTTGACATAGAGGTGCAACGGACACAACCAATCCAAGGTCCACAGAGAAAAGGTGGCATTGGAGTGGGAAAAGTGGCCATGGTGGCTGATGGGGATGGGGAAGGGCAGGAAGAGATGAGATGTGGAGGCGCCTTTGGGACTTGGAGTTGCCCTGGATGGTGTTTCAGGGGCAATCACTGGATATTGTAAATCCTCCCAGGGCCCACTGGATGGAATGGGGGAGAATATGGGCCATGATGTGGACCATTGACCATGAGGTGCAGAGATGCCCAGAGATGTACTTACCAAATGCAATGGATGTGTCATGATGATGGGAGTGAATGTTGCTGGGGGGGAGTGGTGGGGTTGAATGGGACCTCATATTTTTTTTTAATGTAATATTTTTACAAAATCAAAAAAAAAAAAGTATAAAATTCACACATACACACACACAAAAATAACGATAGATTTCTATGTCTGTTTTCTCCCCTAAGATTTCAAATTTCCCCAGGGTAGGAATAGAATAATTTTCCTTTCTATGTCCCTGCTGCTTATGAAAGTGTCAAGCACATGGTCAACTTAAAAGGGAAACACTTAACAGCTTTTTATTCTTTTGGACATTTTCTCACATTTTAGTCCTAGCATTTTTCTCAGTTGTGATGGCATGTGTATTTAGCTGTTGAAAATGAAATGTAAAGATTGTCTCTTCAAAAGCTGATATGCTGTTTTAAAGGCCTCTTGTTAACCACACTGCACAGTCATTTCAATGAATTTAAGTTATTAAGAGTTAAAAGGGGTGGCAGACTTGGCCCAGTGATTAAGGCATCCGTCCAACACATGGGAGGTCTGTGGTTCAAACCCCGGGCCTCCTTGACCCGTGTGGAGCTGGCCCATGTGCAGTGCTGATGCGCGCAAGGAGTGCTGTGCCAATCTCCCATGTAGGGGGAGCTCCACGCGCAAGGAGTGCACCAGGTAAGGAGAGCCGCCCAGCGCGAAAGAAAGTGCAGCCGGCCCAGGAATGGTGCCGCACACACAGAGAGCTGACACAAGATGATGCAAGAAAAAGAAACATAGATTCCTGTGCTGCTGACTAGAAGTGGACAAAGAAGATGGAGCAAATAGACACAGAGAACAGACAACCGGGGTGGGGAAGGAAGGGGAGAGAAATAAATAAATAAAAATAAATCTTAAGAAAAAAAGAGGAAATACAGAAAAAATTCCATTAAAAAAAAAGTTAAAAGGTTTAAGGACATTTGACTTTCCCAAATTTAAAAAAAATTATCATCACTATTATTATTTTACTTTAATGGCACACATAGTTATTGATAAACTACATTTAAAGCACCTGCCTGGTGAGAACTAGCATAGGGCTCTTTATCCTTTACGTCCTCCACCAGGACTCTAAGTGTCCATTTGTCTGTGGTTGAAATGGGCCTAGAATTGTCCCTAAGAGAAGTTACTGTCTCCTGCTGCTCTCCTGGTCATCTGTACATGTAGGCAATGACCTTCTGTTCATGCATATTTTAGTTCATCCTATCAACCCTACCTGAACTCAACTGATGATCAAGGGACCATCCCTTGATCATGTGAACTGCCCACATTTGCAACATGATATTTGCGCTTTGCCTAGTTGTCAAAGCAAAACTCTAAATGTTCTTCTGACCAATACTTACAAAAATCAAGAAATAATATTTATAGAAGTTGATCTGAAAAAAGGCAGTTTTGCACTTCACATGTTAATCCTTCAATAATTAATAGAATTTTCCTTTTCACTGTCATCCACTTTCTTCCTCTTTATTGTTAAATTGTTGTTGATACATTATGATAAAAGTAATGTAGTCCCTTTGTTCTCTAGTTCTGCTGGAAAACTCTAAAAATCCTTCTTAGTCCTGACCATTAGATTGCTGAGTGTATGCACCTCATTATTGTGGTCTTTTGTAGATCCGAATTTATGGACTGTGTAAGTGGTATAATTTGGAGATTGAGAGCTTGGGGTTTGGAGATAGACATTCCTGGTTTGAATCCTGCTCTTAGTCTAGGATCTTCCTCTTGCTCTTTGTATTACCACTGTCACTTCCCCTGACCACTCTAAGGCTCAGCTCTCTCTCCCTTCTGTAAAATAAGGTAAGATGATTCCTGACAGGATTATGAAGACATTAAAAGAATAATTTATATATTGCAGTGAACAGTGCCTCACCTAGTAAGTGCTCAACATAAAACTAAGGGCAACTTGGTATATTATCATTGTTCTGCATGGGGTAACACTATATGACAGATCTCCCCTAGTCACGGTAGAGATGTTGACAAGAATATTCATTCATTCGTTTATTCAGCAAGCATTTTGTACCAGGCATAATTCCTCTTACCAGCCATAGAGCAATGAAAAAACAGGAAGTAACCCCAGCACTGAAGGAGCTTATATTCTAGGTGGGGTGGGTAGAATATGCATAATGTATAAGTAGATTATTTAATACAGGAGAAGGTGAGAGGGCTATGGAATTAAAAGTGAGAGCAATGTACTGGGTATGGGTAGTGTTGGGGAGGAGAATATATTTTTAAAGGTTGTCATGCAGGGCATCACCAAGAAGCATCACTTGAGGAATCCTTGAAGGAGGAATAAAGGAGGCATGTAGATATCTGGGGAAGAGAATCCCATCAAGAACTTTGATGTGGGAGTGAGTTCCTGGTGTGTTGAAGGAATAGCCAGGGCACTAGTGGGACTGGGGAGCAATTGGCTGGTTAGTCAGTGATGAGGTTGAGATTGGGAGTGGGGGAAGATTTGGACTTGGGCAAGATAGGAAAAGCTTATGGGCCTTGGGTTCTCCTTTGAGTGAAATGGGGGAATTAGAAGGTACGAGTGGAGAGTAAGTTGTTCAATTTGTATATCCTACAGTCTTCCTTCCTTCCTTCCTTCCTTCCTTCCTTCCTTCCTTCCTTCCTTCCTTCCTTCCCTCCCTCCCTCCGTCCCTCCTTCCTTCCCTCCCTCCGTCCTTCCTTCCTTCCTTCCTTCCTTCCTTCCTTCCTTCCTTCCTTCCTTCCTTCCTTCCTTCCTTCCTTCTTTCCCTCCTCTCCCTCCCACCCTCCTTCCCTCTCTCCCTCCTTCCCCTTTTCTCCCTTTCCTATTTTCCTTCCCTTCCCTTTTTTATATTCTCTCTCTCTTTCTGTCTCACTCTCTCTCTTAAAATCTGAGATAACCCCATCTGTGCCATCTCATTGTTGGCATCTATTGATTGTCTTTTCTCATTCAAGTGGAAAATTACCTGATTCTTGGCATGACCATTGTTTTTTTATTGTACCTTAGACACTGGGGTTATGAGACTCTTGATCCTATTTAATTTTCTTCTTTGCAGGCAGTTACTCTTTTGAAGTACAGGATGCTTGTCCAGATGGAGGTGGAGGTTTATTTTTCCCCACTGGGATCCAGTAGACAATACCAGCAAAAATGAAGCAACAAATGACCTCACCTCACCTTGTCAGTTTCCACTCCATTTTGTAGCTTAAGGATGGGGTAGATATTCAGCTCCCAGCTTGGCTTCACTGATATCAGGAAGAGTGGGTGCAGAGGGAGGGAAAACAAAGTGTTGACTATCACCAGCTTGCTTTGAGTCATTCCACCTTACTGCTGCTTAGTGAGGGAGGAGTTTCAGCTGCCTGATACACCCTGTTCACACCACCCCTACAAAAGCAAAGCACCAATTTGCAAAACCCCACTGTGGCTTGTTGCTTCCAGCTGGAGTGGACATTCAGCTGCCTGTTTAGTTCCACTAACACCTTGGGCAGTCTTCCTTTGGAGCTTGAGTGGATGGGTGGACATTATAAAAAAGTTTTTTATTATATTGGCCACCCATTTTGCTGGTCCTTTGGTTGGGGTAGCAAGCTCTTTTTCTTCAGCAGTTGGTTCTGCATTGTGGGCTTCTCTAGCACTCTATTTGGTATATTTAGGAAGCATGGACTGCCACATTTTCCTTCCAGTCTAGGTTCTTAGCCAACTCGCTATTTTCCTTCCACTCTCAAGAGTCTTCCTATGTTTTTGTATTATGTCCAGAGATTTTTGTTGTAAGGGGAGACTAGCAAGGAATGTGGTTACACCCTCCTGACTTAGCCAGAAGTCTGATAGTTGAATTTATTAGACAAATTGTGTAACTTTTGAGACTGAGTGTGATGTCTGGATGTCTGAGCAAAAGGCACAAAATATATATGGTCACTACATCTATAATCCTTGTTCTGGGCAATCTCAAATAGGAATCACTTTGTCTCTTTTTCTCAATCTGCAGCCATATTTTCATGATGGTGTGGAGGGTCTTGATTTCTTGTCTTGACTAATACCAGAGGAGTTTCCCCCCAGCTCTTGTCTTTCTCCTCCCTTTAAAAAAAAAAAAAAAGTTCAATAATAGTAACACTAGATGTAGGGTGGGAGGATGCCCCCAGGTTACGCTTTCTCTCATCACTTTGGGGGATGTTTATTTGACCTCCCAGTAAGGTCCCTAGCTGATAGGAGTTTGTATTTCAGTTTCTCCAAGATTCTTTGCTTTTGGTGCTCACTTTGTGAATCAAGAAAATACTTCTGGCTGTGGGTCTCCTGTGTTTCCAGGGCTCAGAAGTGTCTTTCCATTTGTTTAGGTCTTCACTGATTTCTTTTGGCCTTGTTTTGAAGTTTTTTGCGTATGGATCCTATACTTCTTGAATTAAATTGATTCCTATGTATTTGAGTCTTTTTATTGCTATTGTAAATGGAATTTCCCCAGTGATTTCCTTCTCAGATTGTTCAATGCTGGTGTACGAAAACTTTACTGATTTGGTATGTTGATCTTGTATCCTGCCACTTTACTGAACTCATTTATTAATTTATGTAGCCTAGTCCTATACATTTCAGAAATTTCTAAATATATGGTCATGCCATCAGCAAATAGTGAAAGTTTTACTTCCTCTTTACCTCCTTGGATACCTTTAATTTTTTTCTTGTCTAATTGCTCTAGCTGGAACTTTTAGTAATATGTTGAGTAACAGTGGTGATAGTGGGCACCCTTTTCTTGTACCCAATCTGAGAGGGAAAGCTTTCAACCTTTCCCCACTGAATACAATGTTGGCTGTGGGTTTTTCATATATGATTTTACCATATCAAGGAATTTCCCTTTTATTATACTTTGAAGTGTTTTTATCAAGAAAGGATGCTGGATTTAGTCAAATGCCTTTTCTGCACCAATTGAGATAATCATTTGTGTTTACTCCTTCAATTTTTATATGTGGTGTATTACATTGATTTCCTATGTTGAATCAGCCTTGCATACCAGGAATAAGTTCCACTTGGTATGGATATATAATTCTTTTGATGTGCTTTTGGATTCAATTTGCAAATATTTTATTGAGGAATTTTGCATGTATGTTCATCAGAGAGATTGGCCTGTAATTTTGTTTTATTTTTGTATTTATCTGGCTTTGGTGTTATGGTGATGGCTTCATAAAATATGTTGGTAATTTTGCCTTCTCTTCAATATTTTGGAAGAGTTTACAAAGGATAGGTGTTATTTCTTTTCTAAATGCTTGATAGGGTTCACCTGTGAAGCCATATGGTCCTGGACTTTTCTTTGTTGGAAGATTTTTTTTTTTGTCTTTATTTTTTAAATGTTATATTAAAAAAACATGAGATCCCCATATACCCCCACCCCCTTTACCCCAATCCTCCCCCATAACAACAACCTCCTCCATCATCATGAGAAATTCATTGCACTTGGTGAATACATCTCTGAGCACCGCTGCACCTCATGGTCAATGGTCCACACCATAGCCCACACTCTCCCACAGTTCACCCAGTGGGCCATGGGAGGACATACAGTGTCCGGTAACTGTCCCTGCAGCATCACCCAGGACAACTCCAACCCCCGAAAATGCCCCACATCACATCTCTTCCTCCCACTCCCTACTCCCAGCAGCCACCTCCACACCAAGGCCACATTTTCTTTGATTACTAATCACAATAGTTTATGAATAGAATATCAGTAAGTTCACTCTAATCCATACTCTATTCCTCCATCCTGTGGACCTTAGAATGGTTGTGTCCACTCCACTTTTATATCAAGGAGGGGCTTAGATTCCACATGGATGCTGGATGCAATTCTCCTGCTTTCATTTGTAGGCACTCTTGGCTCCCTGGTGTGGTTGTTGACCTTCTTCACCTCCATGTTAGCTGAGTGGGGTAAGTCCAATAAACCAGAGAGTAGGAGTTGCAAGTCTTTTGATGCTCAGGGCCTGGCTATCACATGGTCAGTCCAGAGATTCAGGTCCCCTGGGTGTACATCAAACCCCAGCACCAACTACAGTTCTGGTAAAAGTAACAGGAGAGGCTTGAGGACAAAGATCACATCTGAGTCCAGCTCCATCACACAGAAACACAAATTCCAAAGTAGGGCCAACTGACATGGGATGGAACTTCATCTGCCATGACCATAGAAACTGTGGGTCTCTGTAGCCCTCAGAAGAACCAATACCTGGGGTTGTATCTACTTTATCTGTCTCTGAGACTCTGCTCAGGTGTGCATAAGGGCAACCCCTCTGATAACCTCCCGGCTCTTTTTGGAGACTCATGGCCAAATAAACTCATTTGTCCTTTCCATTTCCCCCTTTTATTCAGGTCAAAAAGCATTTTTAACTCCTGGTATTATATGTAGAATGAGATATTCTGCTGGTCTGAGTTGCCCCTTTTATTCAAGGTCATTTTCTAGTTACATCATCAGCTGGTACTTGGTAGTAATCCCTTGGCACCAGGGAGGCTTGTCCCCTGGAGTCATGTCCCAAACTGGGGGGAAGGCAACACATTTACATGCTGAGTTTGGCTTTGAGACTGGCCACATTTGAGAAAAATGGAGGCTCTCAGGAAGTAGCTCTTAGGCCCCCTGCCGCTCTAGGCTTTGTTCTTATTCCAGTTGCACAGGCTTACAAGCATAGTCATTAGTATCAAGGGCTCATTGTTGGATCTTCCTTCTTTTTTGGTCTTTGCTGTTGCACTTGGGGGATTGTTGCTGTTCCTTTAGGGACTGTGATAGAGCTCCCCTGGCTTTGAACTCAGCACTCCCTCAGTTTTTAATTGTAACATCTATGAAAAGATCCAAACATTTTTATGTACCCTGGATATGTGCCCTGGAGAACTCCCTGCCAACCATTGTCTCCTGTCAATAACATCCCACATTAGTATTCCTCCCCTGCCATTGTATAACCTCTCGGTGATCCAAATCTTCTTGAAAAATGAAGCCCAATATATTGCCAGGTTCCATTAATAGTAAAGTGGAATATAGCAATGAGTTTAAGGGTTAGCTATAGAATACATATTAATTTAGAAAAATTAAGGTAAAAATAAATTGGGTTATCAAAAAATTTAAAAATGCAAAAGCTTTGTTTTTGATGTTTTGCCTTTGTTGGAAGATATTTGGTGATGGATTCAATCTCTTTAAATGTGATTGGTTTGTTAAGTTCTTGTATTTCTTGTAGTATTATTTTAGGTTGTGGTTTTCTAGGTATTTGTCCATTCCATCTAGGTTGTCTTATTTGTTGACATACAGCTTTCTCATAAGTATCTTATTTCTGTGGAGTCAGACATAACTTCCCTCTTTTCATTTCTGCTTCTATTTATTTGCATCTTCTCTCTTTCTTGTTTTATTAGTCTGGCAGGCTAGGGATTTGTCAATTTTACTGATCTCAAAGAACCAGCTTTTGATTTTGTTGATTTTCTCTATTTTCTGTTGTTCTCAATTTCATACAATTCAGCTCTTATCTTTATTATTTATTATTGTTGGCTTTGGGATTGATATGCTGTTCTTTTTCTAGTTTTTCAGTTAAATGTTTAAGTTTATCCTTTTTTCTTTTAATATAATCATTTAGGGGTATAAATTTCCCTCTCAAGACTGCCTTCACTGTATTCCATATGTTTTTAAAAATTTATTGAAATATATCACTCATACATAAACATACATAAACAAATGTATAATAGTTGTGAACTTATGAAACATATATAACATCAAACGAATCTATATATAGCATCTCACCCTACCACCAATAAATTGCATTGTTTTTAAACCTTTTTATAATTAAAGAACATTGTCAAAATATTACTACTAAACAAAGTATTTTTCCCCTAACCAATCCTATTATTATCTTTATATCATTTACAATGAACATACATAAATAATTAAGTGTATAGTAAAAGTTGTGAACTTATAAAGCAAACATCCATAACATCATACAGGTGTCCCACACATCAACCCTCCAATACGTTGCATTGTCATGAGATGTTTGTCGCAAATTATGAAAGAATATTGTCAAAATTTTACTACTAATCATTGTTCTTATCTTACATTTGGTGTGTTTTTCCCCCAACTCACCTTATTATTATTTTTTAAATATGTTTTTTTGTAACAGAAGTTGTAAACTTATAAAACAATCATGCACATGTGCAGAATTCCCAAACAACACCCTTCTGTCAAGACACCACAATGTGGTGTGTCATTTGCTACAGATAAAATAATATCATCTGATTGTTACCATGTCCATAGTGTACATTTGCCTCACGTTTTCCATGCTGGCTCAGTATCAACACAGTACATCTTTCATATAGATGCAAGAATATTATATTATTACTACTAACCACAGTCCATAAGTCACTCCAGCTGTATTTTTCCATGCTTCTCCACATTCCCAACACCCTGCAGTAGTGATATACATTTGTTCTAGCTCACAAAGGACATTCTTGCGTCTGTACCATCAACAACAATTCTCATCCACCTCTTGGTTTACTGTGCTATCCAGTTCCTAGATTATTCTCTAGCATTCTGTCAATTGTCATTTACATAACTAGACTACCATTTTCAGTCATAAACCCATTTATAAACTAGCTTACTCACTGTGTGTTACCATCCACTCTGTACATTTCCACAATTTTACAGTAAAGCTAATTAAAACTTCTACATACATTAAACATCAGTAGTCCACTCAGTCCTTCTCTAATCTCCTTTAAGAATTCGCCACCTATCACCAGGTCTTGAAGATATTTTCCTACAAGTTCTTCTAGAAGTTTTATGGTTCTTGCTTTTATTTTTAGTTTTTTGATCCATTTTGAGTTAATTTTTGGATAAGGTGTGAGATAGGGGTCCTCTTTTCTTCTTTTAGCTATGGATGTCCAATTTTTTCAGCACATTTTGTTGAATGGATTGTTCTGCCTGAGCTGTGTGGGTTTGACAGGCCAGTCAAAAATCACTTGACCATACCTGTGATGGTCTGTTTCTGAACCATAAATTTGGTTCCATTGGTCTATTGTGTCTGTCTTTAGGCTGGTACCATGCTGTTTTTACCACCAAATGTAGGTATTATGATTTAAAGTCTGAAGGAGAGGGTTCACTTTTCCTTTTTATGATGTTTCTGGCTACTCAGGACTTCTTGCCCTTCCAAATAAATTTTAATGGTCATGTTTTCAATTTTTTCTTTAATGCTGGTAGAATTTTTATAGGGATTGCAGTAAATCTGTATATCAGTTTGAGTAGAATTGACATCTTGATGATATTTAGTCTTCTAATCCATGAGCATGGGATGTTCTTCCAGTTATTTAGGGCTTTTTTAAATTTATTTAAACATTGAGTTGCAGTTTTCTGAATATAAGTGCTTTACATAATTGTTTAAGTTTATTTCTGACTATTTGAGTTTTATCTGTCATATTTTATTTTCACCACTCTTTTAATTACTTTTATTGATATAATCCTCATTTCTAGACTCACTTCCAGGCGTCTCTCTCCTGTCTTTCCTTTTCAGGCTCTAGCACATCCTTTAGTATTTCCTGAAAATCTGGTCTCTTGCTTAGGAATTCTCTCAGTTTCTGTTTATCTGTGAATATTCTAATCTCACCCTCATTTTTGAAAGCCAATCTTGCTCGATATAAGATTCTTGGTTGGAAGTTTTTTCTTGTAGTATCTTAAATATTATCAAACCACTGACTTCTTGCCTGCATGGTTTCTGGTGAGAAATCAGCACTTAATCTTATTGGATATCCTTTATATGTTATGCATTGCTTTTTTCTTGCGGCTCCCAGAATTCTTTGTCTTTGGCCTTTGCCATTCTGATGAGTATGTGTCTTAGAGTTGGTCTATTTGGAATTTTTTCAGATGGGAGTACTTTGTGCTTCTTGGACAGGGATATCTATGTCCTTCAATAGGATTGGGAAATTTTCTACCATTATTTCTTTAAATATTCCCTCTGTCCCTTTTCCCTTCTCTTCTCCTTCTGGGACACCCGTGACATGTACTTTTGCATGCCTTTTTCTGTCATTTATTTCCCTGAGACCTTGTTCAGTTTTTTCCATTCTTTTCTTCCTCTGTTCTTTTTTATGTTCACTTTCAGAGGTCATTTCTTCAAACTCACTAATCCTTTTGTCTTCCTCCTCAAATCTGCTATTATGAGTCTGTTTTAAAAATTTCATTTATTGCACCTTTCATTCCCATAAAATCTGCTATTTTTCTATGTATACTTTCACATTCTTCTTTGTGCTCATCCAGTGTCTTCTTAATATCCTTAGTCTCTTTAGCCATCTCATTGAATTTATTAAGGAGATTTGCTTGAAAATCTATAATTAGTTGTCTCAACTCCTTTATGTCATCTGGAGGCTTATCTTGTTCCTTTAACTGGGCCATAGCTTCCTGTTTCTTGGTGTGGATTGTAATTTTTTTTGGTGTCTTTGCATATGGCTTACTAGAGTATTTATTCTGGGTGCAGTTTTTCTCCTTAGTTTAGGGCTTCCTGTCATTTCTCCCTTGCTGGTTATGCAGTAGGAGCCAAGCATGTAGTTGGTGCTGTAAGCTATGGAGACTCGAGCTGCCCTCATTGTGCCAGGCACCAATGGAGCTTGTTCCAACTTTCTCCTTTTCCAGGGGTAGGGACAGAATCACAGCTATGTGGAATAATCCATGTCATGCAGGCCTAGACTGTAGCTGCCCAGAGAGACTGATGAAGTTTCACATCCCTTTCTCTCCTGTCTGGGGTGGGGAAGGAGCTGCAGGTGTGGGCAGCAATCTATGCAGTGCGGGTTCAAGATGACCACAATTACCCTGGTAGAATTCTGATTTTCAGTCTATGCCAGCCAAAGTTACCTGCAGTTACCTGTACAGGCTGGTGCAGAGCTCCTTAGCCTCCTCCCCGCCAGAGGTGTGATTGAAACCTAGGTGGACCGCAGGATGATCTGCATGAAAGAAACTGGTTCCTGCTGACACCTAGAGTTTCAGTCATCCTGGCTTCCCCTTAGGCTTGGGGCGGAGTCAGAATGGTGGCCCCTCTTTCTGACTTGGGCTGGTTCACACCCCAGCCATTTCCAGGGTTATCTCTTAGCCAGCCAAGTCTCCCAATCAGTAGCTGAAATCAGCAACCAACCATCACCTCCTCCCCTGTTGCTGGAAAATTGAGCTTCCAATTCCAGCCACAGAATAGCTCCTGGGGTGGCTTGTGCCACCAGAGTAGGATAGTCACTGGCCTCTGTGGCTTGGCTGGTAATTTCCTGGAGAGGCTGGTGCAGGTCCCCACAGCCTCCTCTCTGCTGGAGGTGGCACTGGGGCCTAGGCTGGAGCTGCAATATGATCTGGATGGAAAGAAGCAGGTCCCCACCAGCACTGGGATCCTCAGTTCACCCTGCTTCCCTTCATGCCAGGGGCAGAGTTAAGATGGTGGCTCCTGGCCTCTTTCTGTCTTGGACAGCCTCAAACTTTAGCTGTTCTCAGGATTATACTGTAGCTGCTGAATTTACTCATCAGTAGCTGAAATTGGTGCCCAACCATCTCTTTCTCCACAGTTTTGGGGAAATGGAGCTTTCAATTCCAGCCGCAAAACAGATCCCGAGTCTGCTTGTTCCTCCAGTGGAGGATGGACACTGGTCTCCCCAGCATGGATCACTCTACTTATGAGTCTTCTCTGCAGTTGGGCAGTCTCCTCCTTCCACTCCTTCAAGGACTTTGCAGGATGCTTTTCTGGTCTCCTGGAGGTGCTTCAGCAAGCTCCAGAGTGCTCTGGATGATTGCTAACTGCCCTGTAGCAGGAGCTGAGTCTAGGAGCTCCTTACTCCATTGCCATCTTGCTGGTTTCATCCCATATGTTTTGACAAGTTGTGTTCTTGTTTTAATTTGTCTCAAAATATTTACTGATTTCACTTGCAAGTTCTTCTTTGACCCACTTATTATTTAGAAGTATGCTCTTCAGCCTTCACACATTTGTAAATTTACCCCTTTCCTATTATTGATTTCCAGTTTCATTCCTTTATGATCTGAGAAGGTGCTTTGTATAATTTCAATATTTTTATATTTATTGAGAGCTACATTGTGATCTAAAATGTGGTCTATCTTGGAGAAAGATCCATGGGTAATTGAGAAAAATATACTGCTCAGTTTTAATGCAACATCCTTTATATGTCTGTTAGGTTTAAGTTATTTACCATGTTGCTCAAGTTCTCTGTTTCCTTGATCTTCTGTCTAGTTCTGTCTAATATGAGTGGTGTGTTGAAGTCTCTATTTTAGAGATGTCTATTTCTCCCTTCAGGAGATGTGTATTTCTCCCTTCAGTTTTGTAACTTTAACTCATGTATTTTGTGGCACCCTGGTTAGGGGCATAGATATTTATGACATATCTTCCTGTGGATTTTCCCTTTTATTAATATATAATGGCCACCTCTCTTTCTAGTAACATTTTGTATTTAAAGTCTGTTTTATACCAACTGATGATGCAACTGGAAAATGACCTTATACGGAAGGTTCAATGCGGATCAGCAGAATATCCATGTCTACATAAAATACCATGACTTTAAAATGCTGTTTGACCTAAAGTAAGGGGGAAATGGAAAGGAGAAATGAGTTTATATGGCTACGAGTTTCTAAAAAAGAGTCTGGAGGCTGGCAGAAGGTTTGCCCTCATGCACAACTGAGCAGAGTCAGAGAGACAGATAAAGCAGATACAACCCCCAGATATTGGTTCCTTTGAGGGCTAAAGAGACCCATGGGAGTTATGGTCATGGCCGATGGGGTTAACTACCAGGGCAGATGGCCCCTCTTTGGAAATGGTGTTTATGTGTGATGAATCTGGACTCAGATGGGATCTCCCTTCATAAGACTTTCATGCTAATGTGCTGGAGGTGCAGTTAATGTTGGGGTTTAAGATATATTTAGGGGATTTGAATCTCTGGACTGACAATGTGATAGCCAGATCCTGAGCCTCAACAGACTCCAGCACCTACAATCTGATTTATTGGACTTACCACACTCAGCTAAGATGGAGGTGAAGGACAACCACCACACCATGGAGCCTAGAGTGATTACAACTGAAAATGGGAGGATTGCATCCAGCATCCAGGTGGAATCTGAGCCTCCTCTTGACATAAAGGTGCAATGGACACAACCAATCCAGTGTCCACATAGAAGAGGTGGCATTGGATTGGGAAAAGTGGACATAATGGACAAAGGGTATGGGGAAAGGCAGGAAGAGATGAGAGGTGGAGGCGTCTTCGGGACATGGAGCTGCCCTGGATGGTGCTTCAGAGGTAATCACCGGACATTGTAAATCCTCACAGGGCCTACATGATGGAATAGAGGAGAGTATGGGCCATGATGTGAACCAATGTATATGAGGTGCAGAGGTGCCCAAAGATGTACTTACCAAATCCAATGGATGTGTCATGATGATGGGAACGAGTGTTGTTGGGGGGGGGGGGAGAGGGGGGGGTGGGGGGGTGGGGTTGAATGGGACCTCACATATATATTTTTAATGTAATATTATTACAAAGTCAATAAAAAATAAAAAAATTAAAAAAAAAAAAATAAAGTCTGTTTTATCTGATAGTAGTATAGCTACCTCTGCTTTATTTTTTGGTTACTCTTTGCATGGAGTATCTTCTTCCAAGCTTTCACTTTCAGATAGTTTGTATTAGTGTTCAATGATAAGTCTCTTGTAAGCAGCATATGGATGGTTCATGTTTAACTTTATTCATTCTGCCAGCCCGTATCTTTTGATTGAAAGTTGAATCCATTCACATTCAATATTACTGTAAATTCATTATTTACATCCACCCTTTTATTCTTTTGTTCTCATGTCACATCATATTTTCATCTACCTTTTAGTCTTTTGGTTATCTGTTCTGCTCTTTTTTCTTCTATATTTTCCTCCAAACCTCTCTGTCCTGTCTTTTTCTTTCAGAATCTAAGACTTCCTTTAATATTCGCTGCAAACTTGGTCTCTTTTTGACAAACTCTGTTAGTTTCTGTTTGCTTGTAAACATTTTATACTCAGTTACATATTTGGAGATCAATTTTTTTGGATAAAGAGTTCTCAGCTGGCAGCTTTTCTCTCTCAGTATCCTAACTATCATATCACCATCTTCTCACCTCCATGATTTCTGATGAGAAACCCACATTAAGTCTTACTGGTTATCCCTTGTATGTGATTGTTTGCTTCTGCATTGCTGTTCTCAGAGTTTTTTTTAACTTTGACATTCTGAGCAGTACATGTCTTACAGTAGGTCTTAGTCAAATTGATTCTGACTGGGGTACATTGTGCTTCTTGTAAAGGTAAATTTATTTCTTTCAAGAGTATTGGGAAAATTTCAACTATTTTTCCTTGAGTACTCTTTTTGCCCCTTTTTTCTTCTCTTCTTCTGGAACTCCCATGACATGTATATGGTTGCATTTCATGTTGTCATTTAACTCTCTCAATTTTTTCCGTTCCTTCCTCTGTCCTTTGTTCCCTTCTATTTCATCTGTTCCATCCTTGGTATCACTTATTCAGTCTCCTACCATTTTGAGTCTGCTGTTGTATATTTCTAATGTGTTTTTAAAAAACATTTAGTCCTCTCCCTCCCCCCCAGTTGTCTGCTCTCTTTTGTCCATTCACTGTGTGTTCTGCTGTGTCTACTTGCATTCTCAGTGGCACCGGGAACCTGTGTCTCTTTTCTGTTGTGTCATCTTGCTGTGTCAGCTCTCTGTGTGTGCAGGGCCCTTCCTGGGCAGGCTGCATTTTTCATGTGGGGCAGCTCTCCTTGTGGGGTACACTCCTTGTGTGGGGGGACATCTCTATGTGGGGGCCATCCCTGTGTGGCATGGCACTCCTTGCTCACAGTAGCACTGCCCATGGACCAGCAGGCCCTGGGTTTGAACCCTGGACCTCCTATGTGGTAGGCAAATGCTCTATCAGTTGAGCCACATCTGCTTCCCTCTAATCTGTTGCAATCTCATGTATTGTCTTTCATTCCCATGAGCTCTGTTACTGTTCTATTCAAGATTTCAAATTATTCTTTGTGATCACTCAATATCTTCTTGTTGTCACTTTTCTCTTTAGTAATATTGTCTTTCAACTCAATGTGATTTTGGAAATTTGTGTCCATTTCATTATTTGTCTCAAATCCTGCATCTCTTTTGGGGCTTTGATATTCCTTTTCCTGGGCCATGTCTTCCATTTTGAGTATAGCTCAAAAAATTTTTTTAAAAATTATTTATTTATTTTTAAAAATTACATTTAAAAATATGAGGTCCCATTCAACCCCACCGCCCCCACCCCCCACTCCCCCCACAGCAACACTCTCTCCCACCATCACGACACATCCACTGCACCTGGCAAGCACATCTCTGAGCATCACTGCACCCCATAGTCAACGGTCCACATCATAGCCCACACTCTCCCACGTTCCATCCAGTGGGCCCTGGGGGGATCTACAATGTCCCGTAATTGTCCGTGAAGCACCACCCAGGACAACTCCATGTCCCGAAAATGCCTCCACATCTCATCTCTTCCTCCCATTTCCCAAACCCAGCAGCCACCATGGCTACCCTTCCCATACCCATTCCACATTTTCTCTGTGGACATTGGATTGGTTGTGTCCATTGCACATCTATGTCAAGTGGGGGCTTAAATTCCACATGGATACTGGATGCACTCCTCCTGCTTTCAGTTGTAGACACTCTAGGTTCCATGGTGTGGTGGTTGACCTTCAACTCCATGTTAGCTGAGTGGGGTAAGTCCAATAAATCAAAGTATAGGAGCTGAAGTCTGTTGAGGCTCTGGGCCTGGGTGTCATATTATCAGTCCAGAGATTCAAATCCCCTAAATATATCTTAAACCCCAGCACCAACTACAATTCCAATAAAGTAGCATGCAAGTCTTGTGAAAAGAGATCCCCTCTGAGTCCAATTCCATCACGCAGAAACACCAGCCAAAGAAGGACCATCTGCCATGGTAGTGAACCCCATCTGCCATGACCATCGAACCCATGGGTCTCTTTATCCCTCAAAAGAACCAATACCTGGGGTTGTATCTACTTTATCTGTCTCTTAGACTCTGCTCAGTTGTGCATAAGGGCATTCCTTCTGACAACCTCCAGACTCTTTTTTAGTAGCTCAAAATTTTTTGCTCATCTTTAAAAATCTGATTAAGATTGTAGTTTACTCAGGTCCTCATTTTCTCTTCCGTTTTTAGGGATTTAGCAGAGGAGGTTATGTGTTACTGCTGTTCTTTGATTCTTGGTTCAACCTGTGTCTTTAGGATTATCCCTGTTAGTTGAATAAAACTGGACTCTGGATCCAGAAATGAGTGCAGAACTGCTTCCTAGGGCTTTGGGGAGGGAGGCTATAGAGGCCAGCAAAAGCTTCTTTTACTTATTTGCTTTTAATATCCTCACTTGTACTTCCTTGTTCTGCCAACAGATGGCATACTTTGGCAGCCTTCTCAATTCAATGTGTAGTCACAGTGTGTTCTGCAACCAATGCTGAACCACTGTGATTGAGGTTCCTGTCTGGAGGCTAAGAGCTTTGTCATTCAAACTTTCTCTGAGACAGATTTCCTGCACTCACTGGCAGATCCCTCCCTTTCCCTGGGCAGGAAATAATTCTACTCCCTTTGCATCCACAACAATCAGTCCCAGTTAGTAGAGGGGGAGATTGGGAGGGTTGGATCTTTAGTCCTGGAATTCTTTAGTTCTGAATTGGCTCCCAATACAAACAATGGCATGGCCTGACCCAGCATGCAAGGGTTTGTGAACAGAGCAGACCAATTTTGTGGGTCAGAAGCTGAGTCTGACTTAGGCTGTTTCCCTCTCTCTCCCCTTTCCCAGGGTGGTGGATCCCTGGAGCCCCCTTTGTCTGTAGCCAGCCCAGAGGCCTGAGAATTCAAAAGTGTATTTAGTGTGAGGGGGGTGCTGGGAGTAGCAGCTGATGGTTTAAAATCAGATTTGCAGCTGGATTCTTACCTTTGTCCCTCTGTCTTCCAAGTGGTGTCCGCCTTTTGCCTGGTATCCTAACCCTAGAAGATTTTTTCCAGGACTTATCTGTCTTATAGCTAAGAAGAGAAGAGAGTTCTGTGTCTTTCTAGACTGCCATCTTCCCAGAAGTCAGAATTTTTAATAACTCGCAAAAATCAGCAGTGTCCTCTTCAAATTTCTGGTAATGTGTTAAAGGGCTCTGGTAACTGAGTGTGTGCTGAATCAAGAAAATACAGATTTAAACATGGTAGCAGCCCAAGGCACCTTGCTGGCACCTTTTCTTTGACTTTCCTTGTGTGATGGGGAGCTGGACTGTACTCCCATTGTGAATCTCTGGTCATGTTCCAGAGGGATCAAAGTAACCCTTATGCACATGGGGCTGCCTGCATACCAGCACCAGTCCATCAGGTGGCAACATGGAAAACTGAATGAGGGAACTCGTCTCTGCTTGGCTTCCCAGAATTTGCCTTGTAAGCAGAAGCAGCTGCACACAGCTAATACAGTGTGAGAAGCAGTTATGTCAAAGTGGCTTGGGAAAAGTATCAGGTTTTTAGGCGTATGATAGTGTGTAAATGGGGGGAGGCTATTTCAGAGGGTATGTCAGAAACATACGGATTCCTGTAAATGGAAGAATTCCTAAGGCCATGGGTGAGCATAAGCCTAGGTCAAGACATGGGCTCAGAAAATATAGAGAGGAACCTTTATTTCAGTTTTTCCTCAGGGTGATCTTTTTGATGGGAAGGTACTACCCTGAAGGAAAGCAGCACCCAATGCAGAGTCAATTTGCAAAGACTGTGAAAAGGTGTTCTTTTGAGTTGGCTTGTTTTTGTTAGCTCCCAGCAGTCAAAGGAATCTGTCATATCATTAGCTAGATTCAAACTTAAGGAACAAACACCTCGGGATAAATTTCAGAAGTAACTCCTTAAAATGTACAATGTGCAACAAAATAGTTCAAAACAGACAAACAAGATATGATGGCCCATTTAAAGGAAAAAGAGAAGTCCAGAAAACATCAATTAAGAATAGGTTATGAATTATACCAGAAAAAGAATTTTATAAAAGGATCTTCAATATGGTCAAGGAGAAAATGGAAAACATAGACAAGGAATAGCACAAAAGATATCAGGAAAACAAAATGGGCAAAATATGATCTCAATAAAAGAATAAAATTTATTAAAAGTAACAAAAATTCTAGAGTTGAAGACCATCATAAATTAAGTAAAATATTCCTTAGGAGTGTTTTAACAGCAAAGTGGAACTTGGCAGAAGAAAGAATCAATGAAACTGAAGATAAGACTATTGAAATGATTCCAGAAGAGGATCAGATAGAAAACAATAAGAAAAGTGAACAGAACCTAAGAGAGCTGAAAGATGCCATCAAGCAGATCAATACATATTACGGAAGTCACAGGAGAAGAGAGAAAGGAGCACAATGACCATTCAAAGAAATACTGGCATAAAACATTTCAAGTTTTACAAGATACATGAATGTATACATTCAAGTACCCCAAACTGGATGAAATTTAAAAGAGCCATGTCCAGATAAATTACAATGAGTCCGATGAATGCTAAAGACCAAGAGAGATTTCTGAAAACTGCAAAACATAAGCAACATGTTAAATACAAGGGAGCCCAATAAGACTAAGTGCTGGTTTTATATCAGAAATAAAGAAAGCAAAAAGGCAGTAGGCAGTGTGATGAAATATTTAAAGGACTGAAAGAAAGTAACTGCCAAACAAGAATTTTCTATCCAGTTTGTCATCGTTAGGGATATGTGTTAACTTGGACAGGTAATGGTGCCCAGGATTTCAGTCAAGCAAGCAGTGGCCCAATTTTCACTGTGAGATCATTTTGGGAACATAAATCATCAGTGAGTTGATTACATCTTTGCCTGATTAACATCTACAATCAGCTAAGAATGCCTTCAGCAATGAAAGACAACTCATCCAATCAGTGGAAGGGTTTCAATTAGAAGCCATTCCAGCAGTCAGTGAGAGAATTCCCATCTCTACTTCAGGCAGACATCTTCTCCAAGGGAAATAGTTAATCAGGAACTTTCATCAGAGTTCTAGGCTTGCAGCCTGTTCTACAGAATTTTAGATCTGTGCATCACTGCAGTCATGTGAGACAATTTTATAATATCTCATATTTACAGATATCTCCTGTCAGTTCTGTTTCCTTTGAGAATCTGACAGAGTTGAAATTAAATTGTTATTAAAAAAACTTGATTGTCATAGATTTAGGATGTTAAATTTAACCCCCTATAAACATAAAGCAAATATCTGAAAAATATACACAGATAGAAATGAGAAGGAACTAAAAATTGTTTACTACAAAAAATCAAATCAATATGAAAGTAGGCAGTAAAGGAAGAATTGAGATATATGAAAGATTTAAGACCAACCCAATTAAATGGTATAACTATACTATATTTCAAAGAAGGTTTAAAAAATCATTCCCTCCTATGAATTGTCATTACCATGTCCACCTCCCAGACACCAACACTATGCTGAATATGAGGAACACAGAACACATAGATGGTTGGCATAAAGAATAAAGTATAGAAGACTTGCTTTCCATTGTTTTGGAACTCCTACACACTATATATTTAAAGTAAAGAAAGGGAGATAGTGAGATCTCTAGTTTTTGGAAGGTATAAATTATTCCAAAGAAGCTGGGAATACCAGTAAAAAATAAAAAATATGAATTATCTTTCCCTCAGCATTTTAAATACTAATAATATTCCTTATGCTTTAAGCAACAGAATACTTTTATGTAAAACCATGACGTCCCTTTATTTGTGACATCATTTCAACTCCAATCATGCAGAGCTACAGAAAACAAATTGGATATTTTCAGTGTCAACATTATGAACACTTTCAAAGCCATATATTTTTACTGGTTATCAAACTAGAAATGTAGAATCAACTGGAGCATTCTAGGTTTTAATTTCTGATAAGGGAAACATAGCTAGATACAACCCACATAAACACCAAGCCTTTTCGGATCTTGAACATTTCTGTTAAAAGTGTAGTGAGTTATTGAGACCAAAAAGTGAGAGGAGACCATTGAGTATGATCTACAGACCTTACAAGGAGCCATTGTTATAGAACTCCAAGTCCCTATATAAGTCCTATGATCTCAGATTTGTGGTCCAATACCCCAGAAAGCTCTTTTTGGTGACCTGTTTGACAAAGATGGTTATTAGTTTATTTCTCATTCTTGTGGATTATTAGTTTATTTTGTCTGTTTATTTTATGTCTTATCATTTTGTACTTATTTTTTCCCAGATTTTCTTTTCTTTATTCTTTATATCCAAATATAATCAAGTCACTTGAAATCATTGGGAATGAGAGAAAACTATCTCATTATAGAGTACGCTCGTGAAGGAAAACTCTTTGAACACCTTGTGGCTCAAGGCCCTCTGCAAGAACAAGAAATCTGAGAGAAATTTCATTAAGCAGTATCTGCTCCTGTAGTATTGCCACCAAAATTGTATTGCGCAAAATATTTTAATCAACATTTCTCCAAAGAGGAAATGGTCAAAAACAATATGAAAAAAATGTTCTCTAATTAGCTATTAGTGAAATGCAAATCAAAACAACAATGAAATACTATCTCACACTGCATAGAATGGACTTTTAAAAAATAACAGAAAACAGTGCTGGAGAGGATGTGGAAAAATAGGAACACTCCTTCACTATTGGTAGGATTGTAAAATGGTACAGTCTCTGTGGATGAGAGTTTGGCAGTTCCTCAGGAAGCTAAATAGAGAACTACATATGATTCAGCATTTCCTCTACTAAGAATATGTCCAGAAGAACTGAAAACTGTGACACAAATAGACATCTGCACATCGGTGTTCATAGTGGCATTATTCAAAATTGCCAAAAGGTGGAAACAACCCAAGTGTCCATCAACCAATGATTGGATAAACAGAACGTGATATATACATATGATGGAATACTATGCTACAGTAAGAAGAAATGAAATTTGGACACATATATACCTTGGTTGAATCTTGAATACATTATACTAAGTAAAGAAAGCCAGACACATAAGGACAAATATTGCATGGTCTCATTAATATAAACTAAATACAAAGAATAAATGCATGGAGGTAAAACTTAGAGTATAAGTTATTAGTGGATAAGAGGAAAGCCGACAACGAGTATTGATACTTAATGTATGTAGAAGTTTTAATTAATTGGACTATGAAAGTGTGAATATGGATAAAGTTGATGGTAACACATTATAGTGAATAGCAGCTGAAAAGGGTGGTCTAGGGATGTAAGTGTTAACTGAATGAAAGCTAGAGAATAATCTGAGAACTGAATGGCACAGTGAACCCAGATGGATAAAATTTGTGTTTGATGGTACAGATGCAAGATTGTCCTGTGAGCTAGAGCAATATATGTCACTATTGCAGTGTGGTGGGAATGTGGAGAAGCATGGAAAATACAATTGGTGTGACCTATGTCACAATATGGTGTGACTGTGATTAACAACAGTACTGTAATATTCTTGTTTCAATGCCAAAGATATACTATGTTGATAATGGGAGGTATGGAAAAGATGTGCCAAATGTATGCTATGGAACATGGTCTGTGGTAATAATCTGTAACAACTGTTCCACCACAGTGTGGTGTGTTGATGAGGGGGAGTTGAGTGGGAATTCTATACAAGTGTATGATTTTTTTGTTGTTTCACAACTTCTGAAATAAAAATATATTTAAAAAATAATAGGATGGGTTGGGGATAAAATACACTAAATGTGAGTTATGGCCTGATATTTTTATGATATTCTTTCAGATTTTGTAACAAATGTTTCATAATGCAAGGTGTTGTTTCTGGGGTATTGTATGGAACCCCTGTATGATGTTATGCATGTTTGTTTTGTAAGTTCACAACTTTTACTATACATGTATTGTTTATCCATGTTCATGTATGAATGACATACTTCAATAAAATTTTTTAAAATGATAAAAAGAAAGGCAGAAAATCCCAGTTCTCCAACTTAAAAGAAATGAACTCTATGAGTAACAGTCAAGCCTCCAAATGATAAGTCAGTTTTTAATTTTGATGAAGACAACCTTATAGATATGATATAGATATCATCTCTGAATCCCACATTCATGTCATATAAAATAAATTTTTGCCTAGCCAAAGTCACACAAACTTTTCCTATATTTTCTCCTGATAATTGTATAGTTCTACTTCTATTTTAAAATATTTTTACTCTTTTCTTTTTTTAAGTTTTTTCTTTTTTTAAAGATTTTTTGATTTCTCTCTCTCCCACCCCCCCACTTTGTCTGCTCTTTGTGTTCATTCACTGTGTGTTCTTCTGTGTCTGCTTGCATTCTTGTCATGCGGGACTGGGAAACTGTGTCACTTTTTTTGTTACATCATCTTGCTGTGTCAGCTCTGTGTGTGTGCGGCACTACTCCTGGGCAGGCTGTTTTTGTTTTGTTTTTTTGCATGGGGTGGCTTTCCTTGCGGGATACACAGGAGACACCCTGCATGGCATGGCACTGCTTGCACATGGCAGCACTGCACATAGACCAGCTCACCACATGGGTCATGAGGTCCTGGATTTGAACCGTGGACCCTCCATATGGTAGGCAGATGCTCTAGCAGTTGAGCCACAACCGTTTCCCTAGTTCTACTTCTTACACACAGTTCTTTTTTCCAATTTTGTGTTGATATTTTGCATTATGAGCCAAAGGGGCCTATGTTCATTTTATTATTTATTCTTTATTTATTAATGTCATATAGGGATGCATATATGCATGTGTCTATGTATATATGTAGTTTTTCATGGATATCGAGGATGGGTGTTGCATAGGGTGCCATGAGTGCGGACCTACCTTTCAATTCACTGAACTCCAGGACCTGTGGATGACTCATGGCCTGTGTAACTCATCAAAAAAAAATTAAAAATCTTAGACATTTGTAAGAGAACACTACAGCATATAATGAGTGATCCCTGTGTAAATGTGGGCTATGAATATCAAGAACTGAAGCCCTATGTGGCACCCCTCCTGGATTATCAGGACCCTCAACCGTTTTGTTAGTATCCATGAGATACAGCATAGAGTGAGTAAAGGAATTACTCATGAAAAAGCATGATGAAGTCATGGCAACTAATCTGTTGCTGGGCTACAACAGATGGAAGCAGGAAGCCTCCACCATTGCTCTGCAGCCAGATCCCTCACTGATCAGAAACAAAGCTGCAGTCCTTCCCCACATCATATGGAACAACACGGTGTGCCTTCCAAGCCAATGCTGCAAAAATACAGTGAATCCACATTTCCTGCTCCTGATTCCTTACCTAAAAACATAAAGGGATAAAGGAAGTTCAAGTGTCATGAGAAGGATCAGAATTCAGGGAGGAAGACCTGGAGCAAAGCCACCATTCCTGCCCACCCCATGCCAAACAAGGAGAAGGAGAAGCCCACCCCTGTCCTTCCAGGCACAACAAATCACCAGCGTTGGTCAACCATGCAATACTCTTCTTCAGAAGAGCGACCTTAGCCAGGCCTTCATTCAGAAGTACAGAGAAAGCAAACATGCACCAGAGTCAGGATCTTCCAAGACTTGCGCTTTACCCATGTAGCCCCAGGCCCTGCCCCATGTGCAGCAACAACTCCTGATGGCCTTGGTGCAGCCTAGCCTGGCTGGGCCTGAAGAATGACACTGGGAAGGACCCCAGCCCAAGTCAGGCTCTGAGCTTTGCCTTATGGCCTCACATCTGTGTATATAAAGTACAGTTAGGATGGAGATCCTGATGGAACCAATTCCCTCCAAGCTGTTTCCAAGGGAAACTCCACGTGGGCAACACCAAGTGATTGGGAAGCAGCAGAAAATTCCTTAGGTCAGTCTACCCTTCTGGCAACATCCAGGGTCAACAAGGGACCATGAAGTAGTTCATTAATTTTATATGACCTAAAGTATGCTTGGGATGTGCCAGCAGGAAGCAAGACAAATGTGAGAGTAAATACCAGGGAGAGTTTTCTGGCTCTCCAGTAGTGCAGCCATGCTCATGAAGATTGAAATGGAGGATGAAAGTCATGAGCTCCCTGGATCAGCAAGAAATGATGCGGGAGATCTGTGAGGTGCTTTATGCACTTGAGGGTGAGTGGGACCTGGCCAAGTGTTACAGATTGCTGTGCATGTGGTGCAGGAGGTTATCCACAGGATGCAAGTAAAAAGGACATATGGGATCCATAGCACCTTTAAAACTATTACTATGAAAGTAAGAAAGGAATTTAGCTTAAAAGTGCTCCTAGGATTTGACTGGAAGCGTAGAGGAGGGCTATGGGCCTTTACTACCAGGCGGCCACTCTGCACACTGCCTGGGTGGACCTCCAGAGATTGGACTGAAATGTTTCCCCTGGGGTGCTGCTTTCTTGGCCTATCCTTCTCCAGGTCTGGTAGTGATGGCCAGGGGCCATCATATTGGCTACCCCACACCATGTGGAAGCCTGTTAAAATAGAATTCCGTTTGTGATTTTTGTGGTAATTTTTTGCAGGATAAGATGCTGGGATCCTCCTTAGTGGAACTCTGCTGAGAACCTGCTATAGTATCTACGTATCTCCACCCTGCCCTAAAAAATATCTCCCACCCTTGTGTGACACATAAACAGGGATCAGTTTAGTTTTCACATAAAGGCAATATAAAGCAGCGAGGAAAAAATATTATTTAATGTAACTTGGCAGCCTACTGCCTCAGTCTCCCACTCCCAGGTTAAGCAGGAACAAAGGAAACCAGCTTAAGCCAGTCCTATAGCTGGAAAAAAGGATGCACAAGAAAGAGCTAAGTCAATACAAATTCCAACACTAAATTCCATTTCTTATGTGGCAAAAGAAGCAGGTAAAAGCCAAAAAGGTTGGAATGTGATGGGGGGAACTGTTAAACTTAAACTGGAGGTCCTATACTGGAAAGTTAGACTTCTCAGATAGGCTGTAACCTCTGAAGTATTCAATCTATGGAGAAACAGAGGAAGGGCTTACATGCTAGGCTTAGGAGTATAAATTTTGTCATTTTCATTTGTTCAGGTTATCAGCCACATTTTCTGGTTATTCACCCCTTCTTGGAAGATTGAGAATAAATTCTTTTCTTCTCCACAATTGTGTGAGCCATATTTTCTTCCAGAAAAAGATTTATTTCTTACAATTTTGGGGGTTCATCTGGGATTCTGAAGCTTTAGAGAGTGGACTCCCAGGGTGAATGGTAGGGAAGTGCACCCCACTGTTTAAGCTGTCTTAGACTCCACCAGTGGAGGCCTCTCCTCTGATAGCCAAGGGACCCAAGAACAGATGCTTAGATCTGCTGACCGTAGATGAGAAAAAGGGAAGGGAAAATCTACCTCTCATTGACTAGGTAACTCCATGTGTGGACCAAGGTAAGCATAAGGGCTACTAAGTATGTCCTTGGTGGTCAGGAATTCTGATGAGTCTGAAGTTGATTTTGCATGCATGAGATGCATGACATACTGTGCAAAGTGAGTGTGAAGTCCCAATTCATGTTTTCCTTCTCCTGTGAGTGAAAGGACTGGAGATAGCTGAAGTGAAAGATTCAAGAGAAAGAAAACCAGACATAATTCAGAATGGGAAATAAAAGCAATCAGTTGACTGGGAAAAAGGGGAAGAGGTATCTGTAGGATCCCCCAGAGATATTCCTCTGGATAGTCCAATAGGGAGGATGTAAAACATTGGAATGATAGTGATCAGACCAGGGAAGAGACAAGAAGAAAATGAATAAATACTGCTCTTGTATTAGACCAAAGAAAGTACTTCAGGGCCCAACATATTCTGGCCAAAATATAGGACAGAGGAGGATTGGCTTTGTGCTGACCTTGTACTGTGGTTAATGGGAAAAAACCCTACTCCAAAAAAAAAAAAAAAAAAAGTCTGAATATGCCATATGCTGGTTAAAAGGAAAGGGGGGAACTCTCTATCCTATGAAAGATGAAAATCCCAAGGCTAAGCTTGCAGAAACTAAGGTTGCAGAAACAAAAGCAGCAGACACTAAAACCTGTAACTACTTGTTGAATCTCCCTCCTCCTTATGTTCCCCCTCCCCTCTTGGGACAAAAGACTTGGAGGGCTCCAAAGAACAGATTCCAAACCCTGAGGAATGGAAGAATCAAGTGGGGCAACAGCCCCACTGGTTACAGCCTACCAAAAGCTGAAGAAAGAATTTGAACAGTGTAAGAAAGATATAGAAAATTTTCCATTCTCCAGAGCATGTGAGGAAAAGAGCTGATGAAAGAGCAAAACTCCATTGAGCCTTTGTATCCACTGAGAGAAGTACCAATGGGGCCAGGGGAAATTGGCTATATAAATGCCCCACTGATGACTACTGAAGTAAAGAACTTCAAAAAGTAGATGAAATCACTAATGGAAGATCCAGAGGGGCTGGCTGAACAAGTACATCAATTCCTAGGCTCTAGTTTATATCCTGGCCTGAGCTTATGTCCATACTGAATATTCTCTCTATAGGAGAAGAAAGAGGAATGGTGTGGAAGGCAGGTATAAAGGAGTAGGAAAGGCAGCACCTGCCCAAACGGGATAATGGCAGCAGAAATGAAGTTCCCCAACACAGACCCTAATTGGGATAATAATGACCTATAGGACAAAGCACAGATGAAAGATTTTAGAGACCTCATTATACAGGAGATCAAATTGGCTATACCCAAATCTCAAAACTTGAATAAGTCCATTGAAGTAGGCCAGGAGAAGGACAAAACTCCCTCTGCTTACCTGCAATGATTGAGGGACCAAGTAAGGAAATACTCAGGGATGGACCCTGATGAACCTGTGGCCCAGGGAATGTAAAAGTCAGCCACATGAAGGGGTCTTTGCCTAATATTCAGAAGAAGATTCCAAAAATAGAAAGATGGATGGGTAAGCCATTGAAAGAGTTACTGAGAGAGTCCCAGAGTGTATTTATAAAGAGAGAGAAGGAGAAACAGAAACAGAAAGCAAAAGTTATGATAAGCACAGTGAACCAAAAGGTTAAGAAAAGATTGGAGAGGAGTGGGAGGAACAGGCAAAGGCAGATAAAGATGCAAAAGGTTTATTTAGATAAGGGGGAAAGGGAAATGCAAGTCTCAGCAGAGTGCTATCACTGTGGGAGGCCTGGTTACTTCAAAAGGGAATGCTTGAGTTTAAAGAAAGAGTGGGTAATTGCCTTCATAGATTTTGAGAATTAGGAGGATCTGAGGCTCCTTACTTCAAAAGCCCACCAGGAGGTCTGAGTAATCATCTCTCCTGCAAAGGCCCATCTGAGTGGTGATGGAATCCTGCAGGAATAGGCTGTTTTGGGAACCTACAAAGCAGGAGGTGTCTGGACATTGATCTGGAGACACTGTGACAGAATTAATGCTTGCTCAAGGAAAAACTGCAGGTTTCTAACACTGAACTCAGAAGCTCTGGGAAGGTAAATCCCTTCCCCCTAGGGCTAACGGCTGCAGCATTCCCTGAGAATTACTGGTTGTGCAGCAGAGTTCCCAAGCCCCGTGTTCCCCAAATGGTTGAACCCCAAGCCTGTGTTCCCTGAATCCGCACAACCCACATCTCACAGACCCATGTACCCCAAGTCCACATTCTCCCCAGCCTCTGTTTCCCAAACTCAGCACTCCTGGATATCCATCATTGTCCTAGCCATCCAATCTTGGACTATGGGAGTGGGAGGGCTTAGGTGGGAGGTGCAGAGGGGCCCAAGGAGTGCAGGTTCAATTTTCTGGTCTCCCCTTTTATTGAGTTTGGAGGAGCATACCAGCTGACTTGGGGAGAGCCTAGGAAGAGAGAAGAGGCAAATCTGCTGAGAGACCCTGATTTCCCTAAAAGCCCTGGGATAGGAAACTTGGTCTGAGAGAAGGTGAGTCAGAAAATTAACTAGCCCCTCTGTAGCACACCTAAGGGACAGGGACAGTAGGACTTGCTTTGCAAGCTTCCAAGAGCATATTTAGGGTTCCTGGCAAGAAGTGGGTGCTCGCTCTCAAGAAATTAAGGAGACATTATTTTCTGAAGTGAATTGGTTCACCAGGGACCCATTCGAATCTCCTACAGGAGCCCTCACACAGCCTTCCTACTACCCTGGGAGAGAGGGAAGTGAGGAAGGGAGAAAGGGGGAAGGTCAGACTCCTAAGCAGTTTATTCAATTGCAAAGCAGATTCCTTTTTGAGGCCTTGTCTGGCCTTTTTCATTGGTTTTCTTGTTTTCCCTTCCTCTTTATCCCCCCAAGGCCCTTTTTTTCTTTTTTCCTTTCTCTTTTTCTTGCTTGCTTTTTCTTCCTTTTTTAAAATATTAGGTGCTGCAGCCTACATTTCTTATTTGCAGTGTTTCTTCATCCTCGATTTCCTCTTTCCTGTGTGTAATGATTTTGGCTACCAACACTATCCCCTTTCCTTCACACCTTTCTATCCTCCATCATTTATTGTTTCCCCTACTTTCCACCTCTCTTGTTTAGTCCCCAATATTTCTGACTTTTTATCTCTAATACCTCTATTCTGTTTTCTAACTTGTATTCACTCTTTATGTTATTGTCCTTTCTTTTCTCTTTCCCTCTCTCTGGACCACACTGGTTTTTTCATTCATACTATATTCCTCTCCATAATCAGATTACTATCTCATTATAGGTACTCCACTTTTTACTGTTATAACTTTACACAGCTTACATAAGTTCAATATCCATTCTCTTAGCTCTCACATGGGTCTTCTGGTAACATTTACTATAAATACTACTATTATATTTTTCTTTCCTTACCCCTTTTGCTTTCTCTAGCCCTAATTTCCTTCAAGGGAACTCAGCTAGCAAGGAAATAGAATAAATAGAACAAAGTGACCAAGAGAAGACTTAACACGCATGCAAAAAAAACCAAACAACTAATTAAACCCCAAGATGAAGAAACTAACCAACTGAATAAACCCATCAAGATAAAATGATGACTAGGCAGCAACAAAAAACTACAATTCAAACCAATAATCAAGAAAACATGCCCCATTCCAATAAACAAACTAAAAACTAGGAAGAGGAGCAGATCATTAACAAGTAATTAAAGCTCTCAAAACATATATTAGGGACCAATTCAATGCAGTGAAATGAGATTAAGAATATGAAGAAAAACACTTGGAGAGCATACAGAAGAAATTACAATCATGCACAAAAAGATAATGGATATGATGGTGATGAACAGCACAATTTGAGAAATCAAAAATACACTCTCAGCAAATAACAGCAGACTAGAAAAGGCAGAGGAGAGAATTAGTGATGTGGAAGACAGTACATCTGAAATCAAACAGATAGTACACAAAAAAAAAAAAAAGATAGTCGAACTGATTGATAAAAAAATAGAAAATATCCAGCAGGGACAAAGGGGCCTGAATGACAATGCAAAACACACAAACATACACATTATAGGCATCCCAGAAGGAGAAGAGAAGGGAAAGGGGATAGAAGGGATGTTGGAGGATATAATGACTGAAAAGTTCCCAAACCTATTGAGGGAGAAGAATGTACATGTACAGGAAGCACAATGCACCCCAAACAGCATAAATGCCAACAGGCCTACCGCAAGACATATACTTATCAAATTAAACAATGCTCAAGAGAAAGAGAAAATACTAAAAGCAGCAAGAGAAAAGAGAACCATCACACACAAAGGAGGCTCCATAATATTAAGTGCTGATTTCTCAGCTGAAATCATGAAGGCAAGAAGGAAGTGGTATGACATAGTCAAGATATTAAAGAAAAAAAAATTTCCAACCAACAATACTCTATCCAGCAAAAATAGCATTCAAAAATGTTGGAGAGTTCAAAATATTCACAGATAAACAGAAACTAGGAGAGTATGCCAACAAGAATCTTGCCCTTCAAGAAATACTAATGGGAGTTCTGCAGGAAGAAAGAAAAAAAAACAAGTGAGACAGAGTTGAAAGAGAGTGTTAAGACCAACTAAAAATACAAAAACAGTAAAAGAAAATCAAACAAAATATGACAAACACAAATCCAAAGAAAATATGGCTAATATAAGTAATTTTTGGAATGCAATAACACTGAATGTCAATGGATTAAACTCACCAGTGAAGAGCTCAGACTGGAAGATTGGATAAGGAAATATGACCCATCTATATGCTTTCTACAAGAAACATATCTTAGACCCCAGGATACAAGGAGATTGAAAGTGAATGGAAAGCAATCTTACAGACAATAACCAAAAAAGGGCAGGCGTAGCTGTATTAATATCAGACAAAATAGACTTCAAATTCAAAACAATTGTGAGAGACAAAGATGGACACTACATATTAGTGTAAAAACTAAATGAAGAAATAGATGTCTCTACAATTATAGGGGGGGACTTTAATAGACCACTATTAACTTTGGACAGAACATCTCAAAAGAAAATCAATAATGAAACAAAGATTTTGAACAATATATTAGAGGACCTAGACCTAATAGACATATACAGAACATTACACCCAAATACAGCAGGATATGCATTCTTCTCAAGTGTACATGGATCATTCTCCAAGAGAGACCACATGCTAGGCGAAAGAAAAAGTCTCAGTGAATTCAGAAAGATTGAAACCCTATAAAATAATTTCTCTGACCACAGTGAAATGAAGCTGGAAATTTGCAAGGGCCAGAAACCCAGACTTGGCACCAAGATTTGTAGTTAAACAAAACACTCTTAGAAAAACAGTGGGTCAAGGAGGAAATCTCAAAAGAAATTAATATCCACCTTGAAACTAATGAAAGTGATAGCACAACATATGCAAACTTATGGGATGCAGCAACAGCAGTAGTAAGGATAGTTTATAGCCATAAAGTCATACATCAGAAAAGAAGAAAGAGCTAAAATTGAAGAACTAACTGCACACTTGGAGGAATTAGTGTAAAAAGAACAAACTAACCCAAAAGGCAGAAGAAAGAAAGAACAAAGATCAGAAGACAATAAATGAAATAGAAAATAAGAAAGGACTTGAATAAATAAAACCAAGAGCTGGTTCTTTGAGAAGATCAATAAAATTGACAAACCCTTAGCTAGATTAACAAAGAAAAAAAGAGAGAAGATGCAAATATGCAAAATAAGAAATGAGAAAGGAGATATCACCACTGACCCCACAGAAATAAAGACTATCATAAGAGGATACTTTGAAAAACTATATTCCAACAAAAATGACAATTCAGAGGAAATGGACAAATTCCTAGAAACACATAAGCAGCCTATATTGATGAAAGAAGAAATTGATGATCTCAACAGACCAGTCACAAGTAAACAGATAGAATCTGTCATTAAAAACCTATCAACTAAGAAGAGCCCTGGGCCAGACGACTTCACAGAGAAATTCTACCCAACATTCCTGAAAGAACTAACACCAGTCTTGCTTAAAATCTTCCAAAAAATCAAAACAGAACAACATTGTGTAGCTCATTCTATGATGCCAACATTACCCTAGTACCAAAAGCCAAACAAAGATACCAAAAGAAAGGAAAATTATAGAGCAATCTCTCTAATGAACCTCAATGCAAAAATCCTCAACAAAATACTTGCTAATTGTTTTCCACAACACATTAAACAAATTATACACCATAACAAAGGGGGATTCATTCCTGGTATGCAAGGATGGTTCAACATAAGAAAATCAATTAATGTAATATACTGTCTAAATAGATTGAAGGAAAAAAATCACGAGATCATATCTAGAGATGCAGAAAAAGCATTTGACAAAATACAGCACCCTTTCTTAATAAAAACACTGCAAAAGATCAGAATAGAAGGTAACTTTCTGAACATGATAAAGAGTATATATGAAAAACCCACAGCTAACAACATTTACAATGGTGAAGTTCTAAAATCTTTCCCTCTAAGACCAGGAACTATTTAACACAGTTTTAGAAGTACTTACTTAAGCACTGAGGCAAAAACCAGACATAAAAGCATCCAAATTGGAAAGGAAGAAGTCAAAATTTCACTATTTGCAGATGATATGATTATATATATAGAAAACCCTGAGAGGTCTACAACAAAGCTTGTAGAAATTATAAATGAGTTCTGTAAAGTTGTAGGTCACAAGATCAATGCACAAAACTCAGTAGCATTTCTATACACAAATAATGAGCAATCTGAGGAGAAATTCAGGAATCAAATACCATTTACAATAGTAAATAAATCAAATAACTAGGAATAAATTTAACTAAAGATGTAAAAAACTTATACACAGAAAACTACACAACACTGTTCAAGGATATAAAAGAAGACCTAAATAAATGGAAGAATATTCCTGTCCATGGATAGGAAGACTAAATATTCTTAAGACATCTATCCTACCAAAACTGAAATACACATTCAATTCAATCCAAATAAAAATCAACACAGCATTCTTTAATGAAGTAGAGAAAATAACTATGAAATTCATTTGGAAAGGAAAGGGACCCCAAATAGCCAAAGACATATTGAAAAAGAAAAATGAAATTGGAGATATCACACTACCTGACTTCAAAACATACTACAAAGCTACAGTAGTGAAAACAGCATGGTATTGGCACAAGGATAGACACACTGACCAATGGAACCGAATTGAGAGTTGTAATATAGATCCTCATATATACAGCCATATGGCATTTGAGAAGGCCACCAAACCCTCTCAACTGAGAATGGCCCCTTCAATAAATGGTGCCTGGAGAACTGGATATCCATATTTAAAGGAATGAAAGAGGATTACCAACTCACACCCCATACAAAAATCAACTCAAGATGGATCAAAGACCTAAATAAAAGAGCCAAGACCATAAACACCTTGGAAAGCAATGTAGGGAAGCATCTACAAGACCTTGTAATAGAAAATGGTTTCATGAACTTCACACCCAAAGCACAAGCAACAAATGAACAAATAGATAAATGGGACTTCCTCAAAATTAAAGCCTTCTCCACCAAAGGAGTTTGTCAAGAAAGGGAAAAGAGAACCTACCCCATGGGAGAGAATATTTGATAACCATATATCTGATAGGAGACATATCTTGCATATATAAAGAACTCTTATACCTCAAAAATAAAAAGACAAACAGCCCATTTAAAAAATGGGAAAAAGATTTGAACAGACACCTCTCTGAATAAGATATACAAATGTCTAAAAAACGCATGAAAATATGCTCAAAATCACTAGCTATTAGAGAAATGAAAATCCAAACAATGAGATACTTCTTACTTCCATAGGACTGGCAACTTTCAAAAATATCAGAAGACTACAAGTTTTGTAGAGGATTAGGAGAAATGGGAACCCTGATCCACTGTTGGTGGGAATCCAGAATGATCCCACCATTCTGGAGGACAGTTTGTCGGTTTCTCAAAAAACTGGCTATATATTTGCCATATGACCCAGCAATTCCACTGCTGGGTAT
The DNA here is from genome assembly GCF_030445035.2 of Dasypus novemcinctus. NCBI lineage: Eukaryota > Metazoa > Chordata > Mammalia > Cingulata > Dasypodidae > Dasypus > Dasypus novemcinctus. The sequence continues at coordinate 6,377,214 of NC_080695.1, read as the reverse complement.
ATACCCAGAAGATCTGAAAACAAGGACACAAACTGATATATGCACACCAATGTTCATAGTAGCATTATTCACTATTACCAAAAGTTAGAATCAACCCAAATGCCCATCAACAGATGAAAGGTTAAATAAAATGTGGTATATTTATACAATGAAATACTGCTCAGCTGTACGAACAAATACAGTACAAACACATGTGATAACATGTATGAAACTTGAGGACCTAATGTGGAGTGAAGCAAGCCAGGCATTGAAGAACAAATACTACATGACCTTTTTGATACGAAATAAGCAAACCAAGCTGCCTCAAAGAGCTAGAGTCTGGAAGATAGGCTTAAAGGAATTTGGGGAGTAGAGGAAGGTTGTGCACTGACGCCTACATGTGTGAAGTCTATGATAAGCTGGAGATAAATATTTGTACAGGGAAGGGATAAGATGGGGGCATAGGGGTAACTTTTGGGGTGCTTTGTGGGCTGAGGGGGTCTAGGGTTGGGGTGTTGAGTCAGATGGCCCAAGGAATTGGGGGGAGGGCTGGGGGAGCAGTTGAATATGGGAGACCATCAAGTATATGGTTGGAACTATAAGGTTGAGAAAACTCTTTAGAAAATATAAGGAAGGATTACATGTTTAAAGTGTTTAAAGGGGTGCATCTGGCACAGGGGCAGGCTTCAGGGGAGTGTGTGAATGCTCATTTTGTTATAGTGTGAAATCATTGGATGGAGACCATACAATGAGTGTGAAGCTGTACCCACATCCTGGGGAGGACTGATGTTCTCAAACAGAGAAATTGTTCCCATTGAGAGAATTCGTGACTCCCAATGGATTAGGACAGTCTAGTATGTCAAGCCCTCAGCATTGTTGCAAGTATCTGTAAATCTGGTCCCTCAAATAGAGAAGATTGGTTGTCAGTGTGGGTCTTGGGAAGAGGCAGAGGGAGATATAGAATAGATGGAAGCAGAGTAACTGTGGGACAATGAAAGTGTGTCACAAGATTATGTAATGATGGATATAGGACATGATAACGTACACCAAAAATATATAAAAATCTATAAACTAAAATGTAAATCATTATGTAAAACATAAGGAAAATAAAATTTAGAAATTTGTACAGTCTAAAATATAAACCATAATGTAAACCAAAATTGAACCATGTTTGAAAGCTATGTTTCAAAATCTACTGTATATCAGCTGCAGCAAATGTAGCATGAACATGTAAAAAATCATTGCTGTTAACGGGGGAAAAGGGTTTGATGTATATGTGAATTACTGTGATCTAAAACTTTTTTGAAGACAAAGTTAAAAATTAGAAAAAAAAAAGGATGTAAACACTGAGGAAGAAATGAAAGAAAGTTCCTTGCCACTGTACATAAAGGGCAACACCTATTACAGTTATGAATGGGAAAACATTAGAAACCAAACTTTATAATATTTTTTGTTTTTTAATACACCATTTTTTTAAACTTTTAGTATTTCTAAATTAGTATGTATATTTCTAACCTTTAATCCCATCACTATATTTCAATTTCCTATTAATTGAATTTGGCTATATATTAGGCTTCATTGTTGAAGAAGTTTTGGACTACAGAGAGGTTCAGCTATAGGCAGGGGAGGAACACTGGTGTCAGGTGTTATTGATGGGGGATACATGGTTGGGAGGGAGTTCTCCAGGGCATTTATATAGGGGACATAAAAATGTTCTGATATATGTTGGGTATTTTCAAAATAGCCACAATTGCAAATGACAAATGAGGGAATGATCAGTTCCTACTCAGGGGAGCTCTGTCACATTCCCCAATGGAACAGCAACAATCCCCCAAGTGCAACAGCAAAAATCAATGAAGAAGGATGGTCCAATGATGAGCACTTGATACTGATGACTATGCTTATGAGTCTGTTTTCCTGAAATATTAACTAGGCCTAGAGCATCAGGATGCCTAAGAGTTACCTTCTGAGAGCTTCCATATTGCTCAAATGTGGCCACTCTCTAAGCCAAACTCAGCATGTAAATACATTACCTTCCCCAAGCATGGGACATGACTCCCAGGGATAAGCCTCCTTGGTGCTGAGGGATTACTACCATCACCAGCTGGGGATGCAACTAGAAAGAGACCTTGGGTGGCGGACTTGGCCCAGTGGTTAGGGCATCCGTCTACCACATGGGAGGTTCGCGGTTCAAACCCTAGGCCTCCTTGACCTGTGTGGAGCTGGCCCATGCATGCACAGTGCTGATGTGTGCAAGGAGTGCCCTGCCACGCAGTGGTGTCCCCCATGTAGGGGAGCCCCCCACACAAGGAGTGTGCCCTTGTGTAAGGAGAGCCGCCCAGTGCAAAAGAAAGTGCAGCCTGCCCAGGAATGGTGTTGCACACATGGAGAGCTGACATAACAAGGTGACGCAATAAAAAGAAACACAGATTCCTGTGCCACTGACAACAGAAGCGGACAAAGAAGACACAGCAAATAGACACAGAGAACAAACAATTGAGGTGGGGGGGAAGGGGAGAGAAATAAATAAATAAATCTTTTTTTAAAAAAAGTTCAAGAGACCTTGAATAAAAGGATCAACTCAGAGCAGCAGAATATCTCAGCCTACCTGTATGATTATGTGTTAAAAATGGCTTTTTGCCATTGAAAAAAAGGGGGAAATGGCAAAGACAAATGAGTTTATATGGCTAAGAGTCTTTGAAAAAGAGGAGGTCATCAGAGAGGTCACACTTATGTATGCCTCAGCAGGACCCCAGAAATAGACAATGTAGATTGTAGAACCAACCCTATGTACTGGTTCTCCTGAAGCCTTTGGAGACCAACAGGGTATAAGGTCATGGCAGATGGATTTGGAGTTCTGTGCCATGTCAGTGGGCCCTATTTTGGAAATATGCTCTGGAGAGTGATGGAGCTGGACTCAGATGTGACCTTTCTACATATGCCTCTTCTGTCACTTTTACTGAACCTGTGGTTGGTGCTAGGGATAGTGTATACTCAGGGGACTTGAGTCTCTGGACTGCCCACATGCCAGCTGGGCTCTAAGTCCCAGCGAAGTTGCAACTCCTACTCTCTGGTCCATTGGATTTACCCATGTCAGCTAAAAGGTGAAGATGGTCAACTACCACAGCAGGGAACCAAGAGTGCCTACAACTGCAAGCAGGAGAATTGCATCCATCATCCATGTGGAATCTAAGCCCCATCTTGATATATATGTGGAGGGGACATCACCATCTCAGGATCCACAGAATGAAGGAATAAAATATGGATTAGAGTGGACCTACTGATATTCTACTATGAAACTATTGTGGCTAGTAATAGAAGAAATTGTAGCATTGATGTGGAGAAAGTGGTCACAGTAGTTGCTGAGGGCACTGAGAGGGAAGAAGAGATGTGATGTGCGGGCATTTTTGGGACTTGGAATTGTCCTAAGTGATATTGCAGGGTCAGATGCCAGACATTATATATTCTGCCATAAGCCACTGAATGTACTGGGGGAGAGTGTGAACTACAGGGTAAACTATTATCCATGTGGTGCAGCAGTGCTCCAAAATGTGTTTGCCAAGTGCGATGAGTATGGCACAATGATGGGAGAGGTTGCTTGTTTGGGAGGAGTGGGTTGGGGAGGTGGGGGGATATGTGAACCTCTTATGTTTTTTTGATGTAACACTTTCTGTGATGTATGTTTCTTAAAAAACATACAATTTACAAAAATGGGGGTGGGGTGGTGTGTGGGTTATATGGAAACCTCTTATGTTTTTTAAATGTAACATTCTCTGTGCTCTATTAACTGTAATAAAACAATGTGTAGAAAAAAACAACAAAAAAACCAAAAACCCACTAGGAGCCTTTAGTAAATCTAAAGGTGGGCCCATATCAAGAAGAAATTACATTTTTAGTGGACACCAGGGCAACTTCATCCTCTATGGCTCAGCTCCCCCAAAGGGACCAACTCTCTGGCAGTTCCCTTACAGTCTCAGGGGTAAAAGGAGAAAAAATAATTCAAAAAGAATTTAGGCCATTAGGGAATTACCTCTTCCCCAGACAAAAAAGAGAAATAAGATTTTTGGGATTGGTGAAATATTGTAAATTATGGATAAATTCTTATCCATCCCAAACCAAGAGATTATACCAAAAACTGTTGAAGGAAATGCCTGACAAATTTGAGTGGAAGGAGGTAGAAGTAAAAGCCTTAGAGGGGCTCAAATGAGGATTGGTGCAAGCTCCTGTTCTAGCCCTCCCCTCCCTTGAAAAACCTTTCCATCTGTTTGTTACAGTAGATAAAGGAAGAGAAGAGCCTTGGGGATCCTAACCCAAATCTAGGGAGGCCAAAAGAAGCCTGAGGCCTTCCTTTCCAAAATCAAAGCAGGAAACTGACCTTTGGAGGGGACTTAGTTCTTAGCACCCTTCATCAGGTCAAGACTATTTTGTCTCAAAAAAGCAGGCAAGTGGTTAACAGATTCACAAATTCTGAAATATGAAGCAATTCTAATAGAAAAAGACAATTTAATACTAAAAGTTGATCATAATCTGAACCCAGCCTCTTTCCTTTGGAAAGGGTTCAACCAGGTAGAAACTCCTAAACATAATTGTTTAGACAATTGAATACCAAACCCGAGTCTGGCCCAACCTAGAGGACCTTCTCTTACATTCAGGAGAAAAGTTGTTCATAAATAGGTCTTCTAGGGTCCTGAAACAAAAAAGGCACAATGGCTGTGCTGTTGTTGATGGGCTAACTTGTGAGATGAAAGAAGCTGACCCACTGCCCAATGATTCCTGACTCAAACTTGTGAGCTATGTGTTAAATCAAGCCCTTAAATTGTTAAAAAAAAAAAAAAAGTAGTCTATACAGATTCTAAATATGCCTTTTGCATAGTCCACATCTTTAGAAAAAATTGGGAAGAAAAGAAATTGATCAATAGCAGAAGGAAGGGAAACGGACTTTGGCCCAGTGGTTAGGGCATCTGTCTACCATATGGGAGGTCCGTGGTTCAAACCCCGGGCCTCCTTGACCCGTGTGGAGCTGGCCATGCGCAGTGCTGATGCACGCAAGGAGTGCCGTGCCACGCAAGGGTGTCCCCCGCGTGGGGGAGCCCCACGCGCAAGGAGTGCGCCCGTGAGGAAAGCCGCCCAGCGTGAAAAGAAAGAGCAGCCTGCCCAGGAATGGCGCCGCCCACACTTCCTGTGCCACTGACGACAACGGAAGCGGACAAAGAAACAAGACACAGCAAATAGACACCGAGAGCAGACAACCGGGGGGAGGGGGGAATTAAATAAATAAATAAATCTTTAAAAAAAATTAAAAAAAATAGCAGAAGGAAGGAATTAGTCCATGTGAAACTAGTAAAACAAGTGTCAGCCAGTCTACTCTTACCAATGTCACATTTTCAAAGCAAAAAGCAAGAGATTGGCTGATGAAAAAGCCAAAGAAGTGTCCCTCTGTTCCCCTCTGGAACTGATGGTCCTGATACCCTCCATCCCCAAAGAAATTGGAATCCCTGTATTCTCTGGAAAGAAAGTAAAAAAAAAACTAAAGTAACTGAGGGCAACCTTGGACAACCAAGGGAAGTGGCTCCTCCCAGACAGCTGGCAGATGTTGAATAAACAATGAGGGAAGTACTAGTGGTTTTGCACCAAAGGAGTCATTAGGGAATACAGGCCCTGTGTGACCTGGTCCTCAGGTATTTCATATATGTAGGCCTTTATACCACAGTCAAGCAAATAAATGAACTGTGCATAATCTTGCAGAAAGTCAATAAGAAAATTTAAGAAATCAAATGCCAAAAATGAGGGAGCCTAGCCTCAGACCATTCCAGAGTATTCAAGTTGATTATTCTAAAATGCTCCCTATAGTTTGACTCAAGTACCTTCTAGTTATTGTAGATCACCTAACAGAGTGATTAGAAGCATACCCTCTAGCCTCAGCTACAGCAATAGGGGCTTCAAAAATTATCCTGAAACAAATCATTCCCCTATATAGGTTATTAAAATATATAGATTCAGACAGTGGTAATCAATTTACATCCAGAGTGCTGCAAAATATGCAGGTTTTAGGTGTCACATAAACTTCCATAAATCCTGGCACCCACCATCCTCAGAGAAAGTGGAAATAATGAACCAAACCTTAAAAAAAAAAAAAGCATCTCTCGAAGTAGGTCTTTTTTTAGCATTTTTTTCATTGTATTTTTTTGAAGATACAGAGATCACAGAAAATGTTACATTAAAAATACAAGAGGGGGACGTGGACTTGGCCCAATGGTTAGGGCATCTGCCTACCACATGGGAGGTCCGCAGTTCAAACTCTGGGCCTCCTTGACCCGTGTGGAGCTGGCCCATGTGCAGTGCTGATGTGTGCAAGGAGTGCTGTGCCACGCAGGGGTGTCCTCTGCATACGGGAGCCCCACACGCAAGGAGTGCGCCCCATAAGGAGAGCCGCCCAGCGCGGAAGAAAGTGCAGCCTGCCTAAGAATGGTGCTACCCACATGGAGAGCTGACACAACAAGATGATGCAACAAAAAAGAGACACAGATTCCCATGCCACTGACAACAACAGAAGCAGACAAAGAAGAAGACACAGCAAATAGACACAGAGAACAGACAACCGGGGTGGGGGTGGGTGGGGGTGAGGGGAGAGAAATAAATCTTTAAAAAAAAAATGAGGCTCCCACATACCCTATACCCCACCCTCCACTCCTCCCACATCAAAACCACTTTCATCATTGTGGCACATTCATTGCATTTGGTGAGTACATTTTGGAGCACTGCTGCACTGCATGGATTATAGTTTACATTGTAGTTTACACTCTCCCCCAGTACATTCAGTGGATTATGGCAGGATATACAATGTCAGGATATGCAATATCATTTATGACAACTCCAAGTCCTGAAAATACCCCCACATGATATCTTTTCTTCCCTCTTCCTGCCCTCAGCAACTACCATGGCCACTTTCTCCAGATCAATGCTACAGTTTCTTCCATTACTAGTCACAGTAGTTCTATAGTAGAATACCAGTAAGTCCACTCTAATCCATATTTTATTCCTCCAACCTGTGGACCCTGGGTTGGTGATGCCCACTCCACCTCTATATTGAGAGGGGCCTTAGATCCCACACAGCTGATGGATGAGATTCTCCTGCTCATGGTTGTAGACTCTCTCGATTCCCTGCTGTAGTGGTTGACCATCTTCACCTCCCTGTCAGCTGACCTGGGTAAGTCCAACGAACCAGAGAGTAGAAGCTGCAACTCTGCTGAGGCTCAGGGCCCAGCTGGCACATGGCCAATCCAGAGATTCAAGTCTCCTGGGTATATACCAAACCCAGTGCCAACCACAGGTTCAATAAAGAGGGACAGAAGAGGCATGTGTAGAGAGGTCACCTCTGAGTTCAGCTCCATCACACTCAGGAGCACAAATTCCAAAGTAGGGCCCAATGACAAGACCTTGAACTCCAGAGCCATCTAAGTAGGTCTTAAAACCAAATTACCATAGTCATTTTCCTATAGATCTGTTAAGAGTCTAGACTGCCCTAGGAGGGAACTGGGAATTTCTTCTTATGAAATGCTCTTTAGTATGCCCTTCCTTGGGAAGCCCAAAAACTCCCCTCCCTTAAGTTGGAAGATCTTTTTCTTCGAAAATTATATACTGGCCTTGTCTTCTACTTTGTCACCCCTCAGACATCAGGGTTTGCTGGCTCAAACTCTGCCTCTTGTATTTGCAATCCACCAACACCAACCTGGCAACTGGATCCTAATCAAATCAGAGAAAGAGTCCAAACTCCATCTGACTTGTGAAGGGCCTTATTGGTCTTGCTGACAATGGAAAGGATAGTCTGAATGGCAGAAAAATGCTGGACTCACTACATTCAAGTAAAAGGACCAATACCTGAGCCCAAAAATAAGTACCCAACAACACCATCTGAGTCCTGAGAAATAACCCCATCTTCTGATCACTCTGAGAAGGTAATAGTTGGGAAGGCATATCAGAAAGTGGGAGGGACTGACTGGACTCTCTATCAGTGAACTTTGTGAAAAGATATCCCTCCACTTAGAAGGAGGGCTATTATCTCTATCCACCTTGTCTAGTGCCTCAAGAAACTAGTAGATGAAAGATTTAAAGTTTCTAAAAGTGAAAATAATTATACTGACTATGATGTTTCAAATTCAGGTCATGACAAGTCCCATTAAATTAATAATAAATATAACCAAAGACCTAAAGTCTCAGACTATGCTGTTTGATGCCTGTCAAGTGATAAGGTTTGGAGAATTAAGACAGCAGTGGTGTCTGAGTAGGCATGCCCTTAGTCACCAAGAAGTTATCTCAGCCTTCCCCCCACCCCATTTTCAATTGGAGCCTTGTGGGTAGACTACCAAGTACAAGGGGTAGGCCACTGGGAATGGAGGAGGCCAAACTCACTTGAAACCATTAGAGGGCAAGATAGCCTTTTAGAAAGATAATTTCCCACTAGACTGCAAAAACCTCCCTGGAACCCAGTAGTAATAACTATTAGAAAGCAGACAAATTCAGCAATAACAACTGTTATTCTTCCCCTGACAGAGTCTATGGGATGGAAGTAGATGTTAAAGATCCTCTGAGGAGGTTCTGTATTCAAGTCCTTTCTCCCCCTGCAGATATGATGCCAACAATGTCCCTGAACTAAGCCGTCAGAAATATCAAGGGAAAACCACCAAAGGCCAGTTCCCCAATGCAGAATGATCCCAAAGCAGTCAGAATGCTTAGGCAGAAGATTTAAAGCATGCCATAGAAATAGAGACAGGATATGGAGACATAAATGCTTGAGTAAATTGAGTCAAATATACAGTCCAGAGTCTAAACAAAAGCAACTGGTATGCTTGTGCAACAGGCCAGCCTACTAAGGCTTATATAGTACCCTTTCCATTAGGTATAGAGGAGCATGAAAAAAGTTTAAGTGCATGGTGCTCCTCTTCCAAAATGCTAGTCCTGGTAAAAATTGTAGTACATTGTCTTCTCTCTCTCCTCTTGTCAAAAAAGGAAACATCAAAGCTGTACTGGCTTCCTGCCTTGGTCTAGGAAGTCACTCTGCCTGTCTCTCTAGATGGGGAAAAGAGCTCCAGAACTTTGAGACCATAGCCATATGTACACAAGTTTAAAAAGTAGTCAAGATGGTACTGGTGATTTCTCCAGTTTGGTCATATTTTGAGGAGACCTGTAGTATACTGTGGAAAGGGTGTTCTCTGACAAATACTGCCTGAGAGGTGAAGCAGAACCTGTGCTCTAGTCCAATTGTCTATACTATTCAACTTGGCATTTGAAAAAGAAGTGAAAATAACATCCCAAGAAGGGAGAGAGAAGCGAAGTCTACTTAGTTTGATGAGCAGATCTATTTAAACAATATGAGTTCCCCGAAGAGTCCTAGATAAACTTAAGGCTAGAAATCAAGTATCAGTTGGGTTTGAGTCATTTGTGTTCTGGTAGGTCACCATTAATAAAAATGTAAATTAGATTAATTACATATAATCAACAGAGATTTATTATTTACACCAGAAATGCAGTTAAAGAAATTGCAAGACAATTAAATGCTACTAGCAGAATGGCATGGGAAAACAGAATAACCTTAGATATGGTGCTAGCTGAGAAAGAGGGAGTGTGTGTTATGATTAGAAGTAGCTGCTGTAAATTCATTCCCAATAACACTGCCCCTGAAGGAAATATCACTTAAGCTTTCAAGGACTAACAGCACTATCTGAAGAATTAGCAGAAAATTCTAGCGTTAGCAATTCACTCACAAAATGGCTAAAAAATTAGTTTAGAAAATGGAAAGGGGTTGCACTGTCCATCTTAACTTCCCTAATTATCTTAGCTGAGGTACTTATCACAGTAAGATGTTTCATCATTCCATGTGTCTGAAAGCTAGTTCAAAGACCCATAAAAACCACTGTAACCAAATAAATGCCCATACAGTATGGACACAACAATCTGTACCCCCTTAAAGAAAGAAATTCTTATGAGTTCAAAATAGCTTTTAAAAAACTGGAAAAATGAAAATGTGAAAACTAAAAAAAGTTTAAAAGAAAGAGGGGTGATTGTAAGAGATGAGGATCGGTTTTGTTTCCACATAAAGGCAATATAAAGCAGGAAGGAAAAAATATTAATTAATGTAACCTGGCAGCTACTGTCTCAGTCTCACACTCCCAGGTTAAGCAGGCACAAAGGAAACCAGCTTAAGCCAGTCCTAAAGCTGAAAAAAAGGGTGTATAAGAAAAAGCTAAGTCAATACCAATTCAACACTAAATTCCATTCCTAATGTGGTAAAAAGAGCAGATAAAAGCCAAAATTGTTGGAATATGATGGGGGGCAGGAGGTGGGGGACTCAATCTTAAACTGGAGAACTTGTGTGAGAAAGTTAAACTTCTCAGATAGGCTGTAACCTCTGAAGTATCCAATCTATGGAGAAACAGAGAAAGGGTTTACATGCTAAGCTTAGAGGTATAAATTGTGTCATTTTCCTTTGTTCAGGGCACCTGCCACGTTTTCTGGTTGTGCACCCCTTCTTGCAAGATTGAAAATAAATTCTTTTGTTCTCCACAGTCAGGTGAGCCTTATTTTCTTCCAGAAAAGGATTTCTTTCTTACATGTGTTGTTCAGGTTCCACTCATGGATGTTTGTATTCAGCACCTGCTGATCTCCTATATCAACACTTTGAGCTCAGTTGAGGTCTTGTTCCTCATCCTCTATCAAAAGTTTAGTGGGTGTACCTTGGCTTTCTGAGGATTTAGTATCTCTCCTAGGTATGTGCTATGAGGTTCCTTGAGGTTCCGTCTGGCAAACTTGACATGCATCCATCTGCTTATAACCTTGAAGAAATTCCCATTGGCTCCCTGTTGGTCCTTGGCTGTTGCTAGAGAAAGAAGCTGGGGTTCCACTACAGGAAAATGTTCCTGGTCACCTACTTGTGAAAGATGCGCTATATGTAGAAAGCTCTCTTTGAATTCAGGCTGAGAAAAGATTTCTTTAGGTTTTTTATCCCTGCTGCTGCTGATATCAGTCAAGGAGAAGCCACAGGGCAATGCTGCAGGAATTGCCAGTTCACCATCTCTCCCATTGAGTCCCTATGGGGTCCAGTCCAGAAAGCCTAATGGACTGCTGTGAGCTGCCTTTGATTCCTGGTGCTGGCAAGAGGGTCTGGGAGATGGGAACAAAATCAGGAGTTAGTTGTGTATCTAGAAAACTGCAATGGGGAAACGGACTTTGGCCCAGTGGTTAGGGCGTCCGTCTACCATATGGGAGGTCCGCGGTTCAAACCCCGGGCCTCCTCGACCCGTGTGGAGCTGGCCATGTGCAGTGCTGATGCGCGCAAGGAGTGCCGTGCCACGCAAGGGTGTCCCCCGCGTGGGGGAGCCCCCACGCGCAAGGAGTGCGCCCGTGAGGAAAGCCGCCCAGCGTGAAAAGAAAGTGCAGCCTGCCCAGGAGTGGCGCCACCCACACTTCCTGTGCCGCTGACGACAACAGAAGCGGACAAAGAAACAAAAGCAGACAAAGAAACAAGATGCAACAAATAGACACCAAGAACAGACAACCAGGGGAGGGGGGGAAATTAAATAAATAAATAAATCTTTAAAAAAAAAAAAAAAGAAAACTGCAATGAACTGTCCAAAAAATAATTAAGAAAACAATTCTGGGACTTCCAGGTAGTTGAAGGATGAGACAGGCAAAGGGATCACTTCCTTCCAGAAAAAAAAAAAATAGCCAAAGGACATGAGGCAAAACTGTCTAGAAGTCTGTTCTGTGTCTCAGGATACCAGCAGATGGCTACACATGACCATGAAGAGAGAGGGATGAAGGAAAGAAAACTCAGCTGCTGAAAAATTACATGAGTAAATCTGCAAAAGCAGCAGGAGGCACTCACCTCTCAAAATTTAGAGAAAACAGCAGTCAGTGGACTGCAGTGGCTATGGATGGCAGTGGCTATGGACTGAGGAAGTTGCAGGGGTCCTCTTCCCCAAGAAAGGGGAGAGGGAATGACACAGCCTACAGCAAATTTGGATTTTAGTTAGTGAACTTGGTCTGCTACTTCCAGCCATGGTGTGGCCATGACATTGTTGCACTGAGAACCATAATGAGGCTGAAGATAATTTGCCTTCTGGAAGGGTGCTTCCTACTACATCAGGCTGGTTGCAGAGGAGGCAGAGGGAGTGAGTGTGGGGCCTGCCATGGGAGGAGAATAGCTTCTGAGAAAGTTTCTTTTTGAGGCTTGGCCATCCTTGAGGACATCGTTTCTCCACCTGCCCTCCTACAGAGTTACACTGAATGCATTGCACCCAGCACCTGGGGTCTGAGCAGAGAGGTCTGCTAAAGAGCACCGTTGCTGGATGTAGGATGACAATATCTGAAAGTAGCATATTTCTCTCTCTGTTGCTAGGACACAAAGGAAAGAATTATATGTAAATTAGAAAGTAATGAAATGAAACCCTCTTTTGATGCCAATTTCCCGTTCTTGTGGTAAAAAATATCCTGTTGATACATTGAAGTATGAAAATCAGCTTCATTCAGTTGGCTGGACCTGCACAGAAGCCCCTTGCTGACCTCACTTCAACTGGCTTAATTAACATAGTAAAATTCCCACCCGGGAGTGGAGTTTTCTACCCCCTTTTTTGATCATGCAATGTATGTGCAAAGTGTGATTTCCTGAATATACTAATCATACAATTATATAACTAGCTATGTATGCTCATCCATATGCATAAAAGCTAATGCATATTCAAAGAAAATGCTAAGTAGTAACTTAGATATTTAAGCCACAGTTAAACCACAGCACAGAAAGGTCTGAATCACTTTAGACTGAACTTGGCTCCTGTCTGCAGACAAAATAAATGTAAGTTCTTCTGAATTCTCATGTTAAAGATTTTTTTCTGGTTATACCCAAGACCCAGCTTTGGGGCCTAACACCATCTGCTGGTCAAACCAAAAATGTGCATGAAAAGGAAAAAAATAATAAGGAATAAATAAAACTGACAAGCAGGTCTCTTTTAATGTACTCTCTCCAATGCACTTGGAAATGGGCCTGCACCCCATTACTGGGTCATAAATATCTAGAACAAATAGATCCAAGAGTAAAGAACAGTAGTACCAGGAGGCAGATTTGGCTCAACTGATAGAGTGTCCACCTACCACATAGGAGGTCCAGGGTACAAACCCAGGGCTTCCTGACTCATGTGGTGAGCTGGCCCATATGCAGTGTTGATGAATGCAGGAGTGCTGTGCCACACAGAGGTGTCCCCCATGTGTGGGGGGGCATGTGCAAGGTGTGCACCCCACAAGGAGAGGTGTCCCATGCAATAAAAGCACAGCCTGTGCAGGAGTGATGCCACACACACGGAGAGCTGATGCAGCAAGATGATTCAACAAAAGGAGAAACAGCTTCCTCTTGCCACTGACAAGAATGCAAGTGGACACAGAAGAACACACAGTGAATGGACTTAGAGAGCAGACAAGGGGGGGAGAAATAAATTAAAATAAATCTTTGAAAAAATAAAGAACAGCAGTATCACACAGCTTCTTTTTTTTATTGACTTTGTAATAATATTACATTAAAAAAATATATATGAGGTCCCATTCAACCCCACCCCCCCACTCCATCTCTCTCCCCCCCCCCCAGCAACACTCGTTCCCATCATCATGACACATCCATTGCATTTGGTAAGTACATCTTTGGGCACCTCTGCACCTCATGGTCAATCGTCCACATCATGGCCCATACTCTCCCCCATTCCATCCAGTGGGCCCTGTGAGGATTTACAATGTCCGGTGATTGCCCCTGAAGCACCATCCAGGGCAGCTCCATGTCCCAAAGATGCCTCCACCTCTCATCTCTTCCTGCCTTTCCCCATACCCATCAGCCACCATGTCCACTTTTCCCAACCCAATGCCACCTCTTCTATGTGGATATTGGATTGGTTGTGTCCATTGCACCTCTATGTCATGAGGAGGCTCAGATTCCACATGGATGCTGTATGCAATCCTCCCACTTTCAGTTCACACAGCTTCTTAACAGCAAACCCCCAGGCAAGAGAGAGAAATTGGCAATCAGAGTAAATTCACCAACATATTCAGATGCCTAGATATCAGTAAAAAATTACAAGCTATACTAAGAAAAAGGAAGATATGACTCAGTCAGTGGAATAAATCAAAGTTCCAGACAAGACACAGGACTTGAAACAGCTAATCAGTGAGGTTCCTACAAATCTCCTAAATCAAATCATGAAGTTGAAGAACAACATTGCTGAAGAAATAAAACACATTAAGAAGACACTGGATGGGCACAAAGAAAAAATTGGAATCTTGAATAGAACTATAACAGAGCTTATGGGAATGAAAGACAAAGAAAGTGAGATTTAAAATACAATAGAGACACACAATAGCAGATTTGAAATCATGGAACAAAGAATCTGCAATGTAGAGGGAATAACAGTTGAATTTGAAAATAGAGAAAGACAAAACAAGGAAAAGAATGCAAAAATTTGAGTAGGGGCTCAAGGACTTAATGACAGTATGAAACACTGTAACATATGTGCTATGGAAGTTACAGAAGGAGAAGAGAAGAGAAAAGGGGTAGAATGAGTATTATTGAGGTAATATTGGCCAATAATTTCCCAGCTCTCATGAAAGACATGAAAATACATGTTTAGGAAGAACAGCATATGCCAATTAGAATAAATGCAAATAGCCTTACCCTAGGATACCTAATATTCAGAATGCCAAATGCCAAATATAAAGAGAAAATTCTGAAAGCAACAAGGAAAAAATGAAATATTACATACAAGGGATATCCAATAAGACTTAGTGTGTATTTTCTTCAGAAACCATGGAGATAAGAAAGCAGTGGTATGATATAAAGAAGGTGCTAAAAAAAAGAAACACTGCCAGCCAAGAATTCTTTATCTAAAAAAATATCCTTCAGGTGTGATGGTGAGTTTAAATATTCACAGATAGAAACTAAGTGTTCATAAACAGGAATGCAGCTCTGCAGGAAACACTAAAGGAAATTCTACAACTGGAAAAGAGAAGAGAGAGAAGCTTGGAGTAGAGTGCAGTTGTGAAGAATACCAAAAAGAGTGGCCAAAAAGATAAGAGAACAAAAATTAGAGATGACATGTGAAAGTCAAAGGACAAAATAGCTGAAGTAATGCCTTTACAACAATAAATTAAATGCTAACCAACTAAACTCTGCTGTTAAAAGACATAGGTTAACAGAGTGGAAAGTGAAACATGAGCCATCAATATGCTCTCTTCAGGAGATTCACCTCAGACTCAAGGATGTAAATAGACTGAAAGTGAAAGACTGGGAAAAGATATTTTACAGAAATCATATCCAAAAGAGAACAGAGGTAGCTATACTGGTGCCAGACAAAACAGACTTTAAATGCAAAAGAGTGATGACTAATGCAGAAGGACATTATAGACTAATAAAAGGACAATTCACCAGGAAGGAATATCAGTCATAAATATCTATGTACCTAACAATGTGCCCCAAAATATATGGTGCAAACTCTGGTAAAACCGAAAGGAGAAATACACATCTCTACAATAATAGTTGGAGATTTCAACACACAACTGACATCAATAGCTAGAACAACTATACAGAAGATCAGCAGGAAATTGTGATTAGTAATGGAAGAAAATGTGGCATTAATATGGAGAAAGTGGCCATGGTAGTTGCTGAGGGTAGGGAGAAGGAAGAAGAGATATGATGTGGGGGCATTTTCAGGACTTGGAGCTGTCCTGGGTGGTGCTGCAGGAACAGTTGCTGGACACTGTAGGTCCTACCATGGCTCACTGGGTGGACTGAGTGAGAGTGTAAACTACAATGTAAACCACTATCCATGTGGTGCAGCAGTGCTCCAAAATGTATTCAACAAATGCAATGAATATGCCACAATGATGAAAGAGGTTGTTGATGGGGGAGGAGTGGGGTGAGGGGTGTGGGAGCTATATGGGGACCTCATATTTTTTTAGTGTAACATTAAAAAGTAAATGAAGAAAAAAAAAGTGTATACCCATAAGAACTGAGAGTAGTGATGTGAATAGACATCTGCACACTGATGTTCATAGCTATATTATATCACAGTTGCCAAACATGGACACAACCCAGGTGTCCATCAGCTGTTAACCACCAAGCTGAATGTTGGGGCAGTTGCTGTTGTTAGGGAGATCTTCCTGGGCTTCCAGTGATTTTCCCCATTTTAGAGGTGAACTGTTAACACCAGTACCAGGGACCCAGCATGGAAGGTCTGACTGAGGTTCTCCTTTTGCACTCATTTCTGTTACTTCTGCTGGTCATCAGAAGCCCTGTTCTGTATTGAGTGCTCCCTAGGCTAGATTGATATCCCCGGGACCATGCTCTTTAGGCAACACTTCAGGTCCCCTACTACAATCCTCAACAACCCTCATGAAGATGGAGTCTCAGATACCAGACATGTTTATGGTTTGTGGGCCATCTCTTCCCCAATTCACATGTGCCAGGATCTCCCAGGTACATTTTCCCAGTGAGTCTCACAAATTGTCTCATAAAATGAGAAAAATAGTGGTCAAGTATCTGCTCAGGGTCCAACAGATCAGAACACAGAACCGTTCATGCTCAGGCTGAGTGTTATTTTCTCCATGCTGTGGGAGGCTGTTTCCTCCTGACCTAGCAGCTGGGAGGGGCCAGGGGGATATCTTCCCAGGTCTCGTGGTGGTACTGAACTCACACTGTGCTGCTGACTTTCACCTCCTCTTCTTACAGTTGTTCAACAGACATTTACAGAGTGCCCCTGGGTGCCAGTCACCTAGGCAGGCACTGTCTATGCCTGCTTGTTTAGAGCTGTGGTGGTGGTAGGCATCATCATGAGGACCTGGGAAATGATGGTACAGAGATGAGGAAGGCCATTATGAGACCATGGAAAGGCACCCACTCTAGAAGCATACAAATTCAGGAATGCTTCCTGGAGGAGGTGATGGCAGAAGAGTCTCACCAGAAATTGTCCAGTTGTTGGGATGGATGTTTTGGGAAAAGCATGCCTGACTGGTTGACCATGTGCAGAGTGCCCTAGGCCAAGCCCGGGAGATCATGGGATGATGTTGGACTGTCATGTATGGGTAGGGAGGTGTTGACTATGGATGACATGAAGCTTCTTTTCCTGGGACAACTGGCAGGGTGTTGAAAGCATTTTGTGTGTATGTAATTTTTATTAAAGTGCTGTCTCCCAAGTGTTAAAATCTTCACAGCATGGAAATCTGATATGTCCTGGTGATATTTGCAGCTGTATTTACACAAAGCTTAGTTTTGATCATGTGGGAATAGGGCCTGAGGTGTCTCTGCTTTGACTGTGTCCCCAAGTACTCTTGGTCAACCCCCCAAATTCACTCCCAGCACCTTCTGCCAACTGATGGAGTCCCCTAAAATCAAGTTCTCAGCTCCCTTCTTGGAAAAGGCATCCATTCTTTTTGGTTTCCAGGAGTTGAATTAAGTCATTTACATAAGAAACATCTTAGGACCAGGCCCTAGTATGGGACTGGAGGGAGCACTAGTCCCCAAGCTTGTGGCATCTCAACTGTGTCTCAGAAAGCCTGGTTCCAAGGAGCTTGCTGAGCCTGAGCACAGAATGAGTGAAGGAGTGAGGCAGCTCTGCTTACAGAGACCTATGAATATGTGGCTGAGCCTATTCTGCCCAGTTGCTAGTAATCTTTGACTCACTTCTAAAACCCTATTCCTGTTTTTAGGCTGTAACTGTAAAACTATTCACTCAGCTGTCACTCTGAGGTCAAAGAAAACATCAGTCAAATTTGTATGATGGTTGTGATTTGCAGCCTGAAGACCTGTCCATGTGACCTTGAGAATGTCACCTCCTTTGTGAGCCTCTGTTTTCATGATGTTTAGATGTGAATTCAAGCCTTTTCCTTACCCACATTGTAATTTTTGAACTTTATATATTTTGTTTACATAATTATTTTTATACTTGATATCTCCTCCTAGTGCTGATGGAACTCTATATTTTGTACTTGAAACACAAGTCCCCAATTGTTGGTCAAAAAATACCTCAGAAAGAGAAGAATAATATTATCTCAACTCCTCCAAACCAGTATAAAGGTAGCCATTGTCTTGGATCAGGAAATGGTCCTTTCAAATGTTATTTGAAAAGATATCCAAGTTCCTGAAGTATCTTCTATGCCTTAAGAAAGGCCTTTTGTCCTCCAATGCCTTGAGGTAAGATGATCAGACTCAGCTCCTGTCCAGGTTACTGGTACTGAAGTATACATTTGCTCTGTGTGATGGTTACATGCATGTGTCAAATGGGCCTGGTAATGGTGCTTGTTACTTTAGTTAAGCAAACACTGGCCTAAATGTTATTGTGAGGATATTCTGTGGACTTAAGTCATTAAGTGGATTGCATTTTTGGTGATTACATTTACAATCACCTAAGGAGATATGCTTGAGCAATGAAAGATGTCTCATCCATTAAGTCAAAGGCATTACATGGAGAAGAGATAATTTCAGCATTCAGAAGATAGAATCGACATCTCTTCTTCATCCAGCCAGCTTGCCCAGGGGAATTCACTTTGGACTGTCTTCAGAATCCCTGCCTTGAATCTTCCTGCCTGTATAATTTGGATTTGTGCACTCCATAGTCACACAAGACAATAAAGTATAATATTTATCAATATCTCCTGTCAGTTCTGTTTCCTAAGGGAACACTGGCACTCTGGGAAAGCTGCCTTTGGTGTTTGCTTCAGTAAACCAGGAAAGGTTCACTGCCCTTCTCACTTCTCTTGAATGCAATAAACTGCAGTCCTGCATGATTTTTTACTCAAAGGACCATGTGAAATCAGTAGTTGATTCAAATTAGCACAGTACATGAAGAACAAAAACTTAACTCTCTGGCTAAAGTAGAAAGAGGATTTAATATGATACTCAAATATAGGATGTGCTATTCAAATAAATATTACCCCTACCTAACAGGTAATTTTTAAAATATACCAAAAAATTCAATAATCCTTTCATCCCCTCAAACATACCATCATAAAAAACCAACCCTGTCTCATGTGGTCCCATAAACCCAAGGAAGCAGTGGCATGTGACTCATGCTGGGTTTGAGATGTAAAATGCATGGGCTTGGCTGGGCCCTTTCTCCCTCACTGACTCTTTGGCTGGGTGAAAATGGCTTCTTCCTTCTTTCCCAGAGGTGAGGGACTAGGGTGAGGGTGGATGGGAAAATATTCACTATAAGAAGTTACTGATGATAGAAAGTTTGGTTCAGCCTGCAGAAGGCTGAAGTGTGGTGAGGCAGTGATGGGTCACCTGGGAACATCATGGGTGGGCATCCATGGGCCCAAGTAGAGTACAGTGCTCCCTAAAGCAGTGAATGATCCACTGGAGTCCAGGTCAGCCTGTCAAGGGGCAGGGTCATGCCAAAAAGCTGGAGAAGTTCAGGGGTGAAATGGGAGTCAGGGGTGGGCCCAGGTTAGCTGATTTTGGAAGTGCTCACATAGCTTGGCATATTCTGGTTGTGGGCAGCTAATACACTTGACAGTTTAGACCCAGGAAGAGTGGCTTTGAGGCTGACAGACATCAGGGCCTCTTAGTAGTTGTTCATTTGTCCCTCCTTACTTCCCTAAAATATGGTTGACTAGGCTTCTTTATTGATGTTGGTCCTTATGGAAAAGTTCTGCACTGTCAGTAGGAAATGATTTCTTCATGAGTCCATTGCATAGAAGACATTGGCACTGTCAGGGATCTTCAGTTCTGGTGAAGATGGACAGAGGGGTGATCAGCTGTGCCATTAGGGACCACGGACCACCCCACCTCTGGTTTCCATGAGGACCAGTATAAACCAGAGACATGAATTCTCCAACCCAGCTCCAAGACCACCAAGGACGCCTGATTGAAATCTGCCCAAAGGCAAGAATAAAGAAGTGTTGAACCAATAGAATCTTGTTCACAAGTGACTCATACTCTACCACTGGTAACCTCATCTTAGAGCTGTCAAAGGACCCATCAATCTAGCCACCCCACTCCCCAAACCCTAATGCCTTCACTGATGGCAATCTTGGAGTTGGAATAAGTCTTACAGAATGCAAAAGTGTCCCCTGAATCCTGCTACTGAAGCCCAGGAAATGGCAAACTAAGGCTAGGCTCTTGGGCAGGGAGCCAGAAGGTCCTCATGCCTTGGAGTACCTCACAGCAAGCAAGGACTTCCTCTCCGATCCTACTTTCCACCTGTCTTCTCTGGCCTAGACCCTACTGTAAAGCAATGCTGGGCTGGAATTCTTGTTCCTGCCTCAAATGGGTGCCTTTTATTTAGGTTCTTTTTCCCAGTAGACCTCAGTATTCTTTTTCTGTAAGACATGGTTCCACCCACCCTGGACATCACACTGTGATGTGATGGAAGAAGAGAAAATTTAAAAATCGACTTCCAGGGAGGCAGGACTGTTACCTGAGGTTAATGCTTGAAAGAGCATGATTAGCTTACCAAAAAGAAAATAGTTATCCTTTATGCACAGGGACATCCTATGTGCTCTCACATTGACTTTTCTCTTCACCCATTGGGGATAAGAAACAGACACAGAGGTCATAAGTACCTGCTCCATGGACCCAGACACCAGTCTGCCTGGTGTCATGTCTCTGCTGCAAATACTGACTTGGATCTCCAGAGACTCCAAAGTAGATTAAGGTGATTTTGCCTATTTTTTAGTGTCATACATGCATGGATTTTAATATTAGTTATTGGCGCCCACAGACTTCATGGTAGTTATGGATACACAACCCGCACATCCTAGCAAGAGGACACCCTGTGAAGGGAGCCTGTGGGCTTGGCCTGAGGGCCAATGGGCAAAGTAGACAAGGCCCATTGCTTGGCTCTTCAAGGATGACAGCTTTCAACTAGGTTCCTCATAGCCTTGTTCACCTCCAGTGATGGTGCAACACTGAAGGATGGACCTCATGAGGGGTCATTGCCTAGACTAAGGGCTTCATTTGGATGGGTGGGGATATATGCAAGATGCTACCATTTTAGCAGTTTCAGTCTTTTTCTTTTTATCTTTATTTATTTTTTTAATGTTACATTAAAAAATTATGAGGTCCCCATATACCCCCACCCCCCTTACCCCATTCTTCCCCCCATAACAACCTCCTCCATCATCATGAGACATTCATTGCATTTGGTGAATACATCTCTGAGCACCGCTGCACCTCATGGTCAATTGTCCACATCATAGCCCATACTCTCCCACAGTCCACCCAGTGGGCCATGGGAGGACATACAATGTTTGGCAACTGTCCCTACAACACCACCCAGGACAACTCCAACCACTGAAAAAGCTCCCACATCACATCTCTTCCTCCCACTCCCTACCCCCAGAAGCTACCATGGCCACTTTCTCCACACCAAGGCCACATTTTCCTTGATTACTAATCACAATAGTTCATGAATAGAATATCAGTAAGTCCACTCTAATCCATATTCTATTCCTCCATCCTGTAGACCTTAGAATGGTTGTCCACTCCACCTTTATAGCAAGAGGGAGCTTAGATTCCATATGGGTGCTGGATGCAATCCTCCTGCTTTCAGTTATAGGCACTCTTGGCTCCCTGGTGTGGTGGTTGACCTTCTTCACCTCCATGTTAGCTGAATGGGGTAAGTCCAATAAACCAGAGAGTAGGACGTGCAAGTCTGTTGGGGCTCAGAGCCTGGCTATCACATGGTCAGTCCAGAGATTCAGTTGCCCTGGGTATACATTAAACCCCAGCACCAACTACAGTTCCGGTAAAAGTAACAGGAGAGGCTTGTGGACAAAGATCACATCTGAGTCCAGCTCCACCACACAGAAACAGAAACTCCAAAGTAGGGCCAACTGACATGGCACTGAACTCCATTTGCCATGACCATAGAAACTGTGGGCCTCTGTAGCCCTCAGAAGAACCAATACCTGGGGTTGTATCTACTTTATCTGTCTCTGAGACTCTGCTCAGGTGTGCATAAGGGCAACCCCTCTGATAACCTCCTGGCTCTTTCTGGATACTCATAGCCATATAAACTCATTTGTCCTTTCCATTTCCCCCTTTTATTCAGGTCAAAAACCATTTTTAACTCCTGATATAATATGTAGACTGAGATAGTCTGCTGGTCCAAATTGACCCTTTCATTCAAGGTAATTTTCAGTCATCATCATCATCTAGTCACATCATCTAGTCACATCATCATTACTTGGTAGTAATCCCTCAGTGCCAGGGGGGCTCATCCCCTGGAGTCATGTCCCATGCTGGGGGTAAGGCAACGAATTTACATGCTGAGTTTGGCTTCAAGACTGGCCACATTTGAGCAACATGGAGGCTCTCAGGAGGTAACTCTTAAGCTCCCTGCATCTCTAGGCCTTGGTCTTATTTCAGGTGCACAGGCTCACAAGCATAGTCATTAGTATCAAGGACTCATTGTTGGACCTTCCTTCTTTTTTGGTCTTTGCCATTGCTCTTGGGGGATTGTTGCTGTTCCTTTAGGGACTGTCTTAGAGCTCCCCTGACTAGGAACTCAGTGCACTCCCTCAGTTGTTTTTAATTGTAACCACTATGAAAATATCCAAACATTTTTATGTACCCTGATATATATCTTGTAGAACTCCCTGCCAACCATGTGTCCCCTATCAATAACATCCCACACCAGTATTCCTCCCCTGCCATTGTTGAACCTCTCTGTGATCCAAAACTTCTTCAAAAATGAAGCCCAATATATTGCAAGGTTCCATTAATAGTACAATGGAATATAGTGATGAGTTTAAAGATTAGATATAGAACACATATTAATTTAGAAAAATTAAGGTAAAAATAAATTGGGGCATCAAAAAATTTAAAAATGCAAGAGCTTTGTTTTTGATGTTTAGCCTTCCATCACTGCAATAAATGTTGACATGTATGCAAACTGACAAGACAAATTCTTCCATCTTTTCCTCAGTGTTACATCCTTTCTTTCTCTTTTTTTCCATCCTATTAAGCTTATCTTCACAAAAGTTTTAGATCACAGTAACTCATATACACAATATACATTTCTCCCACATATCCAACATAAAAGCCTTTTCCCTTCCACAGCAATAATCTTTTTACAGGGAAACGGACTTTGGCCCAGTGGTTAGGGCGTCCGTCTACCATATGGGAGGTCCGCGGTTCAAACCCCGGGCCTCCTTGACCCGTGTGGAGCTGGCCATGCACAGCGCTGATGCGCGCAAGGAGTGCCCTGCCACGCAAGGGTGTCCCCCGCGTAGGGGAGCCCCACGCGCAAGGAGTGCGCCCATGAGGAAAGCCGCCCAGCGTGAAAAGAAAGAGCAGCCTGCCCAGGAATGGCGCCGCCCACACTTCCCGTGCCGCTGACGACAACAGAAGCGGACAAAGAAACAAGACGCAGCAAATAGACACCAAGAACAGACAACCAGGGGAGGGGGGGAAATTAAATAAATAAATAAATCTTTAAAAAAAATAATCTTTTTACATATGCATACTATATTTACTGAAACTGATGTACAGATATTGAGCCAATAGCTTTCAAACAAGGTAACATTTGGGTTTACATTTTTGCGGTCACCCCTCGGGCTGAAGTGTGGTTTGCTGGCCTGACAGGGGAGCAGCCGCGGCAGGCCAAGCCGCTGCCCCCATAATAGGGTGGCTGGTCGGACTCACCGCCACCCCTGAAGGAAGCTCGGCATGGGCGCAGAGTGCCCTCGGGTCTCCCCTTCTCGGCAGCCATGCTTCCGCGGCCGCCCCTCCTCCCCGATAGCGCCACACGATGCCCTCTTTTTCCCTGCGCAGGCGCAGGGCAGAAAAATCCAGTCTGCCCTTTTCCCTCCCCCCGACAGCAGCAACAGCCAGGCGTGGGCGGGAAACTCAAGTCTGCCCTCCACCCCAGCAACAGCAGCCACCAATCCCTAAACCCTGCCCTTTCCCCCAGCAACAGCGACAGCCAATCCCTAACCACCACCCCTCCCCCATCCAGTACCGCCCACTGACCTTTCACCGGCAACCAATCAGAACAGGGCATGGCTTTGACCAATCAGCCTTCCACAGCCCCTATAAAACTGTTGCCTCTCCCTCAATAAAGTGGACTTGCGTGTTTACCTTGTCTCCACGGTAGTTCTTCTGCCGTGCGCCCTCCAGTCCTGAGAGCCCCCGACAAGGGCCTGGCCTCCCTTGTCCCCAGTTCGTCGCCTGCTTCGCCGGGCGACCCCATCAGCCGAACCGCACAACCCCTTGTGAGACCGATCCCTCGTCTGCTGCCGGACTGACCCCTCGTCCCAAGTGGGACCGACCCCTTGTCCCAAGCGGGACCGACCCCTCATCCAGAGCTGGACCGACCCCTCGTCCGCAGCCAGACCCCACCTCTGCTGACCGAGCAAGCCGCCGCACATTTTGGTTTATATTTTAGACTAAACAATTTTCTAAATTTTTACTTATTTTATCTTTTACGTTATGACTTACATTTTAGCCTATCAGCCCCTATATATTTTTGGTGTAATTTAACATGTCTTATATCCATCCTTGCATAATCTTGTGGAACACTTCTATTGCCCACATAGTTACATTGATTCCATCTATTCAATACCTCTTTCCCCCTCCCTTTAGGGCCCACAGTGACAGTCAACTTCATTGCTTGAAGGGCCATGTTCAAAGATACTTGCAACAGTGTGGAGGGCTTGACATGCTCCACTGCCCTAATGCATTGGGAGCCACCATTTCTCTTGAGAGATACAATTCCCTCTACTTGAGAACATCAGTCCTCCCCACGATGTGGGTATACCTTCACTCTCATTATATGGGTCTCTATCCAGTGATATAACCCACTATAGCAAAATGAGCACTCACATACTCCCTAGGAGCCTGCCTGCATTGGGCTATCCCCTTTAAGCATCTTAAACAGGTAACCTTCTTTTGCGGTCACCCCTCGGGCTGAAGTGTGGTTTGCTGGCCTGGCGGGGGAGCAGCCGCAGTAGGCCTAATTCCGCTGCCCCCATAATAGGGTGGTTGGTCGGGCCCACCACCACCCCTGAAGGAAGCTCGGCATGGGCGCAGAGAGCCCTCGGGTCTCCCCTTCTCGGCAGCCATGCTTCTGCGGCTGCCCCTCCTCCCGGATGGCGCCACACGATGCCTGTGGGGTGGCACCCTTCTTCTTCCTTCTCCCTGCGCAGGCGCAGGGCGGAAAATTCCAGTCTGCCCTTTTCCCCTCCCCCGACAGCAGCAACAGCCAGGCGTGGGCGGAAAAATCCAGTCTGCCTTTTTCCCTCCCCCTGACAGCAGCAACAGCCAGGTGTGGGCGGGAAACTCAAGTCTGCCCTCCACCCCAGCAACAGCAGCCACCAATCCCTAAACCCTGCCCCTTCCCCCAGCAACAGTGACAGCCAATCCCTAACCACCACCCCTCCCCCGTCCAGTACCGCCCACTGACCTTTCACTGGCAACCAATCAGAACAGGGCGTGGCTTCGACCAATCAGCCTTCCCCAGCCCCTATAAAACTGTTGCCTCTCCCTCAATAAAGTGGACTTGCGTGTTTACCTTGTCTCCGTGGTAGTTCTTCTGCCATGCGCCCTCCAGTCCTGAGAGCCCCCGACAAGGGCCTGGCCTCCCTTGTCCCCAGTTTGTCACCTGCTTCTCCGGGCGACCCCTTCGTCGCCTGCTTCTCCGGGCGACCCCTTCATCACCGGCTTCGCCGGGCGACCCCGTCAGCCGAACCACGCAACCCCTGTGAGACCAATCCCTCGTCTGCTGCCGGACCGACCCCTCGTCCCAAGTGGGACCGACCCCTCGTCCTGAGCTGGACCAACCCCTCATCCAGAGCTGGACCGACCCCTTGTCCGCAGCCAGACCCCACCTCTACCGACCGAGCAAGCCACCGCATTATTATATTTTTGAAAAAGATTTCTCAGCATTATACTCTCAACCAAATACCTGATAACTCCTATGTTCGTATGTTGCCCCACCCTCCCCCCAAATTCTTGGGCAATATTACCCATCCTCCCACCCCTAGCACCCCCAAGCCCACAAAGCCCCACCCAAAGGTAACCCTATTCCCCCATTTTATCCCTTCCTTGTACAATACTTACCTCCACCTTATCATAGATTTCACCTAGGTAGGTGTCAGCTTACAACCTTCATCTACCCCCCAAATTCCTTTAAGCCTATCATCCAGTCTCTAGTTCTCTGAGGCAGCTTGGTTTACTTATTTCATATCATTGAAGTCATGTAGTATTTGTCCTTCAATGCCTGGGTTGCTTCATTCAACATAAGGTTCTCAAGATTCATCCATGTTATCACGTATGTTTGTAGTGTATTCGTTCTTAAAACTCAGTAGTATTCCTTTGTACATATATACCACATTTTATTTATCCATTCACCTATTGATGGGCATTTGGGTTGATTCCAGCTTTTGGCAATAGTGAACAATGCTGCTATGAACATTGGTGTGCATATGTTGCTTTGTGTCCTTGTTTTGAGTTCTGGGTATATATCTAGCAGTGGAATTGCTGGGTTATATGGCAAATCTATAGTTAGTTTTTTGAGAAACCACACAAACTGTCATCCAGAATGGTTGGATCCTTCTGCATTCCCACCAGCAGTGGACGAGTGTTCCCATTCCTCCACATCCTATCCAACATTTGTAGTCTTCTGTTTTTTTCATAGCTGCCAATCTTATGGTAGTAAGATGGTATCTCATTGTAGTTTTGATTTCCCTTTCCCTGATGGCTAGAGATTTGGAGCATTTTTTCATGTGCTTTTTAGCCATTTGTATTTCTTCTTTGGAGAAGTGTCTGTTTAAACCTTTTTCCCATTTTTAAAATGGTTTTTTTTGTCTTTCTATTTTCAAGATATAGGAGTTCTTTATATATGCAGGTTATAAGCCTCCTATGAGATATATGGTTACCAAATATTTCCTCCCATTGTGTAGGCTCTCTTTTCACTTTCTTGACAAACTCCTTTGAGGTGCAGAAGGCTTTAATTTTGAAGAAATCTCACCTATCTAATTGTTCTTTTGCTGCTCGTGTTTTGGTGTGAAGTTTGTGAAGCCATTTCCTATTACAGGGTCCTGTAGATGCTTCCCTACACTGCTTTCCAAACTCTTTATGGTCTTGGGTGTTATATTTAGGTCTTTGATCCATCTTGAGTTGATTTTTGTATAAGGTGTGAGATGGTAATCCTCTTTCATTCTTTTACATGTGGATATCCAGCTCTCCAGACACCATTTGTTGAATAGGCCATTCTCTCCCAGTTGAGAGGGTTTGGTGGCTTTATTGAATATTATATGACTATACATATGAGGATCTATATCAGAACTCTCAATTCAGTTCCATTGGTCTGTGTGTCTCTCCTTGTGCAAATATCATGCTGTTTTACTATTGTACCTTTGTAGTATGTTTTGAAGTCAGATAGTGTGATACCTCCAATTTTGTTTTTCCTTTTCAATATGTCTTTGGCTATTCAGGGCCTCTTTCCTTTCCAAATAAATTTCATAGTTAGTTTTTCTAGTTCATTAAAGAATGCTGTGTTGATTTTTAGTATGATTCAATTGAATGTGTAGATCAGCTTTGGTAGGATAGACATCTTAATAATATTTAGTCGTCCTATCCATGAACAGGGAACATTCTTCCATTTATTTAGGTCTTCTTTGATTTCCTTGAACAGTGTTGTGTAGTTCTCTGTGTATAAGTTTTTTACATCTTTAGTTAAATTTATTCCTAGGTATTTGATTTTTTAATTTATTATTGTGAATGGTATTTGTTTCTTGATTTCCTCCTGAGCTTGCTCATTATTGGTGTACAGAAATGCTACTGACTTTTGTGCATTGATCTTATAACCTGTGACTTTACTAAACTCATTTATGAGTTCTAGAAGCTTTGTTGTAGATCTCTCATGGTTTTCTATGTATAGGATCATGTGATCCTCAAATAATGAAATTTTGACTTCTTCCTTTCCCATTTGAATGCCTTTTATATCTGGTTCTTGCCTCAGTGCTCGAGTAAGTACTTCGAAGAGTATGCTAAATAGAAGAGGTGATAGTGGGCATCCTTGTCTTGTTTCTGATCTTAGAGGGAAAGATTTTAGGATTTCACCATTGTAAACAATGTTGGCTGTGGGTTTTTCATATATGCTCTTTATTATGTTCAGAAAATTTCCTTGTATTCCAATCTTTTGCAGTGTTTTTATCAAGAAAGGTGCTGTATTTTGTCAAATGCTTTTTCTTCATCTATAGATATAATCATGTGATTTTTTTCTTTCAATCTGTTTATATGGTGTATCACATTGATTGATTTTCTTATGTTGAACCATCCTTGCATACCTGGAATGAATCCCACTTGGTCATGGTGTATAATTTGCTTAATGTGTTGTTGAATACTGGTAGCAAATATTTTGTTGAGGATTTTTGCATCTAGGTTCATTACAGAAATTGGTCTGTAATTTTCCTTTCTTGTGGTGTCTTTGTTTGGCTTTGGTACTAGGGTAATGTTGGCATCATAGAATGAGTTAGGTAATGTTCCTTCTTTTTCTGATTTTTTGGAAGAGTTTCAGCAAGATTGGCATTAGTTCTTTCCAGAATGTTTTGTAAAATTCACCTGTGAAGCTGTCTGGCCCTGGGCTCTTCTTAGTTGGGAGGTTTTTAATGACTGATCCTATCTCTTTACTTGTGATAGGTTTGTTGAGATCATCAATTTCTTCTTTCATCAATATAGGTTGCTTATGTGTTTCTAGGAATATGTCCATTTCCTCTGAATTGTCATTTTTGTTGGAATATAGTTTTTCAAAGTATCCTCTTATGATAGTCTTTATTTCTGTGGGGTCAGTGGTGATATCTCCTTTCTCATTTCTCATTTTGCATATTTGCATCTTCTCTCTTTTTTTCTTTGTTAGTCTCACTAAAGGTTTGTCAATTTTATTCATCTTCTCAAAAATCAGCTCTTGGTCTTGTTTATCTTTTCAAGTGCTTTCTTATTTTCTATTTCATTTAGTTCTGCTCTTTGTTATTTCCTTCCTTCTTCTTCCTGTTGGATTACTTTGTTGTTTTTTTTTTCTAATTCCTCCAAATGTGCAGTTAGTTCTTCAATTTTTGCTCTTTCTTCTTTTTTGATGTATGAATTTATGGCTATATATTTCCCTCTCAGTACTGCTTTTGCTGCATCCCATAGATTTTGGTATGTTGTGTTATCATTATCATTTGTTTCAAGGTAGTCATTGATTTCTTTTGAGATTTCCTCTTTGACCCACTGTTTTTCTAAGAGTGTGCTGTTTCATTTCCATATCTTGGTGTGAAATCTGGGCCTCTGGCCCTTGCAGATTTCCAGCTTCACTCCACTGTGGTCAGAGATATTATTTTGTATGATTTTGATTTTTCTGAATTCATTAAGCCTTTCTTTGTGGCCTAATATATGGTTATCTTGGAGAATGATCCATGTGCACTTGAGAAAATGTATATTCTGCTGTGTTTGGGTGTAATGATCTGTATATGTCTATTAGACCCAGCTCCTCTAATATACTGTTCAAATGTTTTGTTTCTTTAGTGATTCTCTTTTGAGATGTTCTGTCCAGAGTTGATAGTGGTGTAGTAAAATCCCCCACTATAATTGTAGATGCATCTATTCTTTCACTTACTTTTTCCAGTGTTTTCCTCACATATTTAGAGGCTCCCTTGTTAGGAGCCTCAATTTTATCTTATGCACAAATTTTCTCTGTTACCTTCCCACCAAATCAATGTCCAGACACTTCCTGCCCTGCAAAATCCCAAAACAGCCTGGTCCCGAAGAATTTCCAACACTGCCCAGCCACTTCTTTGCTGGAGAGACTATCAGGTGCACTCACTCAACCATCATCTTGCCCTGCCCTCAAAAGATTTATACAACTTGACCAAGCAGGATTTATTCCTGATATGCAAGGGTGGTTCAACACGAGAAAATCAATTATCATCAATCACCTCATTAAGAAGCTGAAGGAAAAAAAAAAACACCACATGATCATCTCAATAGGTGCAGAAAAGGCATTTGACAAAATCCAGTATCCTTTCTTGATAAAACATTTTGACAGGTAGGAATAGAAGGATTACACTGCAGTTTACACTCTCCCCCAGTTCACCCAATGGGCTATGGAAGGACATATATTTTCCAGCATCTGTCCCTGCAGTACCGCCCAGGACAACTCCAAGTCCTGAAGTGCTCCCACATCATATCTCTTCTTCCCTCTCCCTACCCTCAGTGGCTACCATAGCCACTTTTTCCACATCAATGCTACAATTTCTTCTCTTGCTAATCACAATAGTTCCAGAATAGAATATCAGTAAATCCAGTCTAATCCAGCTCTACTTCTCCATCCTGTGGACCCTGGGATGCTTACGTCCACCCCACCTCTATATCAAGAGGGGGCTTAGATTCTGCATGGATGATGGGTGTAATTCTGCTTGCAGTTGTAGGCACTCTTGGCTCCCTGGTGTGGTGGTTGACCTTCTTCACCTCTCTGTTAGCTGGCCAGGGTAAGTCCAATAAATGAGAGGGTAAAAGTTACAAGTCTGCTGAGGCTCAGGGCCTGGCTTTCACATGGACAGTCCAGAGATTCAGGTCTCCTGAGTATACATCAACCCCAGGACCAACCACAGTTCCAGTAAAAGTGACAGAAGAGGCATGTCTAGAAAGGTTACATCTGAGTCAAATTCCAACATACTCAGGAACACAAATTAAATGACAAATTAAATGGAAATTAATCTATAATGTAAACCAGTATCCATGTGGTGCAGCAGTGCTCCAAAATGTATTCACCAAATAAAATGAATGTCCCATGAGGATGCAAGAGGTTGTTGATTTGGGAGGAGTGGGGTGAAGGGGGTAGGGGGGTACATGGGGACCTCTTATATTTTTTGAATTTAATATTTTATTTTATTTATTTATTTATTTATTTTTTAAAAAGATTTATTTTTTATTTATTTAATTCCCCTCCCCTCCCCTGGTTGTCTGTTTTCTGTGTCTTTTTGCTGCGTCTTGTTTCTTTGTCCACTTCTGTTGTTGTCAGCGGCACGGGAAGTGTGGGCGGCGCCATTCCTCGGCAGGCTGCTCCCTCCTTGGCACTGGGCAGCTCTCCTTATGGGTGCACTCCTTGCACGTGGGGCTCCCCTATGCAGGGGACACCCCTGTGTGGCACGGCACTCCTTGCGCGCATCAGCACTGCGCATGGGCCAGCTCCACATGGGTCAAGGAGGCCTGGGGTTTGAACCGCGGACCTCCCATGTGGTAGACGGATGCCCTAACCACTGGGCCAAAGTCCGTTTCCCAATATTTTAAATAAAATAAAGATAGACAGAGAAAAAAAGATATAACCAACATGAAAATAATGCACTGTACAATATAGTAGCAACATACAATTTGTAAGCACTTGCAATATGACACATCCAAATGAAAACAAAGGTGTGTGTAAAATACATGATGATTTTGAACACATAATTGGAATAAAATATTTGAACATTTTAAAAAAAGGAATAGAAGGAAATTCCTCAATATGATAAAGGGCATATATGAAAAACCCACAGAAATCTTCATACTCAATGCAGTAAGGTTGAAAGCTTTTCCTCTAAGATAGGAAAAAGACGAGGATGCCCACTGTAACAATTGTTATTTAACATTGTGCTAGAAGTTCTAGTTAGAGCAATTAGACAAGAAAAGAGTAATAAAAGGCATCCTAATAGGAAAAGAAACAGTAGAACTCTCACTATTTGCAGATGTCATGATCCTATATTTAGTAAACTCTGAAAAGTCTACAATGAAGCTACTTAGCTAATAAATGAGTTCTTCAACAAAGTAGCAGAATTCAAGGTCAATGCACAAAAATCAGTAATATTTCTGTGCTGAACTGTATTGAACAATCTGAGGAGAAAATAAGAGAAAAGTTTACATTTTTAATAGAAACAAAGACTCAAATTCCTAGGAATAAATTTGACCAAAGAAGTATAGGACCTATATGCCAAAAACTACATAACAATGCTAAAAGAAATAATGAAGACCTAAACAAATTGAAAGACATTCTGTGTTCATGGATTGAAAGACTAAATATTGTGAAGATGTCAATCCTACCCAAACTGATTTATAGATTCAATGCAATACCAAAAAATCAAAATTCCAACAGCCTACTTTACAGAATAGAAAACAAAATTACCAAATGTAGTTGGAAGGGAAAGTGCACCTAAATAACCAAAAGCATTCCAAAAGAAAAGAGCAACATGGGAGGAATTTCACTGCCTGATTGTGAAACATGTTACAAAGCAACAGTGGTCAAAACAGCATGGTATTGGCATAAAGATAGAAATGTCAATCACTGGAATAGAATTGAGAGTCCAGAAATAGATGCTCATCTCTACAGCCAAATGGTTTTCTACAAACCTACCAAAGCCATGCTAATGGGACAAAACAGTCTCTTTAACCAATGGTGCTTGGAAAATTGGATATCCATAACAAAGCAATGAAAGAGGATCCCTTTCTACTCTCTATACAAGAACCAACTCAAGGTGAATCAAAGACCTAAATATAAAGGCCAGGCCAATAAAATTACTAAAAGAAAATGTAAGGAAATATCTTAAAGACCTTCTGGTAGGTGATGGTTTCTTGGACCTTACATCCAAAGCATGAGCAGCAAAAGAAGAAATAGATAAACGGGACCTCCTCAAAATTAAACACTTTTGCACCTCAAAGCACTTTCTCAAATGGGTGAAAAGGCAGCCAACACAATGTGAGAAAATAATTGGAAATCATATACCCAATAAGGGTTTAATATCCAGGATATATAAAGAGATGCTACCACTCAATAATAAAAAGACAAACAACTCAATTAAAAATTGGGCAAAAGACTTGAATAGACATTTGTCACTAGCAAGTAGGGAAATGCAAGCCTAGGCTGCAATGAGATATCATTTCACACCTGTTAGATAAGTCACTATTAAAAAGACAGAGACATACAATGTCCAGCATCTGTCCCTGCAGTACCACCCAGGACAACTCCAATCCTGAAAATGCCCCACATCATATGTCTTCTTCCCTCTCCCTACCCTCAGTGGCTACCATGGCCACTTCCTCCACATCAATGCTACATTTTCCTCCATTACTAATCACAATAGTTCCAGAATAGAATACCAGTAAGTCCACTCTAATCCATACTCTATTCTTCCATCCTGTGGACCCTGGGATGCTTATGTCCACCCCACCTCTATAGCGAGAGAGGGCTTAGATTCCGCATGGATGATGGATGTAATTCTGCTTGCATTTGTAGGCACTCTTGGCTCCCTGATGTGGTGGTTGACCTTCTTCACCTCCCTGTTTCCTGGCCAGGGTAAGTCCAATAAGCCATAGGGTAGGAGTTGCAAGTCTGCTGAAGTGCAGGGCCTGGCTATCATATGGACAGACCAGAGATTCAGGTCTCCTAAGCATACACCAACCCCAGCACCAACTGCAGGTCCAGTAAAAGTGTCAGAAGAGGCATGTGTAGAAAAGTAACCCTGTAGCCCTCAGGAGAACCAGTACCTGGGGTTCTGTCTACTTTGGCTGTCTCTGGGACCCTGCTTAGATGCTCCACATTGTGTGTCCTGCCATGGACCACTGGGTGGACTGAGGGAGAGTGTAAACTACAATGTAAACCATTATCTTTGTGGTGCAGCAGTGTTCCAAAGTGTATTCACCAAATGCAATGCATGTCCCACGATGATGAAAGAGGTTGTTGATGTGGGAGGAGTGGGGTGAAGGGGGTGTGGGGTATATGGGGACTGCTTATATTTTTTAATGTAACGTTAAAAAATAAAGAGAGCGAAAAATCATAAAAAATAATAAGAATTTTTTTAAAACACCAACTGTATTGTAGAGTATGTAAAACATTTCTGGTGATCATCTCCATAAGTGTTACCAATGGTATGCTTTCTTAATATATTATTGAATCCTAATATGTCCTTTTCATATACTGAATAAAAATTTGCACCAGGAAAAGAAAAAGATAGAGAACTACAAATGTTGGAGAGGATATGGAGGGTTAGGAACATTTATTCACTGTTGAAGAGAATGTAGAATGGTACAGCCACTGTAGAGGACTGTTGGCAGTTCCTGAACAAGTTGAATATAGATTTGCCACCTGAACTGGCAAAACCACAACTGGGTATATACCCAGAAGAACTGAGAGCAGTGACACAAACAGACATCTGCATGCAGATGTTCATCGTGGCATTATTCAGATTGCCAAAAGATGGAAACAACCTAGGTGACCATCAAGTGATAAATGGATAAACAAACTGTGATGTATTTAAACATTGGAATTTTGCAGCTGTAAGAACAATTGAATTCATAAAGCATATGACAATGTGGATGAACCTGGAGGACACTGTGTTGAGTGAAGCAAGCCAGACACAAGAGGACAAATACTGTATGAATATACTACTATGAAAACATATATTGTATAATTTCATGGTGTTAATAACTTGATAATGGATCACCAGAAAATAGAATGAGGCTAGAGAATGGAAAGCTGAGGGTTAACTTGTGCAGAATTTGTAAAAAGGATGTGTGTTAATCTTTGGAAATGACCAGAAAAGGTGAAAGCTCAACATAATGTTTGTTACTAGCTATACTATTTTGTGGGTACAAAAGTGGTTTCAAGGGAATGTCTAAGGTCATGTGTATTGCTAAAAGAAAGCTAAGAAATGTATTAAGAACATGGGACTGTGTAGTGTAGTAAAACCACATATGAAATATGCATATGGGTAAAATTGCACATATAAGACCATTTTTCTCTTTTTCAAAAAGATTTATTTATTTATTTATTCTCTCCCCTCCCCCCCACCCAGGTTGTCTGTTCTCTGTGTCTATTTGCTGCATCTTCTTTGTCCACTTCTGTTGTTGTCAGCAGCACAGGAATCTGTGTTTCTTTTTGTTGCTTCATCTTGTTGTGTCAGCTCTCTGTGTGTGCGGTGCCACTCCTGGGAAGGCTGCACTTTCCTTCAAGCTGGGCAGCTCTCCTTATGGGGTGCACTCCTTGCATGTGGGGTTCCCCTTTGTGGGGGACTCCCCTGCGTGGCACAGCACTCCTTGCAAGCATCAGCATAGCGCATGGGCCAGCTCCACATGAAGACCATTTTTCTTATAGTATGTTAATACTACAAGTTATTAATATCAGACCAAAAAAAAATTTATACCAAGTGAAAGAATCCATGCACAAAATACTACATATTCTATTATTACATTTATATATAATGTAAATATACATCAATTTATAAAGATGCAATTAGATTAGTGGGTATGTAGGACTGGGGAAGAACTGCTAAGGGGTGTGGAGTTTTCTTTTTGAAATAATGAAATTGTTCTAAAATTTTTTGTGATGATGAATGTACAACATTGTGATTATACAAAAAGTCACTGACTACACTATGGCTAGATCAGATGGTATGTGAATATATCTCAATGAAAGTGCTTAATAAATATGCAAGAATAGTCAGAAATAACTCTATCAGGAGGGGAAGCATAGAGAAATTTAGAGGTGAAGAATTTTCTTATTTGTCTGGTGTTTCTTTATTATTATTTTGAAATAATGAAAATGCTCTAAAAATGATTGAAGTGATAAATACACAACTATGTGATTATACCAAGTATCATTGATTGTACACTTTTGGATGAATTGTATGCTTTATTAATATATATCAATAAAATTTATTTGTTTAAAAAAATCACAATGAGATATGATTTCACACCCATTAGAATGGCTGCTATTAAAAAAAACAGAAAATGACATGTTGATGAGGAACCATAGAACTGGGAATAGTCATTCATTGCTGGTGGCAATGTAAAATAGTGCAGCCAGTGTGGAAGACAGCCTGCAGTTCCTCCGAAAGCTAAGTATAGAATAACCATATGACTTGGCAATCCCACTGCTAGACATATACCCCAAAGAATAAAAAGCAGGGACTCAAAATATTTGCATACCAAAGTTCTTAGAGGCATTATTCATAATTGAAGAAAGGTGGCAGCAAGCCAGTGACCATCACTGATGAATGTATCAATAAAATGTAGTATAGACATGCAAAGGAATATTATTTAGCTGTTAAAAGGAATGAAGTCCTGATGCATGCAACAACATGGATGAATCTTGAAGACACCATGTTGAGTGAAATAAGGCAGACACAAAATGACAGGTATTGTTTAATCTCACTGATTTAAGTAATTCGAATAAGAAAACTCATAGAATCAGAATCTAAAATATAGATTATCAGGCGATGGGATAGGAATAGAGAGTTGAGACTTAAAATATACAGCAATCCTATCTGGAAAGATGGAAATGTTTTGGTAATGGATGGTGGTCATGGTAGCAAACATTATGAATGCAATTAATAGCACTGAAATATATATCTGAATATGATTAAAAGGGGAAGGTGAACAGAGGTGGCTCAAGTGATTAGGCACCTCCTTCCCACATTGGAGGTCCCAGGTTCGCTTCCAGTGCCTCCTAAAGAAACAAGGAAGATGAACAGACACAGCAAGTGCAAAACAATGAGGCAGTGGGGAGAGACAAATAATTAAAAATAAATCTTTAAAAAATGGGGGGGTGTCAGATTAAATATATGGAAACAGAATACATTTTTTAAAAAAGTCCTGGAACTACACCACATTTACAGTGAACTCTAAGTTAAATCTTGGACTTTAATAGCACACTTATAAAAATGTGCTATCACCAATAGTAACAAATGATCTACACCAAAGCAAGTTGATGGTGGTAAGGTGGTGTATGGAAATCCTGTATTTTATGCATGATTGTTCTGTAAACCCACAACTTCACTAATAAAAAATAAATATGCACACACAGCATATGCATTGTAAATACAAAATAGTTTGCCATGGTACAATCTGACAGAGATCAGAATGTCAGGAATCAGGTGTTGGTAAAAGTTTGCCGCTAAGTGCTAAGATAGTTTCCCTTGTGAGCCTCTCCTTCTGTGGGGAGGATTGGGCCCTCCATGCCCCCACACCATTCACTGCTAAGAGTGGGTGTCTGGGAAGCTGAACCTCCTTCTGAACATTGATATGGAATTTCCAGAAGCATTAATACAGCAACAGCATTTTATATTGAAGAGCCTAGGAAGTATATACTTTTTATAACCCTGTGTACTGTGCCCACCATTCTGAAGTGTCTGTTAAAGTACATAGAAAAATGAGAAAATGTATCTTCAGTCATCAACAATCCCTACCACTTAAGAGAGGATAGAGATCGTTGAAGGTGGTGAGTTTTTTTCTGCCCTTCAGAAAAGCCATTCATTTGAGCTGCTTGACCTGAAAGATTTGCCACCTCCCTTGTCATCCTCTAATCTGTCCCATTCTTTCATAAAGAAGAAAGTTGTGGATGCTGATAAATATTTATGCCATCAGGTATTTTTTTGTTTCTCCTTTCTTTTCTTTAAGTAATATTAATTACTTTTACATTGAAATATAGCGTTTAGCTGTGGGATATGTTGTTACATTTCTTCTTTTTAGCATTTCACCCAGCATTTCATTAGGAATCCTAGTATAGGTTTTCTTTCTATCCTACATGCAGATATTGGAAAAGAAAACTCTACAGAAAACTCAAGTTATTTCAGTAAATGCATCAGAAGTGGCCAAGCTACAGCTGCTGGAGCGTGACACAGAGTTTTTGTAGTATACTTTAGCTTTATTGAGGAACAAATATTTCATGTCTTGTAATTTTAAAATTACAAGATGTCTCTTTGGAATAATGTAACTTTTTTTGTTCTTGGGAACTAATTCAATAATGAGAATGTTTGTCTTTAGAGTTAAATTTCCCTTCAGGAAGCTCATGTCAGTGTTATGAAAGTGAAGTTGGAGATCAGCAGGCACAGAAGGAAAGTGCTTGGCTTAAGATCCAGAAGGAGCAGCTGAAGAAGAGTTACTTCCATAGATTGTGCAAATTGGGGAACTGAAAATCAGTACTTTTTGAATGGCTTTTCTTACATCTGTTTTGAAGGATTCTGTTCTCAGGTTTTCAAACCTTGAAATGTGGCCCCAGGACCAGGATAGAAAAAGGTAGTTTGTAGGAGTGATTAACATCTACAATTAGTTGACTCTGCCTAAGGTAGAATACTCTCTATAATGTAGGTGGGCCTCCTTCTGTCAGGTGAAGGCCTCAATAAAGTGAGATTTCCTAGGGAAGAACAAATTCTGCCTCAAGACAGCAAATTCAGCTCCTGATGATTTTCCACACTGCCAGCCCAAGGCCAGCTCCCACATTCATATGAGCCAACACCTTACAATAAATCCCACAACATACACACCACACACAAATATGCATATCTATCCATACATATACACATAGATATATGTGTACATGTGTATATATACATTCACCTTTATATGTGTGTGTATGTATGTTCTGTGGAGAACCCTGACTGAAACAAGAATCTTCATATAAGCCTACTAACGTAGCTAGTGATTATTTCATCAAATATGGTGATCACCCCTTTTGAATGTGTGAGAGAAAGCATATGGTGAGAGGGACATGGAGGAAAAGAGCTGGTTCCCCTTCTTTCACATTATGAGAAATTATTTAAATTCTTTAGCAGTAACATCATATAAGAATATTATTTGGAAATATGGATACAAATGCAGAAAAATGTGTGAAAGACTTAAACATGGTAAACTCAAATTAGGGGTTGAGAAGTGGGAATAGGGCCCTCCTATTTTCAGTGTAAGCCTTCTATCTGTGTTTTACAAGAGATATATATTATTACTTTTAAATGTGATAGCTATTTAAGGCCACATACAGTATGATCCCCTTTATGTAACATTACAGAAAAGGAAAACCAAAGAAATGGTAAACATATCATTGGTTGGCAGAGATGGGGGGTGGGGATGGCAGGTTGAATAGGCAATGCATCTGTAGGATACTTTAATGGTAAATAACTGTCATTGAGCATT
The DNA here is from genome assembly GCF_030445035.2 of Dasypus novemcinctus. Classification (NCBI taxonomy): domain Eukaryota; kingdom Metazoa; phylum Chordata; class Mammalia; order Cingulata; family Dasypodidae; genus Dasypus; species Dasypus novemcinctus. The sequence continues at coordinate 6,338,291 of NC_080695.1, read as the reverse complement.
TTCAAAAGCCATAGAATTTCATGGCACACACTGTGAATCTTAATGTATGTAAAATTAAAAAAATACTTTTGGGAACTGGTGATCACAGGATGCAAGGTAGATCATGACAAAAGCATCTAACTCTGTTACAAATCTCTAAAACAGACTCTGCAGGTGATGAGATTATTGAATGAAATCTGTAAATTTAAAAGGAGCTGTACTAAAGCATTGAATTCTAGTTGATACCATTACTTCCCACAGGGTGTTGGTTAATTAATTCTAAATCTTTATACTCACACACTCAAACACTTGAGTTGGACCTTAACTAAATAGATGGCAGGTTTCTTGCTGCAGGAGTAGGTTACAGAAAAGCAAAATTGGAGAAGGCAGAATATCCATATAATAATGGATTAGAGTTGGACACATGTTTAGCATAATGTACATCTATAATGATGAATCTCGTTTAGCATAATGTACATCCAGATGGTTCCATGCAGTCATTTTTATTTGCATATACACAATTTAGCATACAGTCACTCATTTCCTTACACCATCTCCTAAGAGGTGAGAGAAACAAGATTACCTGAGTGGCAAAGAGCACACTTAGCCACCTGATCTAGGTTTTTAATACTTTCATCCAGTAAAAGGATCCAGGGATCCTTGGAGAAATGGCTGATCCTAGTGATGTGGGCTATGGGTGGGAGTCTCTTTGTCTCTTCAGAGATAACCTTAACCTAGGCTGTCTGTCCTGACCTGTGGGTGTGGGTTGATGGGGGCTGCAGTTCTGCCCTTGGTGACCATGGCAACAACTCCAGTCCCAGGAAACAGTTTATCAATGCAAACTCTGTGGACTTTGAATATTCAGGGGAAATGCAAACCAAATGTGTGAAAAGCTTATCTAGAATGTATGGAGTCCATGCTAAAAGCTTTTCTATGATGTGGAAGATATATATGCTAATTCAAGCCTATTGAGAACTGAAACAAAAGAACCGTTTGGCCTTTCCTCTCTGTATAAAAAGGACTCAAAAATCTTGTTCGGGGCTCGGGATTGAAACAGAAAGCTCCCGAGTCTGGCTGGCCATCAATAAAGCATTTTTCCTTCTCAAAATCATTCTTGAGTCCTGGCCTTTCTATACACAAATAATTGAACCTCTCTCAAATTCTACAACATTTTTGGGGGCTCGTCCAGGGTTGCAAATGAAGGCCAGAGATGATAGCATTTTGCTGCCCCTTCCAATTCCCTGAGGAAGCCGGGAGGACTCGGGTGAACCTCAAATCTGGGTGCCCCTGGATTAAATTTAATCCAGAAAAGATGTGGGCTCCACCAGAATCTTCCCAACAAAAATTGAGGGCAATGGAAGGTCTGAAGAGAAAGATTCTGGGAACGAAAAAGAACTCTGAGCATGGAAGAAGGTAAGACTCCCTGGGTGAGCACAGTCTGGAAAGCCCTAGCTCAAATTGCTAGGAAGGGGAGGCTGATCACCTCCTGAAAGAACCCTAGCAGCCCCAGAAAATTGACTGGGTCCCCAGGAAGGGGATGAATTTAAGTAAGTTCTGTCTGCTCATTTTAGCAGAAACCTGGAAAGGGGGGAGCGGCTTGCCCCTTTCCAGTGAATCCACACCTTCTATTCATAAGCCACATTCCTATTTGATTGTTGTGCACCCAACTGCCTGGAAGGGGGGAAGTGAAGGGGATGAAAAGCAGAATCAAAATAAATGCAGTAAAGTTCCCTCCCTAGGGTGTCAAAGCCAAAATACATTTGCATTCTGCCCAGGTTCTTAGAAGGTATTATGGCAACTTTATGTAAGGGAATGTGTCCTGTGAAGGTAAAATTTGTCTTAAAAGTATAAATAATTATAAAATATTTAATGAAGCATTGTTTAAATTAAGTTATTTAAATGGCTAATTCCAAAAAGTCTTTATTAAACAAAACCTGAATTGATAATACTACTAATAAAAGGTAATTTTATAGCACTAAAACTTGTTGGTGGCCATCCTCCCCTGCCAACTTGCTTCAAAAAACTGTTTCTGGTATTACATGGTACTAAGTATTTAAAGTGAAGAAAAGTTCATTATTTTAACAAGCTTGTTTAGTATTAATGGCAATTATACGTTGTAGGAAGTTTGCCTGGTAACTTAGTATGTGGGATATATGGAATGTGTTTTTATTGTTAAGGAACAGGAGATGATTTTGTCCTAAGATAAAATGATTGATTATTGGGAAAGGGTGGAGTGTGGGACAAAACCTGAATGAATACTGAAAATGTACGTTTGTGAAAGGAAAATTTTTATGATTAAAATTGAATGAGATTTGATAAGTCTGTCTATAAAGTTTTAAAAGGTTTAGTATCAAGTAATATACTGATGCAAAGTTAAAAATTTTGTTCTTTCTCAAAGTCCCTCAGGTCATTAGTCTCTTTTAGTAAAAGTTTCCTAAATAATCAATATACAAAGAAAATCTGTTTTATCGAAATAGTTTCTTGTGCTGTAACTTCATCATTTCCTCAGTGTTTAAAGAAGAAAGGGTCTTATCTCTTTTAAAAGAACATTATGTTCTAGAAATCTAATCCTGAAAAGTAGCTTTTTATTTCAAACTAACTGCAAGAGATTTGTTCTTTTACCTTAAAAGAAAAATTAAAGTAATAGTTAAGTTCATTTAATATGTTATAAGTCGAATGAAAGGTGTTTAAAAGTGTTATAAAATTAACAGGTTAAAAAATTAATAAAAACTGTAACTGAGTTAAGATAATTTATAAATGCATTTATATTATAAAACAGCAGAAAAATAATAACTGAAATTATAGCTGGGTGAATTTAGCCTGAAACTATTATTTAAGTGTAAATTCTAAACTAACCTTACCTTCATTTATGGTTGCTTCGAGCCTAGCCTCACCCCTTGCCTTTGCCTGCGTTGTTTCATAACAGCTCCTGTCCTACTAGTATTAATAACCCTGCTTTCTCTCATGAATCTAAGTGTGGACTGGATTACTACTGAGTCCAGAATTCTTAGCCCTTGGGTTTAAAGGACCATGGGAGTTTTATTATCTTCAAGGACTGGGGGGAATAAAGGAAATCTCCTGCCTTAACTATCAATGTTCCTAAGAGTGGCAATTCATGAGAGAAACCAGTCTGTCTCCCTGAGGCTTCTAATAGCCTAAGTAAATGTATATAAAATTAATCTTGTTGCTTATCTGAAATTCTGCTAAATTCAAAGTAAAATATAAAGTTCTGAAACAAAAAAAATGGTGCTAAAGCATTGGAAACATTTTGGTTACAAGCCATTAGTTAAGAAACAAAATTCTTGTGTAAAACTGCACAGTCATAGTGCAAATTAATAAAAGTTTCATGAGTCTTTGAAATGTTTTGCAGTCACATTTATTTTGTAAAAAATGGAAGTTTTAAGTAACTGAAGTTATATTTTTGTGTCAAACTATTCATGTCTGCCTATTTGCTCAAATTGCTGAGATTAAATATGCAGTTATATAAGTAATATATATTTCTGAACCCCAAATTAAGTAAACAGTATATAAAATAATGTAAATTATAAGTAACATCAATAAGTTGTGTTTCTGTGTCTAACTCTATTTGTGTCTGCCCATTTGCTCAGTGTATGTCTTCATACATCAGGATGATAATATCTAACAAGTCAGAATTCTTAAAAGATCTCTATTCAAATTGTTAAAAATTAAATATGCAAGTTATATATGTGAATAAATATTCTTGAAGCCCAAAATAGATGAAGCCGAATGAAAAAGTCATATAAAAATCTGATTATAGAAACTATCGGGAAAGGGCCTCCTCTTTGCAAGAGCTTTGAAGGCAAGACTAGGTGTGGCAGAGTAAGCCTATCTACTAGGCTAGGGAATTAAGAATCAGTTTGCCCTGTAATTTCTCAGTTTAAACCTTTTGTCAGCCATAAAATGTAAAAAATAAAGATTAGTTTAGTTTTCACATAAAGGAAAAAAATATTAATTGATGTGACCTGGCAGCCTACTGCCTTGGTCTCCCACTCCCGGGTTAAACAGCAACAGAGGAAACCACCTTAAGCCAGTCCTACAGGCAATAAAAGGATGCCCAAGAAAGAGCTAAGTCAATACCAATTCAACACTAAATTCCATTCCTTATTTGACAAAGGGGAGCAGGTAAAAACTAAAATGGTTGGAATGTGATAGAAGAAATGGTTAAATCACAAACTTTTGTATGGGAAAGTTAGATCTTCTCAGATAGGCTGTAACTTCTGAAGTAGCCAATCTATGGAAAAACAGAGGAAGAGCTTGTGTGCTAGGCTTAGGGGTATAAATTGTGTCATTTTTCTTTGTTCGAGGTGCCAGCCATATTTTCTGGTTGTGTGCCCCTTCTTGCAAGATTGAGAATAAATTCTTTTCTTCTCCACAATCGGGTGAGCCTTATTTTCTTCCAGAAGATTTCTTTCCAACAAAGATACAGGTAATTAGTGACTCAGTTGACAAATTTCAGTAAGTAAAGTCCATAAAAACTATGGAGAGATCTTTCCGTGATTATGATTAAATGAATTAAGTAATTGTGTAATGTGTTTTGAAATCTGGTAATCAATGTGCTTTTAAAAAATTATTCATTTTCATAACTTAAACAAAAAAAAAGTTTTAGCTTCCTGTAAGGAAAAAAGAGAACATTCCTTGCATAAACTATAATAGTTTCAACTTTATTTAGCTTGAGTGTAATCTCCCATAGTTAATTTATAAACTAAATTAACATTATATGTACAAAATCTTTAGAGTAATGGAAACTGTAAGTTCACATTGGTGAAATTAGGCTAAAGAAAAAAGACTATAATATGCTCTCTTAAATAAATAAATTTTTTGGTTGGTAATTGCAATTTAATAAGTTAAACATGAGGTGACTAGTCAATGTGGTTATAGTCAATTATAAAGAGTTTGTAAAACATCTTCCAAGTCAATTATGAAGAGTTTGTAAAACATCTTCCAGACTGAAAATGTTTAAATATTTCTAGTTCTAGAAGTCATTGTTAACTAAAAACTTAGAGTGGTATTAGTTGCAAAAAATAACTTCGTGATAATAAAACTTGTCTGAAGGCCACTGCAAGGTGCATATTTAAGTAAATGGTAATAAAAAGTTATCTTGATGAAAAATAATTTTTTTCCCTCTATTACTAAAGTTCCTACTGTTATCTTCATGGTAAAATTGTGTAAGTAAACAGTCATTTTATATATGATGTGTTGCATTAAATTGTTCAAAATATGTATAAAAACAAGGAATAAACTTTAACATTGTCAAACTCTTTTGTGCATTCAAACCAGGCCTTGAATACATTGCAGGTAGCCTCTCCATGTGAGTTATTGGCTAGGCTGGTCACTGACCTCTCAATTAAAAATATTTGCTATATCAGCCTCTGGTTCTGCTCCTGAAGTTGATGGAAACTACGTTGCAGTTTCAAGCTCCTGGAGCAGCCAATGATGACTCAGTACAGCCAAGTGTAAAATAGATATCACCTGCAGACTGGGACTGTTCCATAGTGCCAGAGAGCACTATGCACAAGGCTGGTAGAATACTGGAAACTCTCTAGAATCAACAATGCTGCGACTTGCTTACTGTGTGAAGAACATGCTAAATGGAGCCATGATACCAGGATACTGTAAGTAAAACTTAAACACAATTGGCATTATGGCCTGCTTCCATGGAGAGATACCATGTAAAGTATTACAAACCTGATACTTAAAACTATTAATTGGGGAAATGGACTTGGCCCAGTGGTTAGGGCATTCGTCTACCACATGGGAGGTCCGCGGTTCAAACCCCGGGCCTCCTTGACCCATGTGGAGCTGGCTCACATGCAGTGCTGATGTGCGCAAGGAGTGCTGTGCCATGCAGGGGTGTCCCCCGCATAGGGGAGCCCCACACGCAAGGAGTGCGCCCTTAAGGAGAGCTGCCCAGTGTGAAAGAAAGAGCAGCCTGCCCAGGAATGGTGCTGTCCACACTTCCCATGCCGCTGATGACAACGGAAGCATACAAAGAAACAAGACAAGATGCAGCAAATAGACACAGAGAACAGACAACCGGGGGGAGGAGGGGACTTAAATAAATAAATAAATCTTTTAAAAAAAAACCCAAAAACTATTAATTGCAACTCTGAATCCTTATGCATTAAGTAATACATTAGTTAATATTAAGTGCTATACTTTTATCCTGTACTAAATATACACCTAATATTTATAACATTATCTTTTCTATTTTGGATCAAGTGCAAAAGTATATTAGACATGTTAAATTCCTAGTAAATTCATTTTCTAAACAGTTAATAAACATGTCTATAGAATAAGGTGGCAGTCTCAGCCAGGCTCAGTCAACTTACTATTCTACTATACTGTGTAGCAAAAATGAGGCTTGCTTGCTAATAATGAGTCACCTATTGAACAAGTCAAAATTACTAGAAATTGTACAATTAAAACCAAAATGTAAAAAAAACTTTATTCTGTAGTTCTGATCACTCCCACAGCTAAAAACAAAGAAAATTTCCAACTTAGTGTACTAGTCCTGAATGAAACCAATTGCCCAAAGGGTGCCAGTTCACCAGGAGCATCTGACAGAGCCATGAGTGTCAATCATTAAACAGCTTGAAATGTGTCTTCAAACAAAGCTAAGTATCTATTGCAATTTCTCTCTAAAAATAAATAACTTAGAAAAAGTATATATATATATATATATACTGTTCCCACCAGCTTTTAAAAAGGAGTACCATCTTTATAAGCACCTAACCTTGTCTACCTCTGTAATCCAATGTCCTCTTTTAAAAATGGGTATTCCAAATTTAATTAAGTTTGTTTCTTTCAGAGTGAACATCTTATTAACCATATGAAAACTTCATCCAACTAAATACAAAATGCCAGATCCATCTTCCTCCAGTTAAAATAAAATAAGAGTTTTACACCTTGTTAGGCAATGACTACAGCCCATGGCCAGCAGGAAGCAGTTACAGAAAATAGATCATCTCCCTTCAGCACCCCTTTAAGATTAAAGGTGTAAACTCCTTAAGGGTAAAACAAAATTAATAGATGGATCTGGAGCCTGACTGGAAATCCACATGAGTGCTGGTGGCCCCAGGATGACTGCAGGGGGGCCCCCACCCCAGGATTCTGCTGTCCAGAATGAAAACTTCTAAACTTCTAAAAAACAGTCCTGAATGCTACACTAAAGATTGATAAGTAAAGTAATCAATCAAAACAACAAACAGCCATCCACCTCATAACTCCAACAATAATTATGGGAAAGCTTAGCAAGTTAAACTTCGGCATAAGGGGGAATGATGTGGGCTATGGGTGGGAGGCTCTTTGTCTCTTCAGAGATAACCTTAACCTAGGCTGTCTGTCCTGACCTGTGGGTGTGGGTTGATGGGGGCTGCAGTTCTGCCCTTGGTGACCATGGCAATGACTCCAGTCCCAGGAAACAGTTTATCAATGCAAACTCTATGGACTTTGAATATTCAGGGGAAATGCAAACCAAATGTGTGAAAAGCTTATCTAGAATGTATGGAGTCCATGCTAAAAGCTTACCTAGGATGTGGAACATATATATGCTAATTCAAGCCTATTGAGTCTGAAACAAAAGAACCATTTGGCCCTTCCTCTCTGTATAAAAAGGACTCAAAAATCTTGTTCAGGGCTCAAGATTGAAACAGAAAGCTCCCGAGTCTGGCCGGCCATCAATAATGCATTTTTCCTTCTCAAAATCATTCCTGAGTCCTGGCCTCTCTATACGCAAATAATTGAACCTCTCTCAAATCCTACAACACAAGGACTGGGGAAAGAAATATACAAAGTTACCCTGCATAATCTTAGAGTTCAAGAAAGAAAGATGGTGCCAATACAAAAAAAAAAGCCCTGTGGTGGTATTAGGTAAGTGCAACATGGAAGTGAACCGAAAGAGCACCCAATGGCCAAGGTGGGAGGAATGTGAGTAAAAATTTAAATAATATAGTAAAATTAAAAACTAAAGTATAGAATAAATAGCCATGAGTCAACCAACATAAATAAGTAAAAGAAGTTTATTAGGGTAAACGTCTAGGAAAGTTGAAAGGGAGAGGAAACTGGATGGCACAGGGAAGACCTTCAGACTGTATCACAGATCTGACTCTTTTTCAAACTATTATGGTGGCAGCCTGCTGACTGCTTTGAGAGGCCTCTTCAAACATCAATATAATTGTCCTGTAAGGCAAAAAGGTCTTGGTTTATATAGATTTGATCTTATTTTTCCCCATAAACATTTTGTCTTTACCACATTTCTCTGCACCCTGATTTATATTTCAGTGTGTTCTACAGCTGTGTGTCTATATGTGGTGAAACAACTTGACTTCTGATCTCAGCTAGAGAGCTCTGAATTTAACTGTGTGCACATTCTCACAATTATCATTTCTTTACCTGGTAGAAGCTGAAAGTTAAAATAATAGGAACTCAGCACCTTAAGGTTTGAAACCGGATTTGAAATCTCTAGGCCCCCAACCGATCAGCCTTAGTTTAATTTCTGTAATTGATGGAACATTGTGAGTGTCAGAGTGCAAATCATTTCATTTGAACTCTGAGTAGGTGAATGTCCAACACAGAGCAGATGTTTTGCAAGATTCATTCTTCATGTACTTTATCTCTTCATCCTCAAATAGAGCTTGTAAAACCAATATTACCCCTGTCTTGTATAGAACACAATTGAGGTTCTTGATAGCCTCCAGAAAAATGTGGTGTTAGGAGCTGAGACCCAGGAACACGGGCAATGAATAGGCTCCTGCGTGACATGTTTGTGGGCATGAAGCCTGGAGTCAGGGCTGCCTAGAGGCTGTAGGGGCTGTGGTGATGGAGGTCCAGCTGGGGCAGCCCATGAAGGCCCTGAAAGACCCACAGAGAGTCTCACTCATTCTGGAGGTCAAGGTAGCCTCTCATTTCAGCCAGGTCCTGCCTTCACTTTTGGTTTCACTGGGGCATAAGAAACCCAGGCAGACAAAATATCCTGTCAGAACCAAATTAAGTTTCCTAAACATATAGGGAATTCTTTCACACTGATCCAAAACCTTCAGAAGCCCAAGGGAAATGAAGAATATTTATTTCAGATTACGAACTAAGGTCTTTATAGCAACAATGAAATTTTCATCAAGAAATTTCTGGTGTTGACTCTTTCACCACTTGAACATCCAAACAGCAGCTCTAACTAGGCACCATGCTTGTCTCCAAACTTCTTACTCAAACAGCTGTCCTGACAGGGATCACCTTCCAGGTTCAACTGCTTGAATTAAAGAAACATCCATTCACCTGTTCAACTCTTCCTTCCCTTCAATACCCTGGTTATTTCCAGTGCAGTTCCATCTCCCTCTTTTGCACTCCAGGGCCCTCCACTGGTGCTTCCACTGAAGGCGATCACACACTCTGTGCAGGACCATGGCAGTGCCCCTCTTCTGAGGGTCACCTTAGGCTCTTATCCCTGGAGCTGGGCACAAGGCCAAGGCTCCCCACACAGCTGCAGAACTGATATTTCTATAATCAACCTTATTTCTTGTTGTCATGAACACATGCAGTGGGGTGAGGAAACTGCCATCGTGTGTTCTAAAACACTTGAGGAGAGTTACAAAGTTCTCAGCCAGATTTACCCTTACATTGGAATACCCGAGTAGCAGCTGCCACCCTTGCACGCAAAGAATTCATATTGTTCAAATCCTCTTACCAAAGGCAGAGGGGGAGGTGGTGGGGGAGGTCTGAGAGGCCCCAGGGTGGAGGAGGTGGCTCTGTCTCAGCATTGGTGGTGGAGGGCCTCCCACACAATGGGGCATGAAGGGATGTCCTGGGAAAGGAGGGGGTCACCTTGCAGCCATAATAACCAGCAGAGCAGAATGGCATGAAGTTTTGAAATACACTCACATGACAGACGAAACACAGACACCACCAAAGCTGAAACCCAGTGAAGCAAGTCAGTGACTGGCACCTTCCCCTCAGCCAGGTCCCAGAGAGCATCAGTCCCAGGAAACTGGACCCCCCCACTCAGTCCCATGGACAGCTTTAGGCAGGGGTTCTTAACAAGGGGTCCATGAGCTTGAATTTAAATTAAAAAGACTATCATTCTTGTGGGGACGTGTCGATGTGGGTGTGATATATATATTAAATAATACACAGTTTAGTGTGGGCGTTGTAAGGGGTCCCTGGGTTTTGCCCACCTGGCTGAGGGTCCATGGGAACATAAGAGGTTAAGAACCCCTGGCTTAAGGGGAGAGAGGCTAAAGGGAAATGGGAGAGAAATACTGGGACCACAGGGCACTGCCTGTGTCTGCAAATGTAGGAAGGCAAGTGGGCTGTCCTAGAGCCTTAACTGAGGTCATTCCAAACTAAGAAAAGCCCACAGCCCAGGCATACAGGTGTCGACTTCCAGGGCCCTCCAGTCTCCCTTCAGTAACACAAAGAAGCTCACTCTTCACTTATTGGAAACAGAGAATGAGAGGATGAGAGGACCATTCTCTACTCAAGGAATGGAAGCTGCTCTTAGAGTCCTTCAGCAGGCCCCTCACTTCTGAAAGTTAAGTCTGACCAGCCTGCTCTGAGTCTCAGGGACAGAAACCCTGAGAGCCTTTGCTCAGGGTCACAGCTTGGATGAGGCAGGATGAGTTTCAGTACCAGCTCTGCCTCCCAGGCCTGCTCCTTCTACCTCTGCCTTTTCCCTGAGAGGGATCTTCTCCCCTCTGGAGCTGCTGCCCCGGGGCTCTGAAACCTCTTGAGAGACACATTACCTGGAGCCCTGCAGGTGACTGGGGAAAGGGGTTTCAGACAGAAAAGTGAGAGGAGCCCAGCTATCATATTTCTGAACATTCACAGGTAACACTATTTTAGGTACAACCCAGATGTAGGCTTAATTTTGCCCCATGGAAATATGACCTGGGAATTCTCCATGACTGAATTAAATGTACTTTGATTTCAAGGTGGAGAAGTCCCATGAGGATGTTCAGAGGACTTGGTGGCCCTAACAGTCACACAGGTGTCACTAGAGCACATTGATGGAGAACAAATTTAAAGGCTCTGCTCTCCAGGACATAAGCAACTTTCTCTCCTCACTATTTCACTCATGTACTTTTCTACTAAACTGTGTCTTTTCTTATAATTCAGAATAATTTTACAGAGGAGAAGGGAGGAGGGATTCTACAATAACACAATTTTCAGAGATGGGGCAATGATGGATTATGACATTTCCAATGAAGTTATTTTGTTGAGGGGCACTCAAAATTGCATGAAGCACATAGTGAAATTGGAAGATGTTTTTCACATTTTTTTTTGAGTAATGAGGAGGAGAACAGTTTAAAAAGAAAAACAGGAAATCAGCTTCTTCAAATGAGGAAAGATGGAAATTAACAGCAAAATCAAAAATCACATTTTGGTAAACCAAAAACTAAAGGATATCAGTAAGGAATCTGCAACACAGATTGTGAAGTAGGGGAATGAAGGGTCTTTCTCCTCCAGTTCCTTCCAGAAATACAACCATGCAAACCCTTCAGTCCTTAGCCTCTAAGAACTTACTGCTTCTGGAGGCATCTCCAATGGTGATCTCCTGGGACTAGCACTGCCCACACCGACATGAGGTAAGAAAGGATTTGAATAAAGTGATAAAAGTATCCTGAAACAGCTGCTTACCATTGAAAGTGAGGCAGCACTTACCTTGCCCTTCTCTGTCCACCCAGCAGGGAATGAGCTTCTGGAGCTGCTGTTCCTCAGGGGAGCTGCACCAGGTCCTGGATCTATGAAGGCAGGAGAACTGCTGGGGGTTTCTTCAGATTTGGGTGGGGAAGAATAGCAAACTCTCCACCATCTCATCTTCCTCCATGACCTTGGGCTCTTTACCCCATTTAGGTTCCCACCAGAGGCCCAGGGTTTCCCAGATGGTCAGATGACCCCAAGAATGAAGGGAGGTCCCTTGATCCTTGAGGATGGCATGGCAGGTCTCTCACACAGATCCAGGTGTTTTTATAACAAATCAAGCAACCGGAGCCAGGGCAGGGCTCAGACTAGCTGCACATCGGCATGAAAACCAGCACAGCTCATACTCTTCAAGCCATGGAGGCTTAGTAAGACATCTGTCTCTACATAACCTGGCTTCCATTTGTGACCCGGGATTATATAAACATTTACAAATAGAAATGGTCTTACAGTCATTTACAAAGTAGTAATGGGAAAAGGAAAAAACTATGAGGCATTAATAGTAAAATGGGAGGGTTACATTCATTAGGTAGAGTATAATTACCTAGAAATTTATAAAGCACTGCCATTAACAGTAAAAAATTAAAACAAGCAAAAGAAATACAAAGGAACCACTAACAGTAAATGAATGCTTGCTGTCTTAGAGCAGATTTTGTACTAGACTGTGTGTTCTCTAAGACACATCAAGAAAATGTTTCTCTAGGCAGACCAGAGATGCCACATTCTAAGAAGTTTTGTGTGATTTTTCTTAAAAGAAGGAAAAATAAACCCATTACAAGGGGGAAGTGGGTGCTGACCCAAATTCCCACTACTGCCATCTCTCCAGTTGACGTAACCCCAAGGTCGAGGTGGAGGGTGTTTGCTGTCACTTGAGGAATGTGAGCTCACAGTGGATGGACCAAGGAGACCCTGTGGCTGAGGGACATAAGATGATAGTATCTGATCCCCCCTGAAGCAGGCTGCTCTCTTTGGTAAGTGTGTGGAATTCTTAATTGTGGCAGAAATTAATTCAGGGCTCCCTAAAGGGTGCTTCCTACCTCTCTGTAGAGGGGTGTCCATATCCAGCATTCCCAGCACTAGCTTCTTATTTCTCTGGGATATTTCCAGTCTGGAAGAAGGGAAAGAATGCAATGGAATGAAAATCAGAAAAGCATGCCCTTAGATCAAGAACATGCTTGGTCTTAAAAACACAAAAATGCATTGAAAAAAAAAATAGATGTCAAAATCTTGTACCTGTAAGGTTTATGTGCTCAAGGATCATGATATGTATGGCCTAGTCTCAGACATTTACCAAAATAAGTAAATGGATGGAAGGAAGGAAGGAAAGGAGAGGAGGAGGGAGGGAGGGATGAAGAGACAGAGGGTGACAGCAAATGTGGCAAAATGTTCAAATTGGTGGGTCTGGTTTGGGGGACATGTTGGAATTCTTTATGTGGGGTTTGTTTTATTTAATTTGAGAACTGTTCTGAAAATTTGAAATTATTTCAGTTTTAAGTTTAAAATAAAGTCTTGTACCTGTGTTTCAAGCAGGCAGCTTCCCTGATCTGCTCAACGAATGCCCTCTCTAAAGCATACATTTTGAGCTATGGGGGAAAACACATCCATGTCGAGTTGTGGTAGACTGTGCTCAGAAGGACAGAAAGGAAAAGAATAAAATCTTACCCAGCTATCATGAGCTTTCTCCTCATGAAGAGTGACCTGAAAAAGACAACAAATAATGAAGAAAATTGTGTGTTTAGGGCTCCTGAGGGCCATTATAATCATGTGCATGAGGTGGTGAAACATTCTACAACAGTTGGAATGGGTGAAAGTTACTTGTTGTCTCAGTGATCTCTCTGTTTGCTGCAGGTTTTGTTCCATTTCTGGAATTCTTTGCCTACAAATGACAATTGATTAAGCAGGTAAAGCACAGGACTGCTGACCCCATTCACTGATCTGCTTCTGTTCCCATGACCAAGACAGCTAGCCCTTTGGAGACATTATCCCTACATGTACAAGCTTATAGCACATGATTATAAGGGCAAAATATGATAAAAGCATTGTTCCATAGTGGCCCCATTTATTTATTACTGACTGGAAGGTTCTGAGTGATATGCTATAATGTTTTTACCCAGTCTCAGTATTTCCCTGATTATTCCTGATAGAGTATCTTTCATCATAAAGCTTGATTCTTCCTTTACTCATATCCTTAGCATATTGTCCAAGGGTCTGAGGACTGAGGCTGTCAAAGGCACAATTTTAGGGCTCATGGTTCATACTACACCAAGCTGCTTAACTAAAGAATTATGACAATTTGCATCACCCCCAGAAATGTTTGCATGAACAACATTCCCACACACTCTAGCTAATAGTGAGGATCAGCAAATTGGGGGTAACTTTATATTCTTCCTTTGTAAGCTATTTGTGTGTATATGTGTGTGTGAGTTCTCTGTGTATTCTGACCATTAATGGTTTTGCGCTACCCTTCCCAAATAATACACAAAAGATTAACAACAAAACATTTCAACTGTGATATTCTGAGCCATGGTGTCTGGTAGGTGAACTCACATGTAGTGCTTGACTTCCTCTGCCCCACCCTTGCTTTTTCCTCTTCCTCTAAAAGCTGTAAGTGGCATTCATGTCACTCATGTGCTTTGTGTTCCAGCTTCCTAAGATGGAAAAGAAAGGAATAGACACAATAATCAGCTACCTATGTGAGGTTTTTACAGTTTATTCTGTTGAGACCACAGCACACAAAAATGCAGAGAGGCTTCTGGGGACCTGGGGGAGCTCTTTGGAGGCTGCAGCTGAGATGCTGGGGAGAGGGCTGCAGGGATGGGGCTGGAGGGGCCACCAGGGACTCAAAGAGGAAAAGAACCTTGTACCCTGCATGTCCTCCAAGATCTTCAGCCTGGAACAACATGAATTCCAGTATATATTCTAGACAGTTCAAGAAATGGAGAGTAGGAGGGAGACTGGGATAGGAAAGATGGGGCCTTTGGAGGGAGAGTAGGGCAACAGATGGGACTTAGTGATGCTGGAGAAACAATCAGTATCAGCAAGAAAGCAGTTGGTATTTAGGGAGTCATCTGACCATCTGAGGCAGAGATTAGTTCTTTAAAAACAGTAACTGAAATGAGAAACTTTCCCTCATTAAATGGGAGTCTCAACAGAATTTGGTAAGTAATTAGGGGACACTTGGTGAGATCAAAAGGAAAAATCAATGAGTGGCCTGGTGTCATGATTTAATGGCATAAGAGAGTAGTGACCTGAGCAATGAGAAAAGAGAACCTGTATTTCCTACATAAGATGCATCTTCTCACAGACTACTGTATAGTGCAAAGGATAAAGTAGAGGAGCAAGCACAAATAGCAATGCCCTCAAAAGCATGTTCTCAGAGAAACTGAGTATTTTTGTGGAAGAAGAACTAAAAAGCACAATAAACATGTGTATTTCATAAGTTATCAAACACTGAATTTGAGAGGTATGTTGTGAGGAGTATTGAATTACCCTAGTATATTCTCCAAGCCTATATTCCTTGCCTAAATGTGGTATAATATTTGCTTGGTAAAGGACTTTGGGTGGTAGAGGAAGGTTGCGAGTTGACACCTACCTGGGTGAAATCTATGATAAGCTGGAGGTAAGTATTTCTACAGGGAAGGGATAAAATGGGGGCATAGGGATACCTTTGGGTGGGGCTTTGCAGGTTTAAGAGGGGGTAGGGAAGGGAAGCTGGGTAAGATTGCCCAAGAAATTGGGGGGAGGATGGGGGGAGCATTTGAACATAGGAGATTGTCAGGTATGTGGTTGAAAGTACAATGCTGAGAAAGAATTTTGAAAATATAATAAGGAAGGTTACCTGTTTAAGATGCTTAAAGGGGAGAATCTGACTCAGGGCAGGCTTCTAGGAAGTGTGTGAGTGCTCATTTTGTCATAGTGGGTTAAATCATTGGGTGGAGACCAATGCAATGAGAGTTAAGGTAAACCCATATCCAGCAGAGGAGTGATGTTCTCAAATACAGGAGTTGTACCTCTCAAGAGAATTGGTGGCTTCCAATGGGTTAGAGCAGTCAAGCATGTCAAGCCCTCAATTTTGTTGCAAGTCTCTGAATATAGCCATTCAAGTATTAAAGATTGATTGTCACTGTGGGCCCTGAGGGGAGGGGGAAAGAGGTATTGAATAGATGGAATCAGTGTAACTGTGGGGCAATGGAAGTGTTCCACAAGATTATGTAAAGATGGATATAGGACATGTTAAATTACACCAAAAATGTATAAAAGCCTATGGACTAAAATGTAAATCATAATGTAAAACATAAGACAACTAAAAATTTAGAAAATTGTATAGTTTAAAATATAAACCATAATGTAAACCCAAGTGGAGCCATGTTTGAAATCTATTGTCTCAATTACTGTACATCAGTTGCAGCAAATATAATATGAACATGTAAAAAGATCATTGCTGGGAAAGGAACAAAGTATCTGATGTTGAATATATGGGAGTACTGTATGTTGTACATATGAATACAGTGATCTAAACCTTTTGTGAAGACAAACTTAATAATTAGAAAAAAAGAAAAAGAAAGGATGTAGACACTGAGGAAGAAATGGAAGAAATTGCCTTGCCACTGTATATACAGGGCAGCACTTACTGCAGTGATAAAAGGCAACACATCAAAAACAAAGTTTTTTCATTTTTAAATTTTTTGATACCCCAAATTATTTTTACTTTAATTTTTCTAGATTAGTATGTATTCTATATCTAACTTTTAAACTCATCACTATATTCCATTTTAATATTAATGGAACCTGGCAATGTATTAGGCTTCATTTTTGAAGAAGTTTTGGACCACAGGGAGGTTCAACTATGGCAGGGGAGGAACACTGATGTGGGGTGTTATTGATAGGGGCACATGGTTGGGAGGGAGTTCTCTAGGGCATTTTTATAGGGTACATAAAAATGTTTGGATATTTTCATAGTGATTACAGTTAAAAATGACAACTGAGGGAGTGCTGGGTTCCTAGCCAGGGGAGCTCTATCACATTCCCCAATGGAACAGCAAAAATCCCCCAAGTGTAATGGCTAAGACTAATAAAGAAGGACAGTCCAAAAATGAGCCCTTGATACTAATGACTATGCTTGTGAGCCTGTGCACCTGAAATATGAAGTAGGACTAGAGCTGCAGGGTGCCTAAGAGTTACCTCCTGAGAGCCTCCATGTTGCTCAAATGTGGCCACTCTTAAAGTCAAATTCAGCATGTAACTGCATTACCTTCTCCCCAGCATGGGACATGACTCTGGGGATGAGCCTCTCTGGTGCCAAGGGATTGCTACCAAGTAACAGCTGATGAAGTAATTAGAAAATGACCTTGAATAAAAGGGTCAATTCAGACCAGCAGAATATCTCAGCCTACATGTAATATCAAGTGTGTTTGACCTTCAATAAAAGGGGGAAATGGAAAGTACAAATGAGTTTATATGGCTATGAGTCTCCAAAAAAGAGTTGGGAGGTCATCAGAGGGGATGCCCTTAGGCATGCCTCAGCAGGGTCCCAGAGACAGCCAAAGTAGATACAAGCCCAGGTATTGGTTCTTCTGAGGGCCACAGAGATCCACAGTTTCTATGGTCATGACAGATGGAGTTCAGTGCCATGTCAGTTGTCCATATTTTGAAGTTTGTGTTCCTGAGTGTGATGGAGTTGGGCTCAGATGTGATCTTTGTTCACAAGCCTCTCCTGTTACTTTTACTGGATCTGTGGTTGGCCCTGGGGTTTGGTGTATACTCAGGGGACCTGAATCTCTGGACTGTCCATGTGATAGCCAGGCCTGAGCCTCAATAGGCTTGCAATTTCTATCCTCTGGTTTATTGGACTTATTGACTTATAGCCAGCTACCAGGGAGGTGAAGAAGGTCAACCACCACAGCAAGGAGCCAAGAGTGCCTACAACTGCAAGCAGGAGAATTGCATCCATCATCCATGTGGAATCTAAGCCCCTTCTTGATAAAGAGGTGGAGTGGACATAAGCATCCCAGGGTCCACAGGATGGAGGAATAGAGTATGGATTAGAGTGGACTTACTGATATTCTATTGTGGAACTATTGTGCTTAGTAATGGAGGAAAATGTAGCATTGATGTGGAGAAAGTGGTCATAGTAGCTGCTGAGTGTAGGGAGAGGAAAGAAGGGATATGATATGGGGGCCTTTTAAGGACTTGGAGTTGTCCTGGGTGGTACTGCTGGGACAGTTGCTGGACATTGTATGTGCTGCTATGGCCCACTGGGTGGACTGGGGGAAGTGTAAACTATAATATAAACCATTATCCATATGGTACAGCAGTGCTCAAAAATGTATTCACCGAATGCAATGACTGTCCCATGATGATGAAAGAGGTTGTTGATATGGGAGGAGTGGGGTAAGGGGGGGGTGGGTAGGGGGTTTATGGGGACCTCATATTTTTTTAATTTAACAGTAAAAATAAATAATAAAGACAAAAGAATTTCCCTTATGTCTAAAATGCAAGCCACTTTTGATAGTTAAAGATTCTTTAAAGTATTTGAAGATTTTATTCTACTGAAAAACATGTCCTGTTGTAGAAGTTGAGAGAGGTTCAATTATTTCTGTATAGAAAGGCCAGGACTCAGGAATGATTTTGAGAAGGAAAAATGGTTTACTGACCACCGGCAGGACTCAGGAGCTTTCTGTTTCAAACCAGAGCCTCAAACAAGATTTTCAAGTTTCTTTTATACAGGGTGGGGAGTCAGATGGTGCTTTTATCAAATAAATCTACTTTCCTTGTTAAGTCTTTGCCTGAGTACCAGATAGGTTTTCAATTAATATATCACCCACATTTCAGGTGAGCTTGAATTAGCATCTTGCCCACTTTCCGTCTGGATGCAACCTTGAATAAACATTTAGTCTTACATCCTTTCTGAACATTCAAAGCCCATATCACTTAACTGGATTTCTAGAGACTAGGCACACTTGGATACAGAATTAGATGATTTTGAATTTATGCACAGGCTATGTTATATTTCCCATTCGAGGCCAAGTCCAAGTTCCCTTAAGTTTCAGCATCACCACCATCAGAGTTTCCCTGGACTGACTGGTATGTATATAGAATTTGCATTGCTAAATGGCCTCCCAGGACTGGAGTCGTTGCCATGGTCACCAAGGGCAGGACTGCAGCCTCTTACCATCCCACACCCACAAGTCAGGACAGACAGCTTAGGTTATCTCTGAAGAGACAAAGAGCCTCCCACCCATAGCCCACATCAGTCCTACAAAACAGTGCAGATTTTTAAGAACTAATACAACAAATGGAAGAGAACATCTGAATCAAGTAACTTGGTCACAGAGAAAGCAAAGATAAAGGAAGTACTGGAACACAGAATAGAAATGGATCAATAAGAAGTCAGAAAGGATCTCTGAAACTAGCAAGCATGGAAAGAAAATTGGAAATCAAAACAGTAAGGCAAAGTAATTCTGTACTGATTAAAAGTGGCAAATATATTCTGTGGTGATGTGGGCTATGGGTGGGAGGCTCTTTGTCTCTTTGGAGATAACCTTAACCTAGGCTGTCTGTGACTTGTGGGTGTGGGGTGATGGGGGGCTGCAGTCCTGCCCTTGATGACCATGGCAACGACCCCAGTCCCAGGAAACAGTTTATCAATGCAAACTCTATAGACTTTGAATATTCAGGGGAAATGCAAACAAAATGTGCTAAAAGCTTACCTAAGATGTGGAAGATATATGCTAATTCAAGCCTATTGAGAACTGAAACAAAAGAACCATTTGGCCTGTCTTCTCTGTATAAAAGGGACTCAAAAATCTTGTTCAGGGTTTGGGATTGAAACAGAAAGCTCCCGAGTCCAGGCGGCCATCAATAAACCACTTTTCCTCCTCAAAATCATTCCTGAGTCCTGGCCTCTCTATACGCAAATAATTGAACCTCTCTCAAGTTCTACAATATTTTTGGGGGCTCTCCCAGGACTGCAAATGAAGGCCAGAGATGGTAGCATTTTGCTGCCCCTTCCAAATCCCCAAGGAAGCCAGGAGGACTCGAGTGAACCCCAATCTGGGTGCCCCTGGATTAAATTTAATCCAGAAAAGATGTGGGCTCCACCAGAATTATCCCAACAAAAATTGAGGGCAATGGAAGGTCTGAAAAGAAGGATTCTGGAAACAAAAAAGAACTCCAAACACGGAAGAAGGTAAGACACCCCGGGTGAGCACAGTCTAGAAAGCCCTAGATTTAATTGCTAGGAGGGGGAGGATGATCACCTCCCAGGAGAACCCTAGTAGCCCCAGAAAATTGGGGGGAAGTCATTCTCTCTAGGTCTGGAAAAAGGAGGAAAACTGGAAAAAAGCCTGGGGTTTTGGGTTTGTCTAACTGCATGTTAGAATCTGGTACTGAAATTGTTGTAGAATTTGAGAGAGGTTCAATTATTTGCGTGTAGAGAGGCCAGGACTCAGGAGTGATTCTGAGAAGGAAAAATGATTTATTGATGACCGGCTGGACTTGGGAGCTTCCTGTTGCAAACCCGAGCCCTGAACAAGACTTTTGAGTTTCTTTTATACAGAGAGGAAAGGTTAAATGGTCCTTTTGTTCCAGTTCTCAATAGGCTTGAATTAGCATACATATCTTCCACATCTTAGGTAAGCTTTTAGCATGGACTTCATACATTCTAGATAAGCTTTTAGCACATTTGTTTGGCATTTCCCCTGAATATTTAAAGTTTATAGACCTTGCATTGTTAAACTGTTTCCTGGGACTGGAGTCGTTGCCATGGTCACCAAGGGCAGGACTGCGGCCTCTTATCATCTCTCACCCACAAGTCACAGACAGCTTAGGTTATATCTGAAGAGAAAAAGGGCCTCCCACCCACAGCCCACATCAGTCTTACATCCACTGAAGGAGTGGAGGCTTGATTTTAATAGGAAGGGCTGTTTATAAGTTCGAGTCCTAATGTCCTGGAGAAAAAACTGGGAAAAAGCCTGGCGTTTTAGGTTTGTCTAACTGCATGTTAGAATCTGGTACTGGTTTTATATCCACTGAAGGAGTGGAGGCTTGATTTTAATAGGAAGGGCTATTTATAAGTTCGAGTCCTAATGTCCTGGAGAAAAAACTGGGAAAAAGCCTGGCGTTTTAGGTTTGTCTAACTGCATGTTAGAATCTGGTACTGGTTTTATATCCACTGAAGGAGTGGAGGCTTGATTATAATAGGAAGGAATGTTTATAGGTTCAAGTCCTAATGTCCTGGAAATTGGTCTGGATTTTTAAAAAAACTTGGTTACAGGAAAATGGATTGGCTTTTCTAGTGAAGCTTGGTCTGGGTGTAAAGTTAAACAGTGAAAAAGGTCAGCTGGAATCTTTCGTTATGGTGCTGAATTGTGAATGAATTCACTTTATACCAGATGTTAATGTTAAGTGTTCTCTCTAAAGTTTGTGATGGCTGTGGGGGCAGCCATGCTGGAAAAATATATATATAGAAATTGTGGGTCACATTAGTGACCTTTGTGCTTCTGTGTGTTAGCTCAATGCTAGTGTTGGAGTTGTGTGGTTATGTAAAGTAAAATTTAATTGAGCTGGAACCCTCCCTTGCCATTGGCAAGGGGGTGAATTTATTATGGGGCAAAACTGCAGAGTCTGGATGTTTGCAGAGTCTGGATGTTGTGCATGCTCTGCTGCCTAGTCTCTGGTCCCTCCCTTTGCTGGGGCTTGGAGGCCATCTGTGTCTGTGCTATGCACCCGGGTTTGTTGGGGCTGCCCCAGTCAGGGCAGCTGGGTCCCCAGGAGGGATGCCAAATTTGAGTAAGTTCTGTCTGCCCATTTTAGCAGAAAGCTGGAAAGAGGGGAGAGGCTTGCCCCTTTCCAGTGAACCCACACCTTCTATTCATAAGCCACATTCCTATTTGATTGTTGTGTACCTGACTGCCTGGAAGGGGGGGAAGTGAAGGGGATGAAAAGCAGAATCAAAATAAATGCAGCAAATTTCCCTCCCTAAGGTGTCAGAGCCAAAATACGTTTGCATTCTGCCCAGGTTCTTAGAAGGTATTGTGGTAACTTTAAGTAAGGGAATGTGTTCTGTGGAAGTAAAATTTGTCTTAAAATTATAAATAATTATAAAAAGCTTAATGAAGCATTGTTTAAATTAAGGTATTTAAATGGCTAATTCCAAAAAGTCTTTATTAAACAAAACCTGAATTGATAATACTACTAACAAAAGGTAATTTTATAACAGGAAAACTTGTCGGTGGCCCGCCTCCCCTGCCAACTTGCTTCTAAAAAACGGTTTCTGGTATTACATGCTACTAAGTATTGAAAGTGAAGAAAAGTTCATTATTTTAACAAGCTTGTTTAGTGTTAATGGCAATTATATGTTGTAAGAAGTTTACCTGGTAACTTAGTATGTGAGATATATGGAATGTGTTTTTATTTTTAAGGAACCAGGAGATGATTTTGTCCTAAGATAAAATGATTGATTATTGGGAAAGAGTAGAGTGTGTGACAAAACCTGAATGAATACTGAAAGTGTAGGTTTGTTCATGTAATATTACACCAAAAACATATAGGGGACGACAGACTAATAATGCAAACCATAATGCAAAACATAGAATAACTAAAAAATTTAAAAAACTGTACATCCTAAAGTATGGACCACATTGTAAGCACAGATGTCACCTTGTTTGAAAGCTATTGTTTTGGAATCTGTACATCAGTTTCAGGAAATATGATATGAATAAGTTAAAAGATTATCGCTGTGGAAGGGAAAAGGTTTTATGGTGGATCTGTGGGAATACTGTATATTTGTATATATGAATAACTGTGATCTAGGACTCTTGTGAAGAGAAGCTCAATAATTAGAAAAAAAAAGAAAAGAAAAAGATAGGATGTAGAAATTTTTCCAAATCAATATGTACTCTAGATCTAACCTTTAAACTCATCGCTATATTCCATTTTACTAGTAAGGGAAACTGACATTATGTTGGGATTCACTTTACAGGAAGTTTTGGATCACAGAGTGGTTCAACAATGGCAGCGGAGGAATACTGATATGGGATGTTATTGACAGGCTATATATGGTTGACAGGGAGTTATACGGGGCATATGTCCAGGGTACATGGTAATGTTTAGATATACTCATAGTGGAAACAATTAAAAACAACAGCTGGGGGGGGTACTGGGTTCCTGGCCGGGGGGGTCTCTGTCGTGGTCCCTGGGGGAGCAGCAGCAGTCCCCCAGGTGCAACGGTAAGAACCAGGAAGGAATGAGGGCCCAACAGTGGGCTCCTGATACTAATGGCTATGCTTGTGAGCCTATACACCTGCAATAAGAACAAGGACTAGAGTAGCATTGTGCCTGGGAGTTTCCTCCTGACAGCCTCCATGTTACTCAAATGTGGCCACTCTCGAAGCCAAACTCAGCATGTAGATGCAATGCATTCCCCCCAGCGTGTGACATGATACCCGGGGATGAGCCTCCCTGGCACCGAGGGACCACTACCACATACCAGCTGAAGATGCAACTAGAAAATGACCTTGAATTAAAGGTTCAATGCGGATCAGCAGAATATCCCTGTCTACATATAATAACATAACTTCAAAATGCTGTTTGACCTAATGTAAGGGGGAAATGGAAAAGAGAAATGAGTTTATATGGCTACGAGTCTCTAAAAAAGAGTCTGGAGGTTGTCAGAAGGAATGCCCTTATGCACAACTGAGCAGAGTCTGAGAGACAGATAAAGTAGATACAACCCCAGGTATTGGTTCTTTTGAGGGATAAAGAGACCCACAGGTTCTATGGGCATGGCAGATGGGGTTCACTGCCATGTCAGATGGCCCTTCTTTGGAGCTGGTGTTTCTGCGTGATGGAACTGGACTCAGAGGGGATCTCTTTTCACAAGACTTTCATGCTACTTTACTGGAATTGTAGTTGGTGCTGGGGTTTAAGATATATTTAGGGGATTTGAATCTCTGGACTGACAATATGATACCCAGGCCCAGAGCCTCAACAGACTTCAGCTCCTACACTCTGATTTATTGGACTTACCCCACTCAGCTAACATGGAGTTGAAGAAGGTCAACCACCACACCATGGAGCCTAGAGTGTCTACAACTGAAAGCAGGAGGAGTGCATCCAGTATCCATGTGGAATCTAAGCCCCCACTTGACATAGATGTGCAATGGACACAACCAATCCAATGTCCACAGAGAAAATGTGGCATTGGTGTGGGAAGGGTGGCCATGGTGGCTGCTGGGTATGGGGAATGGGAGGAAGAGATGAGATGGGGAGGCATTTTCAGGAAGTGGAGTTGTCCTGGGTGGTGTTTCACAGACAATTACGGTACATTGTGGATCCCCCCAGGGCCCACTGGATGGAGTGTGGGAGAGTGTGGGCTATGATGTGGACCATTGACTATGGGGTGCAGTGATGCTCAGAGATGTGCTTGCCAGGTGCAGTGGATGTGTCGTGATGGTGGGAGAGAGTGTTGCTGTGGGGGGAGTGGGGGGTGGGGGCGGTGGGGTTGAATGGGATCTCATATTTTTTGAATGTAATATTTAAAAAAAAATAAAATAAAATAAAAAAAGAAAGAAAGAAAGTGTAGGTTTGTGGAAGAAAAATTTTTTTGATTAAAATTGAGTTAGATTTGATAAGTCTGTCTATAAAGTTTTAAAAGGTTTAGTATCAAGTAATAAACTGATGCAAAGTTAAAAATTGTGTTCTTTCACAAAGCCTCTCAAGTCATTAGTCTCTTTTAGTAAAAGTTTACTGAATAATCAACATACAAAGAAAATCTGTTTTTATCAAAATAGCTTCTTGTGCTTTAACCTCATCATTTCCTCAATGTTTGAAGAAGGGTCTTATCTCTTTTACAAGAACATTATGTTCAGAAATCAAATCCTGAAAGGTAGCTTTTTATTTCAAACTAACTGCAAGAGATTTGTTCTTTTACCTTAAAAGAAAAATTAAAGTAATAGTTAAGTTCATTTAATATGTTATAAGTTGAATGAAAGGTGTATAAAAGTGTTATAAAATTAACAGGTTAAAAAAATTAATAAAAACTGTAACTAAGAGTTAAAATCATTTATAAATGCATTTATATTATAAAACAGTGGAAAAATAATAACTGAAATTATAACTAAGTAAATTTAGCCTGAAACTATTGTTGTAAGTACAAATTCTAAACTAACCTTTCCTTTGTTTATGGTTACTTCAAGCCTAACCTCACCCCTTGTCTTTGCCTCTGGTTATCTCAGATAGCTTCTGCCCCTACAGTCCAGGAAAAAGCTGGAACATCCCTGTCTCCTGTCTTGGTATTAGTAACCCTGCTTTCTCTCATGAATCCAAGTGTAAACTAAATTGCTGCTTGGTGGAATTCTTAGCCCTTAGGTTTAAATGATCACTGGAGTTTTATTATCTCCAAGGACTGGAAAAAAAAAAGTAAATCTCTTGTCTTAACTATCAGTGTTCCTAAAAGTGGCAATTCATGAGAGAAACCAGTCTGTTTCCCTGAGGCTTCTAATATCCTAAGTAAATGTACATAAAATTAATCTTGTTGCTTATCCAAAATTCTGCTAAATTCAAAGTAAAATATAAAGTTCTGAAACAAAAAATGGTGCTAAAGCATTGGGAATATTTTGGTTACAAGCCATTAGTTAAGAAACAAAATTCTTGGGTAAAACTGTGTGGTCATAGTGTAAAACTGCACAGTCATAGTGCAAATTAAGAAAAGTTCCAGGAGTCTTTGAAATGTTTTGCAGTCACACTTATTTTGTAAAAAATAGAAATTTTAAGTAACTGAAGTTATGTTTTTGTGTCAAACTATTCATGTCTGCCTATTTGCTCAAATTGTTGAGGTTAAATATGCAGTTAAAGAAGTAATATATATTTCTGGACCCCAATTAAGCTAAACAGTATATAAAATAATGTAAATTATAAGTAACATCAATAAATTGTGTTTCTGTGCCTAACTCTATTTGTGTCTGCCCATTTGCTCAGTGTATGTCTTCATACATCAGGATGATAATATCTAAAAAGTGAGAATTCTTAAATGATCTCTATTCAAATTTTTAAAAATTAAATATGCAGTTATATATGTGAATAAATATTCTTGAAGCCCCAAAATAGACTAAGCAGGATGAAAAAGTCATATAAAAATCTGATTATAGAAACTATTGGGAAAGGGCCTCCTCTTTGCAAGAGCTTTGAGGGCAAGACTAGTTGTGGCAGATTAAACCTGTCTACTAGGCTAAGGAATTAAGAATCAGTTTGCCCTGTAATTTCTCAGTTTAAACCTTTTTTCAGCCATAAAATGTTAAAAACAAAGATTAGTTTAGTTTTCACATAAAGGAAGAAAATATTGATTGATGTAGCCTGGCAGCCTACTGCCTCAGTCTCCCACTCCCAGGTTAAACAGCAACAAAGGAAAGCAGCTTAAGTCAGTCCTATAGGCAATAAAATGATGCCCAAGAAAGAGCTAAGTCAACACCAATTCAGCACTAAATTCCATTCCTTATTTGACAAAGGGGAGCAGGTGAAAACTAAAATGGTTGGAATGTGATAGAGGAAGCAGTTAAATCACAAACTTTTGCACAGAAAAGTTAAATCTTCTCAGATAGGCTGTAACTTCTGAAGTATCCAATCTATGGAGAAGCAGGGTAGAGCTTGTGTGCTAGGCTTAGGGGTATAAATTGTGTCATTTTTCTTAGTTTGGGGTGCCAGCCATGTTTTCTGGTTGTGTGCCCTTCTTGCAAAATTGAGAATAAATTCTTTTCTTCTCCACAACTGGGTGAGCCTTATATTCTTCCAGAAGATTTCTTTCCAACAAAAATAAAGCTAATTAGTGGCTCTGTTGACAGCTTTCAGTAAGTAAATAAAAGTCCATAAAAACTATGGAGAAATCATAATCCCAGAAAGATTTCTCCATAGTTTTTATGTTTTGAAACCTGGTAGTCAACGTGCTTTTAAAAAAATTATTCATTTTCATAACTTAAACAAAGGAAAAGTTTTAGCTTCCTGAAAAGATAAAAAGAGAACATTCCTTGCATAAACTATAATGGTTTCAATTTTATTTGGCTTAAGTGTAATCTCCCTAGTTAATTTATAAACTAAATTAACATTATATGTACAAAATCTTTAAAGTAATGAAAATTTAAGTTCATTTTAATAAAATCAAGCTAAAAAAAGATTGTAGATATGCTCTCTTAGAGAAATAAAGTAAATTTCTTTGGTTAGTTATTATAACTTACTAAGTTCATTTAAATGTAAGGTTACAAGTCAATGTGGTTGTAGTCAATTGTAAAAAGTTTGTAAAACATCTTCCAAACTGAAAACATTTAGATGGTTCTAGTTCTAGAAGTCATTGTTAACTGAAAACTTGGATTGGTATTGGTTGCAAAGGATAACTTCATGGTGGTGAAATCTGTCTGAAGGCCACCGCAAGGTGCATATTTAAGTAAATGGTAATAAAAAGTTATCTTGATTCTACTGGGAATTTTGTTTTATTTTAACAATGGAAAATGTTTTTTTCCCCTCTATTGCTGAAGTAAAATACCTACTATTACCTTCATGGTAAAATTATATAAGTAAACAGTCATTTGATATATGATATGTTGCATTAAATTGTTTAAAATATGTTGCATTAAATTGTTTACAATATATATAAAAACAAGGAATAAACTTTAACATTGTCAAACTCTTTTGTGCATTCAGACCAGGCTTTGAATACATTGCAAGTTGCCTCTCCATGTGAGTTATTGGCTAGGCTGTTCACTGACCTCTCAATTAGAAATATTTGCTATATCTGCCTCTGGTTCCGCTCCTGAAGTCAATGGAAACTACGTTGCAGTTTCAAGCTCCTGCAGCAGCCAGTGATGACTCAATATAGCCAAGTGTACAATGGATGTTGCCTCCAGACTGGCACTGTTCCATAGTGCCAGAGACCACTATGCACCAGGCTGGTAAAATACTGGAAACTCTCTCTAGAATCAATGATGCTGCAACTTGCTCACTATGAAGAACATGCTAAGTGGAGCCATGATACCAGGATACTGTAAGTAAAACTTAAACACAGTTGGCTTTATGGCCTGCTCCCATGGAGAGATAACATGTCAAGTATTACAAACCTGAAACTTGAAACTATTAGTTGCAACACTAAATCCTTTGCATTAAGTAATACATTGATTAATATGAAGTGCTGTACTCTTATCATGTACTAAATATATGCCTAATAATTATAATGTTATCTTTTCTATTTTGGATCAAGTGCAAAAGTATATTAGACATGTTAAATTCCTAGTAAATTTATTTTCTAAGCAGTTAATAAACATGTCTATAGAATAAGGTGGCAGTCTCAGCCAGGCTTAGTCAACTTACTATATTCTATTGTACTCTACTGTATAGCAAAAATGAGGCTTGCTTGCTAATAATGAGTCACCTATTGAACAGGTTAAAATTACTAGAAATTGTACAATTAAAACCAAAATATTAAAAAACCTTTATTCTGTAATTTTGATCACTCCCACAGTTAAAACTAAGAAAATGTTCAACTTAGTGTACTAGTCCTGAATGAAACCAATTGCCCGAAGGGTGACAGTTCACCAGGAGAATCTGACAGAGCACGTGAGTGTCAATCATTAGACAGCTTAAAATATGTCTTCAAACCAAGCTAAGTATCTATTGCAATTTCTCTCTAAAAATAAATAACTTAGAAAAAGTATATATATATACTGTTCCCACCAGCTTTTAAAAGGGAGTACCATCTTTGTGGGCATCTAACCTTGTCTACCTCTGTGATCCAATGTCCTGTTTTAAAAATGGGTATTCCAAATTTTGAATTGAGTTTGTTTCTTTCAGAGTGAATATCTTATTAATCATTTGAAAACGTCATCCAGCTTCATACAGAATGCCAGATCCATCTTCCTCCAGTTAAAATAAAATAAGAGTTTTACACCTTGTTAGGCAATGACTACAGCCCATGGCCAGCAGGAAGCAGTTACAGAAAATAGATCATCTCCCTTCAGCACCCCTTTTAAGATTAAAGGTGTAAACTCTTTAAGGGTAAAACAAAATTAATAGATGAATCTGGAGCCTGATTGGGAATCCACGTGAGTGCCAGTGGCCTCAGAATGACTGCAAGAGTCCCCTGCCCCAGGATCTGCTGTCCAGAATGAAAACTTCTAAACTTCTAAAAACAGTCCTGAATGCTACACTAAAGATTGATAAGTAAAGTAATCAATCAAAACAACAAACAGCCATGCACCTCATAGCTCCAACAATAATTATGCAAAAGCTTAGCAAGTTAAACTTCGGCATAAGGGGGGAATGATGTGGGCTATGGGTGGGAGGCTCTTTGTCTCTTCGGAGATAACTTTAACCTAGGCTGTCTGTCCTGACTTGTGGGTGTGGGATGATGGGGGGCTGCAGTCCTGCCCTTGGTGACCATGGCAACAACTCCAGTCCCAGGAAACAGTTTATCAAATGCAAACTCTATAGACTTTGAATATTCAGGGGAAATGCAAACCAAATGTGCTAAAAGCTTACCTAAGATGTGGAAGATACATGCT
This sequence comes from Dasypus novemcinctus, assembly GCF_030445035.2. Classification (NCBI taxonomy): domain Eukaryota; kingdom Metazoa; phylum Chordata; class Mammalia; order Cingulata; family Dasypodidae; genus Dasypus; species Dasypus novemcinctus. The sequence continues at coordinate 6,309,057 of NC_080695.1, read as the reverse complement.
AATTCAAGCCTATTGAGAACTGAAACAAAAGAACCATTTGGCCTTTCTTCTCTGTATGAAAGGGACTCAAAAATCTTGTTCGGGGTTTGGGATTGAAACAGAAAGCTCCCGAGTCTGGCCAGCCATCAATAAACCATTTTTCCTTCTCAAAATCATTCCTGAGTCCTGGCCTCTCTATAAGCAAATAATTGAACCTCTCTCAAATTCTACAACAGTGGGAGTTGGTGCAGCTAAATGGCTGAGCACCTACCATGCATGTATGAGGTCCTGGGTTCAATCCCCAGTACCTCCTATTAAAAAAAATTCTGTTAAATATTCTAAAAGGTGACAATGATCAGTTTTGTGTACACTCATCCATCACACAGTCATATTATAACCACAAAAATGAACATCTTACCCTTCAGTGGCCATCCTTGACTCAAAGTTTTTTCAAGAATCTCCACTTTGAGCCTTAGGGTTTTGCATTCTGCTTCTGTTGCAGCTTTAACAGTCCTCAGTAAGTAGCAATCCTCTTCCAACTCCTCACTGTGTTCTGTAAAGGAGAACACCTTTGTCCTCTCTGTGTCTGTTTGAGGCAGGGAGAAGACAGTATAGAACCCCAAAGTCAAGAAGTCAAGCTTCACCTTCCTAGGGTAAAATCATTTCCAATAAATGGGAGTTTCTTTCCAACAAGCAGCATACCTTGCAGCTTACAGTTAGTGGACATCAAAGAGCTCAGCTGACATTTTAATTGTTTCATATCATCCTCAGCTGTTGATATGGCCATTTTTGCTTGTGAATTCCAAACAGAGAAATATAGATAAAAGTGAGGGAAAAGTAAAATTCCTTGTCAGCACATAGGACACTGTGTACAAGTTTTATACCCAGGACACATCCATCATCTGTATCATGTGAAATTTCATCTTAGTGTTCATATCACCTAAAACACAGAAATGTTAAATTGCTTTAAACTCTTTTGTATCCTTACTTGATATTGGCTTGATTCCAGAGTTACCAAAGTAAACTTATTTTAATGTTCAAACATTCAAAAAGAAACATATTAGCCAGCACATTTGAATAAGGATAATTGACTTTTAATATTTACATATTACAGACAAACCATATTATTTATCCTTTTAATAATATAGTTTAGCAGTTCCTGCTATATTCACACACAGAATTTATGCAAAATTCCCAAACATTTTCATCACCCCCAAAAGGAAACCTCATACCGATTAACAGTTACTCCACATTTATCCCAACCCCCTCTCCCCAGGCTCCGGTAACCACTAAACTAATTTCTTTCTCAAGGAATTGACCTATTTGGGACATTTCATATAAACAGAATCATGCAATATGTGACCTTTTCTATATGTCTTAACTCAAAAAATTGTTTTCATACTTTATCCATGTTTTTGTGTGTGTCCATATTTCATTTATTATTGTAAAATAACACCCCATTGTTTAGATATACCATATATTGTCTTTGTATGAATCAGTTCAGTCATTCATTTCATCTCCTCTTTGAGGCTCCTATAATAATGCTGCTTGGGATGTTTCAGTGCAATGTCACATGTGGACATAATTTTCATATCTCTTGGACTATACTAGGAGCAAAATGCTGGGTCATCAGTTAATGCTGTTTCACTTTTTTAGTGACAGCTGTGAGCTCTTTCCAAGTGGCTGCACCTTTGTACAATTCTAACCTTAATGTACAGGGACCAGAATTTCTCCCCATCCTGGCCACACTTGTTATTATTTGACTTTTAATCATAGGCATCCTACTAAGTGTGAAGTGGAATCCCAGTATTTTCCTTACAATAATACTGTAATTAGGATATACTCCACATGCAGTACAGTGTACCTTTGTCAAGTTATGCTTCACAGAAATGAGAAGTGAGGGTTCCTGTGTGCCCCTGCTCTGCCATGCCCAGCACCTGCTTGGCCAGAAACATGCAGTTGGGGGCACAAGTCCAGGGCTGGGAGCCCATGAGGGCAGTACTGGAGAGGGGATGCAGCTGGCTGCAAAGAGCATTTGAATACTTAACCAAGGAGAAACCCTTCTGGCCTCAGTGGGGTCGATCTTACCTGCCAGTTCTCCACTCATCTCTGTGACTGTCCTCAAATGCACTTTCAGAGACACTCCTTGTTAGAGGTTTGCAATAATTAACAAGCTCTACCTCAGTTTCTGCTACTATGCATTGGGAAGAAGGTAAACACCCTCCCCCTTTGTCTGAGGGCATACATAGCACTTTCCCACAGGTTAAACAAAGGAACCCCCTAGAGACAGGAGTAACCAGAGATAGAGATCTTCACCATCTGCATATCAGAAGGAGATGGAGATCTTTACTACCTCTACCTGCATATCAGAGGGAGATGCAGACAGAAACCTTCACTATTTACAAACCCTTTAAAACCCTACAGATGAAAAGAAACATTTGCTCCTGCAGCATTCCAAGAAGCCAGAAACTCCCTCAAACCCCCTCCCACTACCTCACTAGAAACCTCAACCCCCCTCCCACTATCATTTCCCCACCTAGGAAAGTTCTGTATAAATTCAAGTCCCCCACTTCCAGGAATGGGCTGAAGTCTCTCCTCAAACCCCCACCATGCTGGTGGGAGGGCTGAATTCTGTTCTTCAGAGCCCCTCCGTTGGGAGAGCTTTTCAATAAATTCCTTGCTTATGGTCAATCAGTCTCTGTGTCCCAGTAAGCATCATATTTTCTCCAACACTCCTCAACTGGGAAATGCAATCAGTCAAAGCCTAGAAAAGGAACAACACTGTGCCAGAAAAAGTTCTTAATTTTAATTGTGCAGATTTCCAACATTATTCCTGAGATGAACATATAGCAATAATATTGTTTTTTTCAGACTGAGCTCTTTGCAGATCTTTCTAGGTCTTTTCTAAGATAATGATTTGTTCCAGGAGGTCAGAGTACTCTCTTCTCTGGTGTTCAATTTCCTGCTGTAAGTGTAAAGGAAAAACAATGCATTAATAAAGTCAGGATTTCCACACAGTGGGACCACATGCCTTGGTAAGGAACAGGAGGGAAAACTTTCAAAGCTCCATGCTGCATGAGAGCAGAATTGGGTGTGTGGAGCCCCAGAAGTAGTTGTCAAGGAAGTTGATTCAATGACAGTTGAGAGCATCCTTCAGAAAACCCTTTCAGGCCCTATAAAAACAGCCCACAAGCAGGCAATTCACATGTCTCACTTCCAGTGTGGATGGAAGGGCCTGGCTCAGTGTCTCCCAGGCCTGGAACCACACAATGGAACCTCCTCTTAATGTGGGCTCTGGGTGGGATGCTCTTTGTCTCTTCAGAGATAACCTAAGCTGTCTGTCCTGACTTGTGGGTGTGGGACTGTAAGAGGCTGCAGTCCTGCCCTTGGTGACCATGGCAACGACTCCAGTCCTGGGAGGCCATTTAGCAATGCAAACTCTATATACATACCAGTCAGTCCAGGGAGGCTCTGATGGTGGTGATGCCGAAGCTTAAGGGAACTTGGACTTGGCCTCGAATGGGAAATATAACATAGCCTGTGCAAAATCATCTAATTCTGTATCCAAGTGTGCCTAGTCTCTAGAAATCCAGATAAGTGATATGGGCTTTGAATGTTCAGAAAGATGTAAGACTGAATGTGTATTCAAGGTTGCATCCAGACAGAAAGACAGAATGTGGGCAAGATGCTAATTCAAGTTCACCTGAGGTGTGGGTGATATGTTAATTCAAAACCTACCTGGTACTCAGGCAAAGACTTAACTAACAAAGAAAGTAGTTTTCTTTGATAAAAGCACCATTTGACTCCCCACACTGTATAAAAGGAACTTGAAAATCTTGTTTGAAGCTCTGGTTTGAAACAGAAAGCTCCTGAGTCCTGTCAATAAACCATTTTTCCTTCTCAAAATCATTCCTGAGTCCTGGCCTTTCTATATGCAAATAATTGAACCTCTCTCAACTTCTACAACACTCTGGTCACTGGGGCAGTAACTGCCCTGCCAGGGTCTTCAAATCCTGCTCAGTCTAATCAGCTGCCATCCCCCATGGGCAGCTCAGGGTAGAATCTGGTTGGTGTGGGACAGGACAAAGAATGAACCTCAGGAAGGTCACAAAAAAAATGGAAGCAACAAGAAATGTGTCTCCTCTTGGGTCTTAAACTCAACATTTTCCTTCCACACCTTCTCATGTTCTGCCTTAGCTTTTGCCTCAAGGATTTTGGCTTCATGAAGGGCATTTTGGACCTAAAGCAAAATATTCTCATTAAGAAATAAATTTCCAAGAACAAAAAAGTTACACAATTCCCACTAGTCATCACGTAATTTTAATTTTCTAATACATGTTGTTCCCCAACAAAGCCAAGGAATGCAATGAAACCTTAAGGAATCCTAGGTAATTATACCTCATTCATGTCAGAAGTAGTCTTCAAAATAAAGACTTTCAAGTCTGCTATGACCTTTTCTTTTTCCAAAATCTGCATTAGGATAGAAACAAAATATGTATTAAGATTTTCAATGGAAACACTGTGTGATGTGCTAAAAAGAATATCAATAAAACAATTGCACTGGTGCCCCTATTTTCATATAAAATGAGTTGATCCAGTTTATACCCTAGAAGGAAATTCAAGCACAGAAAGAATTTAGAAATGAAGAAAATCCTTGAAGGCATAATTATTCTAAGTCCTCCACCACTTTTTCCCAAGAGACAGTACTGGATTACAAGGGGAACACAGAGAAAGTGGGAAATCTTTCAAGTCAAACAGCTTTGATGAAAGACTTTCCTTATGGGAGAAAAAAACAAACATCACCACTTATAATGTTGTAGAGAAGTCGGATGTACACGGTATCGAAGGCCAGGACACAAGAACTCTGAGAAGGAAGTTGATTTATTTCAACCAACTGGACTCGGGCGGACTCCTGTCCTAATAAAAACCGAGCCCCAAATAGAATTTTGGGTTCCCTTTTACACAGAAAAGATATAAGGGTTGGGAGTTAAATGGTGCCCTTTTGAAAGAAAATTACTTTCCTTATTAGTTAAGTGTTTGTCTGAGTACTAGATAGGTTTTCAATTAAAGTACCCCCCACATTTCAGATGAGCTTGAATTAGCATATTCCCCACATTTCTGGTGAGCTTGAATTAGCATATTCTCCACATTTTAGGTGAGCTTGAACTTAGCATATCCTTCACATTCCATCTGGATGCAACCTTGAATACACATTCAGTCTTACATCCTTTCTGAACATTCAAAGACTGTAGGGCCTGTATTACTTATTTGGATTTCTAGAGACTAGGTACACTTGGAAACAATTTTGAATTTATGCACAGGCTATATTAATAAAGCTCTCTGTTATGCAGAGCATGTGTAGTTCTGTGGTTAAGCACCGCTTTGCACAGAAAATATCCCAGGTTCAATCCCCAGTACCTCCTAAAAACATGTTTAATAAATTCTCTGTTCTGCATTAAGAGTCATGAGGAACACTCAAATTGTTTCCAAATCCTGGGTGATCTCACCCAGCCCCTCAGTTATGCTACTTATTTTGGATGGCATGCCAAATGATGAGACAATTACTAATGATTGTGAAAATCTATAATTCGCAGGCCCTACAAAATGAAAAGAGTAAAGGGTACTCCAGATCAATGTTCAAAGGAAGGTCCAGATTTCAGAGCCCCTATCACTTTTGTTGACAGCACAAAAAAGGAGAGGACTTGATCCCCCCAGTGTACAGAGACACAAAGGCCAATTTATGGTAATGCTGAGTCCTGAAACTCTTACAGGTCCTGGCTGTCAGCATTCTGAAATCTCTCACTCTGCAGGGTGGCTCATGTCTGCTCAAGGATGTTGCCAAGCATTTCATTTCTTCCTTCCAGGGTTTTGATGTTAACCTTGAACACAGAATAACAGGGTCAGTAATAATTATTCAATTCATTTGCTACTACTTTTAGAACCTAATCCAGGAAAAGGGGATTTTTACCTTAAATTTATTTACTTTCCCAGAGAGAATATTATTGTTTCTCTTTGTTTCTTGAATCTGTTTCTTTGATTCATTGATCTGTACAGATAAGCAATAAAGGCTTTAGATTTCAAAATTATTAATGTTAGTGTTCACAAAACATGTCTCCAAGTGGGTGACTCCTCACAGAAATAAAGAATTACTCAGCACACATGATGTCTGCTTTGAATTTTCAGTGTTTATATAATATAAAATGTACACCAGGATGAAAAATGAAACAGTAAAATACCTGAACAACAAGAAGGTGGAAGTATTCAAGGTAAAGCCATAAGAAAAGAAAATGAAAAGATGATTATACTTCTTTTCCAAATTGGATATTTTTTCTGGAATTATGGCATTTTCCTCCATGAAGATATTGATCTTCCCCAAAATTTGCTGTAAATTCACTAAAAAGAGATAAAAACAATCTCTAAAATTATTTGGAAAATCCTATAAAATTGAATTACCACCATATATTAGCAAAAAGACACATTATTTGGTGCTATGAGTATAAACTCCTTAAAATTAATATCATGCTTAAAAGAAACAATTTTTAGCAAATGACACATAGATTTTATAAAAATATGAAAATAAGAATCCTACATTAATGAGATTCATATTTAATTTTTTTTCCCCAAAGATTGAGAATCACAGTAAAAATGTCTTGGACTAATAAATCTGCTGCACCCTTCTTCTTAGAAAATATGATTACTTCAAATTTCTGTACTATTGCCAGAGATATAAGAAAGAAAACCTGAGCATCCTGTCCACTTACATCTCTGTCCTCTAATTATCAAGATCAATAAGTTTGTCACTGCCATGGCTTTACAAAAGAAAACCTCATGCCTCCTCCCACTTTTAAAAGCCCACAGTAATTCCTGGATCTCCTTCTGAAACATCACCTGTTGGACCTAATAGAGGCATCCTGGGTTGTCCTGCAGTCCAGCTGAACCCTTTTCATGATCAGTAGGGTGGGGTGGTCTGGAGACCATTGGCTTGGGAATCAGATGCCCCTGGTTGAACCTTGGCATTACCATGTGGTCTACAGAAGGCCGTGAACATCTCCCAGTATCTCTAAGTCACAAAATTTTTCATCTCCAAGGTGACAGTGTTATCTCCCATCATTCAGGTAAACAACCAGCACATACCTTACAGGTGGACACCATTTATAAAGCACCTCAAACTGGGTCCAGGAAGACAGACACCTCAGATTGGCACTCAGTTCTCTCACCTGACCCCAAAGAGCACACTTATCTACTATTGCCCAACATGACAGCTCTGGTGCCTTGAGGCCAAGCTTCTCACTGCAACAATGCTATCACCCTGTAATAAACAGCAGCATGTGAGGGCCTTCAATGTGCCATGCAGCCATCCTGCTCTTTAGAGTGCTCCACTCAAATGTCACCATCAACGAAGCACATGGTGATTTCATCTTCTCCATTTTACATTGGGTTCCTTTTGTACATTCTGCCTGGAATCAGTGGCCCTTCTAGACCCCCATAGAATCTGTCTGAAACTTCTATGAGGACACATCTTCTGCCTAGGAAGTCTTGGGCACCCCTGGGCTTTAACTTCTCAACAGACACAGCTACCATCATAATCATCTTACTTTCCTCTCACAGCCAGGTTGTGCCTGATACTTCCCTGCAGACTCTATTCATCTCATCAACACCATCCTAAACCTTTTCCTCCTCCACATCACCTGTCTCACTGGTTGCACCTCCATTTACTCTGTTATCCAGGATGACAGTCCAGGAATAGTAAGATTTCAAGAGGTAAAAAGTGAACCAGACGTCAGAAATCACCATATTTCCTTCTGGTTGAATTAGAACCCAAATCAACAGCAGTATTTAGAAAATATTAGAAAGACAATATAAGTCTAAAATCATACCTTGATACATTTGAGACTTTACCTAGAAGAATGAAACCAAAATTAAATTTGGTGTCAAAACATATTGCTAATAAAAATCTTCAGTTTGTGATAAGACAAAATAGTAATTCAACTACAAAAATTGTTTAGTTCAGAATAATGTATTCGTTGACTTAAAATCTGGAAAAAATAGAATAGCCTGTTTAAAAGGTGATAATTCATGAATTATTTCAGAAAAAAACACTAAGTTAAATCCTTTACCTTGATCTAAAGATCTGTTAACACACTTTTTGTTTTTTATGAGGTACAGGGGTTTGAACCCAGGACCCCTACCTGTGAATCCTATGCTCAATCACTGAGCTACACCTGCTCCACAACACTATTTTAAATGAACACAGTTTAATTGACTTTATGAATGTGTACACCTTTATATTATAAATATGCTAATGTGTCATTTACTTGAAACATTTTTTGTTAAATCCAATGGCCATAGAGATGTTCATATCAGGGTCACTGAAAAAGTCTCTTAAAAAAATGAAAAAGGAAAATCTTTGGATTAAGATATGCCTCTTTCATTCACCAGAAAGTATCCAGGATATCAAGTTAGAGCTGGCTATCGGCTGAATCGATAAACAAATCTAACTAAGCAGGTCCTATGAATGTTTCAGACCCATAAACATGGAAGTCATCAAATCAGAAGTGGAGTGGGAGATGAGCAGGGAAATGCACAATCAACACCAGAAATGACAACTCCATGTGTGGAGAAACTGTTTCAATAAATTAGAAAGAGAAATGCCTGGTTTCTGTTTTCTTCTTCTTCATCTTGGAAAAAGAGCATTATTCATGTCCTAAAATGCCTTTGAAACATGAATTTTAGTATGTTCTGTGAGGATGTACAATGATGTAACTCTTTCTGGGCTTTAGATAACTAGGGTTGTTGCCACATTTCACTGCAATAAATACTATGCCATCAACTGTTCCCCTCCAAGGTCTTATATGCATGTTTGTTTTTCATACGGTTGATTACCATATGTGGATTTACACTGAAAAAAACGGATATGAACATTTTAAAGGCCTCAACTCTATTTCAATATTCAACTGCTTTTCAGGCAAGTCCACAATTCCATGAACACTGTATGAAGGGCTCAGAAAATGCTTAATATTACTAGTTCATTTTGATAAAAAGGATTTATAAATAGAAGTGTTCTCATGAAGATTATATACTTGTCTTGGCTACTGAGTTCTTATTTAAAAGAGTAGATGGTTTCATACCATTAAGTTACATTTCAAACATTAACTAGTATTCATGTTGTAATCTAAAAACAAAACAAATAAAAGGTTACAGAATTCGCAGCTTATTTAAGAGCCTAAGCACACATATGAGGCACTTGTTATACTCGCAGGAAGCATAGAGCTCTAGATGAAAATGACCAATGAAGCAATTCCCAAGTAGGCAGCAATAATGATAGGCTTCCAAGGAAATCCATAAAAAGCAGGATCAGAACAAAA